>NC_048595.1:61652693-62023925 GCF_003668045.3 Cricetulus griseus | reverse complement strand
AGTGATATCCAATGTGACATATATTTTCAAGGTCATAGTCTTGTCACTACCTGCTCATAAGTCTTCACCCGATGACCTCAGCCTTAGCACACACTGAAGGCTCTCCCTCAGTGAGGGAGAACCTGTTTCCTGACTCATCACTTCTTGCTCCTTGACCTGAGGGCCAATTTACAACTAGGGTTGATAGCCAGCATTGACATTCATCCATAAACTCAGCAATCATTTAAAACCTATGTTTGTTAGACTTTGTGCATGACCCTTCATAGATCCAGTACCCTTTCTTCAACCCACTTTTTTTAATGGAAGAATCTAAAGATTTTAAAGCAGAGATGTGACTGCTACATGGTGTTGCTATAGTACAGAACTATCCAGAGTTTTGGCTGAATATTGCAAATGATTTCAAGGGAGAATCAAGATTACTAATTTAACTACAAATGATATTTATCCCAGGAATTATACCATAGGTTATTTCTAAGTCAAAACCTTATGTATTTCTAGCCTATCTCCATTCAAGATGGCCACCCATCATCCTCCTGAAGGGCAGCAACTATGGCCATACATTGAAATTTTGTAATTTTGTGTCATTTAATGCAGGTTGTTCTACCTAACACCATGGATTCCCATAGGACCTTACATGGCATGAATTATAATAGATCACGTCATAATCATTTAAGGACAAAGAAGGGACAGACATGGTTTGTAGCTCCTTGGGGTCTTCTTGCATTTTTAATTACAGATTCTGGCCTGTGTCAGGTGTTCTGGTGGCCAAAAGATTTTGGTTCCAGAGAGGGCAATGTTCCTGCCAGGAGCCGTATCATTAGATTAAACTGGAGGCTTAGTCTTCCCCCTGGTCACTTTGGGCTTCTAATGCCCTTAAAGAGACATACTAAGAAAGGAATAACTGTGTTAGGAGGGGTGATAGATCCAGATTATAACGGGGAAACTGGATTGCCTCTCCACAGTGGAGGTAAGGATTATGTCTAGAGTGCAAGAGATCCTTTAGGATGTCTCTTGGTGCTGCCATGTCCTGTGATTAAAGTCAATGGGAAACTACAACAGCCTAATCCAGGCAAGGTGACAAAGGACACAGACCTATCAGGAATGAAGGTATGGGTTACTCCTCCAGAAAAAGAGCCAAGACTGACTGAATCGCTTGTGGATGGTGGAGGAAATACAGAATGAGCAACAGAGAAAGATAGCTATAAATACCATCTAAGGCCACATGACCAGTTGCATACATGAGGATTATAATTAGCATGAGTGCTTCTCATGCTACATTTTGTTAATAATGCATTTGTAATTAATTTGTGGTTGTATGAGGGATATTGTATCATATTAGGCATAATTATGACCTAGTTAAATATATGATGTGTTTGTGATTGTATGTTAGATAGTTATATTATGTTTAGGTCTTATTATGACCAGTAATTGCTTTCATTTTGAAATTAATCATGACACAAAGAGGTATGATTTTGTGTCAAGTTGACAAGGGATGGATTGTGATGGCTCTTCTTGGTTGTCAATTTTACTGTATCTGGAATGAACTACAATCCAGAAATGGAGGGCACACTTGTTATCTGGATCTTGAGGCAGGAGGAGGACAACATGCTTTTGATCCAAATCTTGAGGCTGTAAGACACAGACCGTTACAAGATCTTTAGGCAGGATGACATACCATTAATCTGAGCTACACCTTCTGCTGGAAGCTTATATAGGACAGTGGAAGAAAGATGGGTTCATTGGTTCTTTGCCTGCTTGCCCTCACCCTGTCAGCACATCCATTTCTTCATTGGCATTGGAGTCCACTTCTTCAGAATTCCAGCATATACAGAAGACCAGCTAAGACACCCAGTCTTGTGGGACTGAGCAACTACTAGAGTCTTAGACTTCCCATTAACAGATGGCATTGTTGGATTGCAGCCTGAAAGTCATTCCAATAAATACATTTCATAAATCCTGTAACTCCAGATAACCTGGCCAATACAATGAGTAATGCTGAAAAGGACCCTGTTTTATCCACCTGGACTTATACACCCTGTCATGGGCACAAGACTTTTAGTCAGGCACTTATTCAGGCTTAAACCATAGAGGATCTCTTTCTCTGCACTTTCTACTGGATCACTGCCATGAATGATGTTCTTTCAAACTTACATGCAGAGATCCCCTTGAAATGTGCCTGGTTTAGAATCAGCTGTCTCTATTTCAAGCATTTTTCCATTGAATCAAGAAACATTCCACACCTTTCTTCAGAGAAACTCCAAAAAGTAATGAAGATATTTTCCCTCACTGTTAAGTGATTGACTACTTCCCAAGAAAAGCAAAGAGGTAAAGAGGCCGTTGCACACAAAAAGACAGTAGCCAGAGGCTCACACATGCTTTTCAGCTCTACTGAGGCTCCTTGCTATCTGTTCACTGTCTCCAGAGCTGCTATCTGCTTTCTATTCCAAACACCTGGGATCCTTTAACTCTACATGGTTTCTGATTTCAGTGTGCTGCCTGATCTCTATGGAGGAAGCCAGAAGTTTGAGAAATCTGGATTTGAGTCCAGAATGACAGGTAGAAGCTGACTGAGAGAAAGGTGGGGGCCCCTGGCTAGAAACCAGAGTAATGTCATACTTGGGGATACCCTCCATGGCAGCAATGTAGAATCTCAACAAGAAAGTAGACAGAAGAGGCCCTGGCACACAATGATTGCTCAGTACATTGTGTGACATATGAGTGAGGCTGAAGAGAAGCTGTAGCATGAAATCTGCCTCCCGCAAGCCTTGTTCAGAGCTATAAGACTGTCTACGGGTTGGAAAGACAACACAGTGTTTCAAACATACATGTTCTATGTATGCTTCCAACAGTGTTATAATGACTAAAACTGGAATTCAGTAGAGGGGTGTCTGGATTCATGGTAGCTTTATGTCATATGCTTTTAGGCATCTGATATTAATATTCCATATATTCTCCAGAAAGTAACTGAGAATGCATTTTATAGCAAAGGAGAGTTGAAAGGCTGAAAGTTGCTAATCTGGAATACCTATTTGTACCTAACATCATCTTCCCTTGGGGGCATTTTTCTATTTTCCAGCCCAGACACCATTTATCAATTCTGTTTAAGCAACAATTTGCTTAATGCACCACTTCCTTTCTTAAGCCTCTTCACCAGACTGGGCAAAGGTTTCTCATGCTGGACATCCCAGCACCTCAGACCAGATCTCCTTCATGGTGCGTTTTTTGCAAACTTGAGGCATTTTCCTCCTGTGCCCTTGTGGGACCAATTTGGAAGCTTATGGAACTTCTGCATGGACTGGCTTACTCCCCCTTAGTGTCCCTTGGAAACCAAACTTCTCAAGCTTGTCTTAGTCTGGCTGCTTCCACTTGTATCCTTCCCTTCCTCCCTTCATTTTATCCTTCAGGAGTTCACCCTGGCCATTCCACCCAAGATAGCATTGTTAACCTCGCCATTGACCTACACAGTACAAAGCCAGCGGCCCACTAGCAAGCCTTTGTGTACTTGCCTTTCAGAACAGCACGTTTTTTTCATTTGCCTCCTACTTCTCTGGCTGTTACTTCTCAGTGCCTGTTGCTTGTGTCTCCTCACACCCAGTGCTCAGAACCTAAGTTACTACTTTACTAAATTCATGGCTTGGGGGTTTCTGACAAATCAATCCCTTTCCTCAACTGATGGATATGTAGGATAAAGAGCCCTTGCCCTGTTCCCTCCAGGAATTTTCAGAATTATAAGGCTGGTGGCAAAAAATGAAATGGGAAGTGAGAGAAAACTAGGCCTTGGAAACTTCGTTGGAAAGGATAAAGAGAGCAGCCATCAATCTCCTAAGGTCTTAACCAGTCTTGTGTTGTGATGCAGACAGAGAGAACTCATGCTTGGTCCCATCTACAGAAATGCTACCTCTGTTGCAGACAAGAAAGGATCCTGTGGTATTAGGGTAGCTAGGGAGCCAGTGTGGTAATAGGGTAGCTAGAGAGCCAATGTGGTATGTTGGAATTTTACGTTTTTTCCTAGTTATGATTCAGCTTTGAGGTATTCTAAGAATAGGAGTGTCAGGGTCTAATTTGTGTTTGAAATCAGTCTCCTGAGAAGTTTGAGGGAGATTGTGGGTGCAGAAGGAAGCAGGCGTTAGGAAGCCTAGAAGGAACAAAACTGTGTGTGTGTTGGACATGGGTAGAGAGCACTTAGGAGAAGAAGGCATCAAGGCAGAGGAAGCGAAGTGAACACATGTATGCATGACTTCACAGGTGAGGAGGGTAGAATGAAATATTGCGTGTGGAGTATGAGCATAAGAGAAAGGAAGGATTAGGGAATGACCCTCACATGTATGGCAGAAACAACTGCTTGGGCAATGCAATAGAGGTGCCATTTAGGAAGTGAAGGAAGTCTGAGAGAAAAATATACTGGCAAGGAAAGTGGTGAGTGAGGGAGCTTGGTAGGGAATATATTACATTGTGAGACCTGGGAGACATCCAGGCATGCAGCAGCTGCTGAGAATAGAAGTAGTTGAAAGAGGAAACTGACATTTTTTGAGCATCTGTTCTTATAGATATGGTTCAAATGTTCTTTAATGTACCTGTGAGCCCTGTTTCATAGACAAAGACTCAGGGTGTTAGAATTCAATTAGTCTACATGTTAATAGTAAGAGTGTCAGATGAGACCTGAATCCACTTGGCCTGGCTCAAGAATACATCCTTGGTTCTCCCTGAGATAGGAAATTGTTCTCATCTCATTAACATTTCACTGAGCCCTCATGTTCTCCTCTCCCCTCCTTTTCTCCCCCCCTCTTTCTCCTACTGGGCATGGGAGGAAGGGAGGGAAAGGGAACTGGGATTAATACGTAAAATAAGATTGTTTCTAATTTAAATAAAAAACACAGGGGAGGGGGGAACATTTCACTGAGCAAGGAATAGCTACAAGGACATTCAGCTAACCATTTTTAGGAATACTTAAAAATATTGGGTGCATTATCCTCGTAATTCAGCAGATCTTAAAATATCTGTCTGAATGACTGAGAACCATTTTTTTCCCTGAATCTCACCACTGCATCCCCAAAATTCTATTAAATGTGTCAAATAGGATTTGTGGTGGATTGAACAACAGATTTCCTTAAAATAAGCATTTGATTATGGAATAGTTTTATGTAATAGAAATATTGCAAATTAATATAGATAGCTCTATACCCCACACTTGGAATTTCCTGTGATTCACAAACACACACACACACACACACACACACACACACGCGTGCGTGCGCGTGTGCCACACACTTGTACACACACGTGTACATGTGGACACACACTCATGTGTGCACACACACATACACACATGTATGTATATATGTAACTATGGTACATATGTCATAACTAAGGAATCATAATTGGTTTGTTACTATTAAAAATTGTAAAGATGCACATTTTCTGAGTTCTTAGGAAGAAGGCTCTGTGAAGGATGTTCCTTTATCATTAGTTATCAGATTAGGTATTATCCATGTGGCCTCTTAACATTGTTAATAATGTGAGTAGGAATTTTCCAAGAATAGAATAGAATTGGTACTAGAACTTTCCAGTTTTGTGTTGTAAAGATACCACCTTTCACCCTGCCATGAAGCATATTTAAATGTACTCTATTTCATCCTTATGTTTTAAGAGCTGCCACATTTTATATATGTGAGTATATGCATGCATATCACCCCTAATAGTTATGAATAATGCCACATATTTGCAAGTGCAGGAGTGAAAGAAAAATCTAGCCACTCTCCTGTAGTTGCACAGCTCCCAACTCCACACAGGGTGAAACCACACCCTCTTCCAGGAGTGCTTGGTATTTGAGATTCTTCACCTCACCACAGCCTTTGATCTCAGCAGAGGTCATGCAACCACAAAAAGGCGAAGCTGAAGGCTGCTCCATGGTTTTGCTGTTGTCTCTCTGGAGATTTTTCTGTCTTTGGAAATCTTATTTAAGCACTCTGTTCCTCTCATTTTTAGCATTTGCTGATCATGCCTACATTATTTAAAAGTACATTCATGAGACTTAGCCCACTTTTCCAGCTTACCACTCTTACAATAGCAGTCCTGAGTCTTTTCATTTCTGCCTCTTCAGGTTCTCATGGAAATAGCTTTTGCCACTTTCCACCCCATAATGACTGCTGCTATTCAAATTCAATTCTCAGTAGTTGGTCAACTTATCCCCAACCTGTGCCTGTCACTCTGGTGAGGCTACCAACACAGGTCTACACACACACTTAGCTGAGGGCAGATGCCTGAGGTTAGCCCAGTGTGCTTGAGTAAGATGGCAGGCCATGCTGCTCATGGCAAAGACTACTACTTTATTGTATTTTATATTTGAAAAGATTTTACAATCCCAGGAAGTTACATAGATTATCAACACTGTATGGTACTGGGTTTTCTTCTGTTACTGACATTTCTATTATAAACATTATCTTTATTATATCCTTATGCAATTATTCTGATAAAATTCACTCCTATCTTGACCTATTCTACTATCTGTTGTTTTCTAGTCAGTGTTCACCAGATTTGAGAGCCTGGGAGTAAAGGCACTGAATCATCATTGCTCGCACTCTAACACTCTATTGCCCTCTTGTGGCTAAATTAAGAATTTCAATGCTCTTGCCTGGAGAATTACTTCTCTAAATGCTCTATCACTGAAGATACAAGATATGTATGCCTTTCTCAGAGACATTGGCAATTTCCACCCATGGAAACAACTTCCACACTGTTTTATTTAAAGATATCTTTAAGTGGATGTGCCCAAGGAGTGCTTGGGAATTTCTCTGGAATCTTCAAGAACCTCACATGTAATTTTTAATCTACATAATAGAAATAGAGAGTAAGAGGGGAGAGGGAGCTAGGAGAATGAGAAGGGGAGAAGAGGAGGGATGCAGAGGACATGAGGGAACAGAAAGGTTGAGTCAGGCAAAGAATAAAAGATAACAAGAATGGAGATACCATAATAGAGGGAAACATTTTAGGTTTACAGAGAAATCAGGCACTAGGGAAATGTCTGGAGACAGCAGCTAACAATCTAAGCAACAGAGGAGAGGCTACC
This sequence comes from Cricetulus griseus, assembly GCF_003668045.3. Classification (NCBI taxonomy): domain Eukaryota; kingdom Metazoa; phylum Chordata; class Mammalia; order Rodentia; family Cricetidae; genus Cricetulus; species Cricetulus griseus. The sequence goes on along the minus strand of NC_048595.1, from coordinate 62,016,859 downwards.
CTATATGCCCTCCCCTGATAATGAGATTGATGACTGACCTATATGATACCTGATAGCCTGCATCCAGCAGCTGGTGGAAGTAGAAGCAGACACCCACAACTAATCACTGAACTGAACTAGAATCCAGATGCAGAGAAGGACAAGTGAAGAGAAAAGGGGCCCAGGCCAGGCTGGTGAAACCCACAGAAACAGTTGACCTGAACATCGGGAAACTCTTGCTCTGCAAACTGATAGCTGGGAAACCAGCATGGGACTGAACCAGACCCCAGGAACATGGGTTTCAGTGAGGACACCTCAGAATCTACGAGACCTGCTGTAGTAGTTCAGTACTTATCCCTTGCATAGGTATGGACTTTGGGAGCCCATTCCACATAGAGGAATACTCCCTGAGCCAAGACACATGGGGGTAGGCCTAGGCCCTATCCCAAAGGATAAGATAGACTCTGATGACCCCCCTATGGTAGGCCTCACCATCCAGGGGGAGCAGAAAGGATATGTGATAGGTAGGGTTTTAGATGAGGGGGGTAGGGGAGGATGGGAGGGAGAGGGAACTGGGATTATCATGTAAAACAATCTTGTTTCTAATTCAAATTAAAAACATCTGGGAAAAAGAAAGAAATAGAGAATAAATATAAGTGGGGCCCTATAATTAACATGAAAAGTGGTCCCAATTTTTATTGTTAGAAGTGAATGTGAGACTCCTTTGTGACAGATAGCTTTGGTAGAGAAAGTTGCCAAGGTCTAAATTTATCTCTATTGAAAGTATGAATGCCAGAAGTAGCTATGTGCACACCTCTCTGACCCCAGCTAGACTGAGAGCATATCTTTCCTGTAAGGTGTAGCTACATGCTGTTGAGAATGGGAGATTAAATCTGTCAGCACTGTATTTAAGAAAGTTAAGAGAATCAAATCCCACACTTCCTATTGACAGAAAATGGGAAAGGGGCAGGGGCAGACACTTCCTAATAGTTGTCTTCAAAGTGCCCGAGCTAGAAATTTCCATTGAGAAGCTAGAATTTGAAGAGAAGATGGACAAAGAGGCTCCCCTCAAAAGTTCAATTATTTCTCTGTGATTTGCTGTGGTGTTGATACAGGTAGTTGAATACTTGACTTAGTTTTAGAGACTGCTTATGACAGACAGCAGGGAGTTGGAGAGAATCCTAGGTAAATAGTAAATAGTAAATAGTAAATGGTATAGTTCTGAGTAAGGCTGCTAGTTCCAGATACTGTGAAAATGGATCCTGAACATATGAAAAAATATCACATGTTTCTGGAGAGAAGGCTCAGTGGTTAAAAGCACTTACTGCCTTCCCCAGGGGATCAAGATTGGTCCTCAGTATCCATGTCTCTTAGCTCACATCCACTGCCAACTCCAGCGTTGGGGAATCTGGCATTTGTGGAGACTACACTTGCATTCACAACCCACACATAGATGTAAACATGTACACATAGCGCCTACACAATTCCACATATGTTCACATCATTTAATATAATCTTCTAAAACAAGCACATGAGTAGATGTGAAGGAAAGTAAGGTGGGGTTGATTGCTGTCAAGATACTATTATTTTTAAATATTTATTTATTTATTTATTTATTTATTTATTTATTTGTTATGTATACAGTGTTCTGCCTAGGTCAGAAGAGGGCACCAAATTGCATTACAGATGGTTGTGAGCGACCATGTGGTTGCTAGGAACTGAAGTCAGGACCTCTGGAAGAGCAGCTAGTGCTCTTAACCGCTGAGCCATCTCTCCAGCCCCCAAGATACTATTATTAATTCTAGTTTAGTTGAGGTAGAGATGTGACAAGTTTTAATGCCTCTTTGTATGAATTCATAAATAGCTGTGAATAATATCATTAAGGCACCTAGGCATAACATGAGGTTTTAGAATAGGACTTCCATGGGCACAGGTCATGTACATTTTCTTCTTCATGAAATTCTGAGCATTCAGGAGAGGGCCATCTCAGAGTAGGAGTGTTGGTGTTTTCCGATCCTGGGCTTGTGGCTTGTGGCTTTAGCAGTCCTCCAGCATGTCTTGATCCCTCTGTGTCTCCTGGCAACTCCACTAATTCTACCCCTTTTCCCCCCAGAATTCTCAGTTTGGCTGTCCCACCTGGCTACCAGCCAATCAGCTTTTTTTTTTTTTTTTTTTTAAATAATGAGAGCAACATATTCTTACAGTGTTCAGGATTATTTCACAGCATAGGAATGTAGCATTTTATTTTATTTTCAGTGAAAAGTTTATCTGGGCAATGACTAAAGGCACCTGACCGGAAATTCTTTGGCAGTTCACTTTTAGCATTCTGCATCCTTAGGCCAAATGAAACTTCTACAAGCAGAGGACCAGCTCTCACTTGTCCTTTGTAGTCCTAAATAGTGTTTTTGTCAATTTGATAAATGCTAGGGTTATCTGGGAAGAGGAATCGTAGAAACTGCATCCATCAGATTGGCTGGAGGCAAATTTGGAGGGCATAATCTTGGTTAGTGATTGATATGGGAGGACCAGCTCACTTGGAATGGTGCCACCTTTGGGCTGGTAGTTCTGGGTGGTATAATAAAGCAGGCTGAGTAAACCATAGGAGAGCAAGCCAGGAAGCATCATTCCTCCAGGCCTCTACTTTAGTTCTTGCCTCCAGGATCTCGCCTTGAGTACCTGTCCTGACTTCCCTTTATGATGCACTATATACCATAATGTGAAATAAACTCTTTCCTCCCCAAGTTGCTTTTGGTCATGGCCTATGTCACAGCAATAGAAAACAAACTAAGACATTTACAATCAATTCATTCCTATTTGAAAACCCCAAAATGTCAACTCGTTTTTTTTTTGTTGTTGTTGTTTTTTTTTTTATTTGTTTGGTTGTTTCTCTATGGTCATTATTGAAGTCTTTTTAAACAAATTAGCAGAGACTAATGCTCTGAAAAGAATGGCAAATTGTTGCTATTACCATAAATTAAAATATGTTTTGCTCCCGTGTCCCTCTGCCGGCTGCTGTGGATAAATTACAGGCACATATTAGACACAGATTCTGCCCTTGGGGGAACTATAAACAATCAGGACTTTTATTTTTTTTAATAACCATGTCACTCCAGGGCCATCTGGTGTACATTTAGAGTAATGTAATTTTGACTCTTGCTTGATGATGCTGATATAATGCAGCAAATACAGTGCCAGTTTGAAGAACAACAATTGGGTTAATTTCTGCGTGTAATCCAACAGTGATTTAATCTTACGTTCTGTGTGAACTGTAATAAAGCCTGAATTAGTTCCATTTTTAGAAAAGATATAGACAAAATGAAGTGCTGAGAGGCCAAAATGTATTCCTGTATGAGAACTGAATATGATTTTTATAAATTGTATACACACATATTATGTAAGGGCGCAAAATAAGGAGGATTAGAACACATGATTAAAGGAAGAATACTAGCTAAAGAATAGTTACATTTTTGTACTTATCTGTGTCAAGTCAGCAGGACCAAAAAGACTTTACCCACACCCAGTGATTTAATTATGTCAGTGCTTAAAGACACATTTTCCCTGTTAAAGATATGAAAAGTAAATTAGAAAGAAATTCAGTTTTTTTGCATACAGTCTGACACCTGCAAAGTAACACGGCTGAGATGCAAACCAACATCTCTCCATTGCACTTCTACATGCTTTAATATATAAATTCATGTGGGAGCATGTGTGCATGCACACGTACACACACACACACACACACACACACACACACACACACACACACACAGACTGCACAAACAGTGTGCTGGATGTATGGCTGAGGGCAGCAAAAATTCTATTGATAACTCCATGACACATCAAATAGGTTTTTAAATGTCAGTGATAAGGATCTCTAGAGTTGACTGAGCTTTTTAGAAGGTTCACGAAACTACACATTTTCTGTGGAAGTTAGTAATGTATATATTTTTCTAGGTAGAGATCCAATAGATTTATTCAAAGTGAAGCAGATTTTCAAAGAGATAAACTACAATCAAAAAAATTTAATCACCACTGTATATACCTATTGTAACCATGGAAGCTATTGAAGGCAAGGGATATGTAATATTTCACATACATATACAATAGTAATTATCCTACATTCTAATGTTAAGAGTGGCTGGTAAGGGCAACTAAAGCTTTTCCAAGTATTTGTTAAGGTGCTTGAAAAGCAGGCTTAAAATCATTATCAAAATTACCTTTTGGTATGGTTGCTTTGATGGTTCAATGGTAGAATTCTCACCTGCCAAAATTATCTTTTGAAGGTATTGAGATAGCATGCTATTTATGCATGTATTCATTCATTGACTACAGAAACCTTTGACCCAGTTGATCAACAAGTATTATTGAGACCTTGCATTCTAGGTGTTCAGCAGTGGCCTCAAATTCCCCTTATTATGTAGTTTACTTTGGGGCCCAATAGTGAGCTTAGCACTAATTTTCAAGAAGTGCTAAAGGGAAAATTGGGTGCAGTTCATAGAAGGATAGGGGTTCTGGTTGCTTTCTTTTTTTAAATTTCTTTTTGCATTTTGTGTGTGTGTGTGTGTGTGTGTGTGTGTGTGTGTGTGTGTGTGTGTGTGTGTGTGATATATGCATTTCTGTATGTGTGTCCAAATGTGTACGAGAACATGCATACCTGTGCATATGTGTGGATGCCAGCTTTGTCTTGGTGTGTTTTTTGATCACTCCTCTTATATGTCGAGGCAGGGTCTCACACTGGAATCTCACTAGCTCACCAATTAGGCTACCCAGTTTGCTTCAGGTGTGAAGGAGGACCTCAAGGCCCCTTCATGGCTACAGCAAGTGCATCCTCCAGTGTGGAGGATGACTTTGAGGCTCCTTCAGGCTTGTGTGCTTTTTCAGTATAAAGGTGTTCCTGCCTCTGTCTCGTTGGAAAATAGAGTTAGTCAAGAATATGTTATGCAATTATATGTAATTTTTTCTGACAGAATGTAAACAAAGAGAACAAAGTACATTGTTAGGAAGGCTGATAAATGTGTCACCTTGGCATGCAAGTAGACACAGTCTGAAAATGTGTAGCACTTGTTTGTGAGTTGATTGCAATATGGACTAGGAAGTAATGGAGTAGTAAGTCCACTGAATACCATAAGGAAGGACCCAAGCTTTTGGTGCCCTGGAGGATTCCACTGGGACAGAAAGCCCCCCCCTCACTTCTTGAAACACCTGAAATAAGAACACCAACTGTTTAATTATTTCATTAGTCCTGAGATATGACAAAGGAATTAATTTTCAGTAGAAAAAACAGAAATGACAAGCCATTGTAAAAATATGCCATTTTGCTCAAATCACTGGTGGACACTTCAGATTTTGAAAGGGAAGACTGACAGATAAATGTATTTCAATGGTTTCAATGGTTTGATTCTCAGGTGACTTCCTGCAGAAAGTTGTACTCCATCAATATATGTCTTCTGACTTTAACACAAACTACTTGAAAACCATAAAAATGGGATAGAGAGTCATTTCAAACACCCTGTACCCATCCTCAGATCTGACAAGTTTCAGCATTTACCTTATTTGGTTTGAATTCTTTCTGATTAGGTCAAGGTATCAAAGGGAAAAAAATAGGCTATGCTGACCCTCTGTTCTTGGTTCATGCCTAGTTATAAAATTTTATATTTCACAGAAATTCTTCTGTCATGTTGCTGAGGCAGTGTGCATCAAGAGTAATCAAACATTACATTGCTTGAAAACCCTAAGGATGCAAAGGTCTCAGTGCTCCTCATGTTACTCGCAACCAAAATCCAAAATCAAACTGCATACCTCAGAAATTACTGAACCGAAATAATTTTTGGAAGGAATGGTTCAGGGTACAGATATTGGCCTGGGCTTAGTTATTGACTGGGATGTAGTTAACAGACAAAAGTGGAATTTACCCAGCAACAAGTTTCTGATTTGCCTGGAATTCTTCATAGATTTTCTGATGGGATTCTGTCCTACAAGGCTCTTCAGAAATATCTACTTCTCACAAAGTAAAAGGCATGCCCACAGTACCTGAAACAAGTTCTCCCTACATGTCTCCTCGAGCATGGTTTACCCTCCATTACCTGGGGTTCTTATTACTGTATACTAATGGGTAGCCTCCTTCTGACTTGCACACATAAGTCTGTTCTCCAGCTACTCCATCCATTTCCTCAATGTGGTTCTTATGTCTGTCACTATGATTCTCTATATCTGGAAGACACTGGTAGTACACATGACAGTTGTTAGGTTTGTCTAAGGCTGATAATGGGATGTGTATGAAAGTGAATGGACACCTGTTCTTGCACCCCAGTTTGAGAGAAATGTTTGGAGGGCACCATGGAGGTTAGGTTTCTCTGGGATTACCTGCAACTGTGCACACAGGAGACATTGTTTCTCTGGTAACCCCTGGAGACCTAGAATTGAACCCCAGAGCAGAATGCACTTTCCTAACACACAAAGACACAGTCATAGACAACCTTCTGAGACCCTAGAAGTCTTGGAATTGTCCCCTCTAGAGAGGGCCCTCGTCTCCAGAGTGCTCCCTGGGCTCTTGGCCAAGCCCAAATCTAGGCATTTGTTGCTCTTATCAGTGTCCCTGAGAGGTGGCTCCTACCGAAGAAATCTAAAGGATTCACACTACTGGAGCATCTTCAAACTCCGGGGAAGAAATAGAGCAAAGTGGCTGTCAACTGATTGAGCATCAGGTATGGGAGGGTCTTTTTGTCTTCATCACTGGTTGGTTTGCCACTGCACATGTGTGTTTACAAGCCTGAGCCGTGTGAATGCCAAAGGGGATAAGAGAGACCACTCTCTAAAGGAGATGTGTCATTTTATAGGGAACCTTTGTTTCCAACATGGAATGGTGAATTCCAGGGAAGTAGAAAAATGGGTCAAACAGGAGAGAACTTCTAAAAGCTGTGGAAATGGTAGGAAACTCCCAGAAAGCTGTCACAACAACACTGACACTCAATTCAAAATTCAACTCACTTGGAAAAAAATACATGTTTATAATTTAAAAGCAATGTCTAACTCAACTAGCAGAATAATTGTGCCAAAAAACTGAAATCCTGACGTGGATAAGAAATTTGAGAGGCAGAAATGTCATGAATACAGTAAAGGCATTAATGAAGCCAAAATAATGAGGAATCATCTAACAGGCTGGTAGGATACAGCCAGTATGTACTATGCTTACTGAGAGAAGCCTTCCATCCAAAAATGGGCATTAGAAAGAGGAGGCAATTGACAACAACAAAAATGGCCCACCCTGAACTGAAACTCCTTGAACTTCTGGCTAGAAAGATGCATCCTGAAAGAAGAAATACATTGGGATTTTGCGGTGACTTTCTGAGCTCCAAGGAAACTTAACAACATTTGACAGTCTTCTGGACAGGGTGTGGGGGGGGGGCACAGCTTGTTAACAAAGTTTGCGTTTACACTTGTGGGGCAGGATAGCACCATGTATGCCTAACTATTTCTAAGTTGCATGTAGACTAGAATATCAATTAGGTTCATTTTTTAATTCCTTTGTAGAAAGGGATTGGATAAAATTACTTCAAGATTCACATAGAAGTAAATGGGTATAAGAAGATCCAAAAAAATGATAAACAAAGAGTAGCATAAGGAGTCTGGTTTGTCCTATGAAGCTAATGGAAACCAGAGAGAACAGAATTGGTGGCACCAGCATTCACAAAGATCTCAGTACAACACTGTGATCCAGAGGTGGATACAAATCAGTGAGGGGTAAATGGTTGATAAAGACATTTCAAGTCAGTGAATAAGTTTGGTTTGGCTAAATGCAAATGGGGCACATTGCTGTCATGATGACTATGCCACACAGGAGAAAACACACCATAATGGCCACACACACTACAAATGGATTTCAGGTCAATTAAAGGTATAAGCATAAATTATAAAATAAAGAAATGTTAAAAACATGCTTCCCTGCAAGACAGAAAGCCAAGACACTAATAGAAAAGAGACTATTCAATTGTGAATCTCGTTAAACTGGGTGGCAAAGATATTATCAAAATAGAGGAAAAATGGGAGCTTGCTGAGGGGGTAGGAGTATGGGAGAAATATGAAATATACTAACCTTAATATTAAGGAAGTTTCTACAATTCTTTTAAAAAAGATGATGTAATCCAGTACAACTAAATGAGAAAAGAATATGGAAATGGAAACTCAATGGCTGTTTGATGTGACCATACAAAACTGGACTTAATACAAATAGAAAAGTGAAAATGGTGTGTTTGAGGGTGTGTCGTGTATGTAAAACTTTGAGAGTAAAAGGACAGGTTACTGGTAAGATGGCTGGGGATGGATAGTCTTACACACGAAAATTTCTTACTGTTACCTTGCAGAATGTAATGGTATTTAAAAGATGAATATATTTTTGACCAAGCTATTCATCTTTAAGGACCATAGGAAAGAAAATAACAAGAAGGAAACATATGCTTCAGGTAGGTTTATTTTCTCTTTGCTTCCAAGCACTGTTGACTGGAAACATCGTTTTCAAATCAATTAAGATGTCTCTCAGGACTGGAGAGATGTCTCAGCATTAAGAGCACAGGTTTCTCTTCCAGAGGACCCAGGTTTGATTCCCAGCACCCATTTGGCAACTGACCACTATCTGTAATTCCAGTTCCACTAAATCCAACATACTCTTTCTACCTTCTTGGGTACCAAGCAGGCATGTGTTTTACTTGCATATATTCAGGCAAAACCCTAATACCCATAAAAATAAACTAATATAAAATAATAAATGTTCTATTTATAAAGGTCAGTTTGGAGATTATTTGTTAATCAGTGATTAACAAAACCCAAGTTAAGGATGAGTACTGATAGTACTGTCTTTAAAAGAAAATCAGGGCATCATGGACATCTTTTTGACTCAGCAGGAAAGGGTGATTGCCACTAAGCCTGAAATTTTGAATTCCATTATCCTCAGAATACAATGAAAGGCAAGAATTGACTCCCAATAATTGTCAATAGTTCCCTGACCTACACAGGCATTCGGACACACACACACACACACACACACACACACACACACACACACACACACACTCACACAGCTGAGCATGTGAACAAGCCTGTAAGTATGTAAGTAAGCTGAGTGTGTAAGTGCACCCTCTCTTTAAGTGTAGGAAAGCAGAGGCATGGACATGTGGGCTATTGACCTGGTTACCTCTGGAGAAAGGCATGAAAGGGGTTCTTATCCTGGAAATAATTTCTTTCTCCTTTGCATACCTTCTGGTGGCTTCATGATTTTGCTAGTAAAAATAATAATGGATTAGTTTAGCAGAATATAGCAACTCTAAGATAAAAAGAGAACATAAACCACACCAGTTGTCTAATTGAATCAGAAGCTATGTAACCCTGTGCCATTTTGGTTCTGGGGATAGCACTTGCCAGGTTTGATTCCCAGTATAGCTTGCACTTCTTTACTCCAAGTCAAGTGGAAACTCACTTTCCAGATCACTATAGGAATTGTCACTGATCATTTCCTAAATCCCAAGAGAACAGGCTTGTAGAAGAGCAGATCACCCACCATATTTGTGATGATGTGGGCTGTGTGTCCTTGGCTACCTCAGGTTAGTCAGAAGAAAAGAACAATTGTTTGCAAAGGTTCCAGTTAGCAGTCCCTTTTTTTCTAGTCAGACCTGCTTTGCAAGGTTTTTTAATTTAATGTTAATTTTTCTAACTGTTAGGAACAGCTCCACAAGTTTGCACAGAGATCTCTCTGTTGATAACTCTTTGATAACTGTTCCTGGAGAATGTCTCAGAGCAGCTATGGGCAGAGGAAGGGCTGTTGCTCTTGGGCACATCTATGATGACATCCTACAAAATAAACTGACACGCTACAGCTTTGACAATACATTGTTATGGGAAGTAGAGGAAGCCATGAAAGAATGAAGTCCCGAGTGAATTGTGGAATGTGTACTGTTTACATGAGCACAGCCATGTCAAGGACTCCATGGTCACAGACACTTGAAAGAATGGCAAAGTCTTCTCCTTGGGAGTGAGGCTCAGGTGGAAATGGCAAAGCAGCCCCTTCTATCCCGTGTGTGAATGTTGATAGTGTGTGTAGAAAATGTCCACCATAGCTCCCCTCCTTCATATCCACAGTCTGCAAACTGTAGCCCTACAGAGACTGCTCCCACTAAGGGCCCTGTATGTGTATATGCATATGTGTGTTTTGTGTATGTGTATATGGATGATGTCTTACGTGTGTGTGTGTGTGTGTGTGTGTGTGTGTGTGTGTGTGTGTGTGTATGTGTGTTTGCACATGTGCACACACACGTGTATCTCTGTTTCATGTGCAAGTGTGTATGTGTATATATATATATATATATATATATATATATTGTGTGTGTGTGTGTGTGTGTGTGTGTGTGTGTGTGTGTGTGTGTGTGTGTGTATACATAAACTTCCTTGGCATTTTTTGTCCCTCCTTCTGAATTTATCTCCCTCCCTTCCCCCTTTCCATCTGGAGCCCACCCTTTCCATTTCTCAGTTTTAAATTCACTTGCAGATAAACTTCAATCTGATACATAAGGAATGACATTTTTATTATGTTATCAAGCACAAGACATAGATTAAGTAACTCTTCTTATCCTGGCACCAGGACCAAATGTTCTAAAGGCGATTCATCCATATTCACTATGCAGTAGGCAATGTGTTGGAATGGAAGGTCGTTCATAGGTTCTTCCCTATACTAAAACTTTGTACTATTTGAAATTGTTAGCATCGTAAGAGTAGGAAACACACACCCTTGTCATTTTGTGCTCTGGCAGCCACAAACAAAAAGTGAAGGATAGGTCCTAGTATTTAGCTGCATCTCCCTGAGCTGTAACTTGAGCCAGTGAGCACAAGGGGGCGCTGCCACATGCATCACCCTCCAGCTTTCACGGGCCTCTCAAGTTTAAAAAGCATGATGTGCATATGCACATGCTTCGAGAAAAGGAATTGAGGCTTTGAGAGTAAAAACAGATGAAACTCTCAGAGGGTCTCACATGTCAGTGCTTCATTTCTGCCGAGTCAGAAAGAAGGCTTTGTGTTTTAGGCTGTACTCCTGTGACCAACTACTTATGTTAACTTTGACTTCTAGAAGAGCTTTGTGCATGTCTGTGAGTCCCCAGTGCATTTAGCATTTCCTATGTAAGAAGAAATAGGCCTTTTACATTACAGGATATGTACGAATAAAGGTGTGAAATATGAACCACTCATAAATACAGTGGTTTCCTCTCTAAAGGAAATATCTGTGTTTGCAAATCCCGAGACAAGTGAAAATGAGGAATTTGTCTTCTCATCCACTGTTCTTAAATCTTATTTATTTGGATGCAATTCATCGTTCTGTTGAAATTCCACTCCCCGCTCACCCTGCCCCCCCTTCCTCACTGCCTCTTTCCTGATCTTTGAAGGCCTGTGGTGAGCCTTCCATCTACTGGCTTTGTCAAGAGACCCATGGAGCCTGTTGGCAGCATAAATAAGGAGATTATAATCTGTTTTCAAACCACATGTGATCTTGTTTCTCAGATGCCACCGACTTCTGCCCCATCAAAGGGCCCTGATTTTGATTTTTCATGTCACATTTCACCAACATTTTCTTTGCCTGTTTTCCTTGTCGCTTAGTTTAAAATGTTCCTCCAACCAAAACATATAGTATCTTTCGATATTATCATGAGATTATATCTCCTAAAACCCCCTGAGTGATGCTCAGGTCTCCGAATGGGTTTGTAGTCTGGACTTTCAGGATGAATGTCTCCTTTCTCAGTTTTCATGGCATCTCAAAAGTGAGCTCAATGTCATTTTGTGTGTGTGGGTGTGTGTGGGTACCCACCCACTGGGGCAAAGGAAAAGGACATTATGTAGGCAGCGAAGCTTAACTAAGCACAGGGATCTTGCAAAAGATGGAAGGCAATAGGTTGATGGTAAAAAAGGAAGACATGTGGACCTTGATTTCTAAGTAACATTTATAGGATTTCTTAACAGATAGTTCTTGGATGCTGGACAGAAGTCAGAGTTCCAGGTCTAAGAGGTCCTAATGTTGGATAATAGAGATGTAGTACTTAATGAGGTTTATTATAAGTAGTTCATTGTGGGCCTTCTTTATCTAAATGTGTATGCTGATGGTTGTTGTGACAAAGAGATGGGTACAGAAATGAATAGAACCTGGTCCATGACTTCAAAGGAATTAACAGCCCAGTGGGGGAAGACCAAGGAGTCAATGCTGTAGGAGAAGGAGGACAAGGAAACTTGAGAGCAAGTATAAAAGCTAGGAGCTTTGGGCAGTTTTATTTCTAACCCAAGGATTCATTGCTTCCACGTGGACCAGATGAGCAAGCAATGTTGCTGAGCAACCAAAGTAATATACAGCCTGGGTGCTGTGATAGTGACATCTTCCTGTCAACACTACCTGTACCCTGGGACTGCTTTCTTTGATTCATTTTCCCAAGAAATTTCATTAAGACATGTTCAAAGTAAAAGCACCGACCCCTCCCCGCCACACACTGACATTTGCCCCTCTCTGTTCTTGTGTATTATCTGCCGGTGAAACATCTGTGATTGCTGTACCCTTTCTCAAGCTTGCACATCTTGTGACTGATACTTTTTTGTTTCATTAAAAATATCCTTGGTATTTATAGCTTATTTTTAAATGCATTCACCAACTAAGCTCAGTTACGAGCAGGTAGGAGGGTAGACAGACAATAGGTAGACATAAGTGAAATGTAACGAATACGGATTGTAGAAGTTAGGGATACGGTTTGGTGGTATGTACTATATAATTCTTTCAGATTTTAGGGATATTCGAGTTTTTATCAGAAAAATAAGATCATATCTTAATTTTGTCATTTATCCAAGAGCACCTTGCAGTGAATTGGATGAGAGCCAAAAAGACATCAGGCAAGGAGTTCCACTGATTCACTTAACAAATGAGCATCCAACTTCAATGTCAGCTCTGCAAAGACAACATAAAAATGACCAATAGTTGAGTGAAAATTACTCAGCTTCCACAAGCCATTAAGAAAATACACATCATTAGGCTACAAAGGTGATTCAGCAATGAAGAGCACTTTCTGCTCTCCTGGAGACCTGGTTTCAATTCCTAGCACCCACATGGTTCTTAACTAAACAGTTACAAGCCTAACTCTGGTTTTGACGTCCTCGTCTGGTCTTTCTGGGCACCTGCATTCATGCTGTACACAAACTCATGTGGACAAATACCTATATGCAGTACTAAAAATAAATAAACCTTTATTAATAAAGAAAATGTGCATCAGTACTATGCGATGCCTGTCACATGGTAAAATTCAAAATAGTAATAATAAATGGACCAACAATAACAGAAAGTAATATGGAATGGTGAGAAATGGAGAAGTTGGGACTTCCATGCATTGCTGGTGGGAGTGTGGAATGGTATCACCACTATGGAAAAATCTGTTAGTAATTTCTTTAAAAAGGTATATGCAGAATTACTATATTGTTTCAGAAAAGCCAGGTCCCAGTGTATGAGACTAGTCCAAAAGGTAGGAGGTGCTGTGAGATCAAAAAGAATGAAGAAAACAGACCTAGCATTGTACAGAGTGCAGTTTACTGGGGTCATATACACATAAATGAATTTTGAACAACAGCAATATTACTAGATCGCTGTCTCCCAAGGGAGAAGGATATTTATATGATGAGTGATATAAAGGTTGTCCCTGCCCAGCCAGAATATACCTGGGCTTTCTGAAAAACAGTAACATGTACAATGTCAATTAAGGAGCAGCCTGGGCATCAGTGGCCAGCAAAACACATTCAGCTGTTTTTAACAACTTTTTCCCGTTGTTGAAGGTTGAAGATGCACAAAGTTACCTGGCACTTACAACTCAGATGGATGTCATCTTATCAGGCTATATTCCTACACATATGGTCCAGATAATTTTTTCTTAGTATATACTCAGAGGAACTGAAAGCAGGTACTCAAACCAGTACTTTATACATCCATGCTCATAATGAATTAGTCACAACAAAATGTATATTCCACAAATGATGGAAGCAACTCAAGTGCCAATGAATAGATGAATATATAAAATATGTGACATATATACATAATGACTTTATTTAACTAAATGAAGGAAATTGACATATAATGTCGATGGAAGTATTACCCTAAGTAAAAATAGGAATAAAGGACAAATACATACTTACGTGAGCTATATAGAAGAGGCAAGTTCATAGAGTAAATGTAGAGGATAATAGGGTTTAGTAGCAGGGAAATGAGAAGTTAGTGCTTTTAGGATATCAACTTTGTGCTTGGGATAAAAGGGGGCTTTGGCAGTGGATAAACATTTTAAATTGAAAACAATGAGACTGATTCATACATATACAATTAGTTCAAATGGTAAATGTTTGTTTTTTGTATTTAACACAATGAAGACAGCAAAGCACATTCTCACACAAGATGTGACCCTATGAAAAAAGTAAATAAGAAGATATGACACTGTGTTGTGCAAAATGAAATGAGTAGGTGATTATGTGAATAGTAAGAGAGAAAATAAGCTGCAACTAAGAGAAAGGCCCTGGGGAGAGGGGCATCCCATGCAAGATTCTCTTGCATAAGAAATTAACTACTAGGAAATATAGGCTGGGTATGCCATATAAGCCTTCCATCTGCAACTTTCCATCTCTCTGATCTCTTCTTATCAGCCCATCATTCCCTCTTGCCTTCTGATCCTTGGAGGAACTTCTACCTAGCAATGATAAATGCTTCTAACTCACCACACACTGACATGCTCACCAAGATCCCTTGCCTTCTCTTGACTCTTGAAACTTCTTGAAGCAGTATCTTGGATGCTTAGATAGGCACCAAATAGGTGAACAAAAATTGCAGTCCCTTTCTAATCAGCCACACCCTACCATTAGTTATCTCTTTTCTGTCTCCTCTTTCTATCAAGGCATCTTTACTTGCCACTTGTAAATATATCCTTAGCATCTATTTGTTATTAACCTAGTTTGGCTTCTTACCTGATCATAGATATTTTTGCCCATGTCAACAATGCTCTCCATCACCAAGTCCAGTAGTTGCCTCTTAGTCCTTATCAGAGCTGCCAAGTTTGTCCAGCATAGTTGATGATGGGTGTCCTTATAATAGACACTGCTCTTGGGTTCTAATAAGATAGCTTTCCTTTTGCTTTCTATGTCTTTGTTGTTGACTTGTGTATTCTCTTCTAGGCTCAGTGTTACATATGTTTTCTTGCTCTATTCTCTTCTCAGATGATACCAGATGGTCATATGACCTTAACATACAGTCCCTTATATATCTAGGCCAAGTCCTCTTTAAGAATACAAGGACCACAGCTCCAAACTGCCCATTATATACTCCTATTCCATTCTCCATCTGGCATTAAAAGACTCACTACGAAGGGTCCTACTCAACTCTTCCATATCACACTTCCTTTGGCTTACTCTGTGTATGCCTGCCACTGAGGCGCCTGCTGTTTCTCAAATGTGCCAACTTGATGTAAGGGCACCTGGCCAGCATGGTTTTGTAAATAAAATAGAATTCTGCAAGGTGTGCAGAGCAGTGGGAAATGTTATGCTAATACTAATCATTATTGTTGTTACAAACTCTGATGTTCTCAAGCAAAGGGAACAGAGAACAATTAACATATACAGCCCATGGTTATGGCTGTTTTCTTGTCAACTAGAGAACATACTATTTTTGATGAGTGCTTGGCATTTTTAACTCATTCAAGGAGTTGGAAATAATTTGTCAGTACTGCCTCCTCTGGAAACCTCAGAAGTTAGTTCTTGCCCTTGATTTAACATTGAGAAAACTAAGCCTGGCTGTTAGACCATCAAAGGCATCAGCCAACTCAGAGCAAATAGTGATACCATTATGTATTGTGCAGCCTTGGAAAAAAGCTTCAATTCCACTTCAGCTTTCCAGCTAGCAGAGTTGGCATTGTGTAGACACCACCATAGATGTTAAAAGTGGCTGGTGGCCAACAAAAGCCCCCTGCTGTGTCTTCTACTCTCTGAAGTAGATTCCTTACTTTCAGGCAGTGTAAAGCAAGAATGCTTCATGTACCAAATCATTTGGCAGTCTTCACTGGCATGAAAAACAACTTGTTTGTATAGAAAAATATTTTCCAGAGCTAGAAGCCCATAAAGATTATTGCCTCCTTTTAGTATACAGAAATATTCCACAAACATGACTCTCTCAGCTTTCTGCACAATGGCATCCAGAGCTGAGATGACTTTGCCCTCCTCCTTTGAGGGATGTCCTCCCTTGTCAGCCCTTGGGCCATCTGTGCAGGGGTTTCTCCCTGGTGCCTGATACCCACTGCCCATCCTGCCACTGATCAGGCTTATGGTTGGCCATTTCAATGTACAGAGAAAGAAAATCTGCCTTGGCAAGGCTGGCCCCTCCCTGCTGATGCAGGAGCCTTGGCATTGTTTTAGCTGCCAGTCTGGTTGCCTCCTTGTTGCCTTTGGAAGCCTGCGCTTTCTCTGTGGCTTTTGTGGTCGTTTCCATCCGCCAGTGTGGTCCCTCTCAGAGGCACTAGCGTGCCAGACCAGCCTATTTGAATTGGTGCCAGGCCACTTACTGGGGAGGTGAAGCCAAATCCCATATATTTAAAAGTGCAGCGCTTTGCTTGTCCACCTAGCTCCTGTCTCCTGGAGTCATTAGTTGTGGTTTTACTTTACTGTTAAAACACTCTTCTTTTTTTCCTTTCTCTCAGCTCTGGCTATTTTCATCTCTTTATATTTAGCAAGTTGTATGTAGGTATGGATCCTGCAGTTCTACTTAAATTTCTCTTTTTCTCTTTTCTTCTATTTGTGTCCTAAGGAAAGAGAATGTGTTTCCTATTAAATGGGGGAGGTGAGGAGGGAGAAGATAGGGAGACCCAGTATTTGACTAGAATAGAAAGTGAAGGAGCAGTAGAAGTCTGTCCTGTAAAGTGGGAATGGAGAGGCGCCGGTTCATGTGGCCACAGGACAGATATCGTCCCTGTGCTCAAATTTCTTTAGCAAAAACATGGACCTTTGGAAACTTGATCCAGCTCAGGCTGCAGCTCGCTTGGCATATGTTAATATCCTTCTAATATCCTGGGGATCCTTCACATTTTGCAGTGTCTAAGACTGTAGAAAGCAGAGTATGATTATACAATCTAAAGCAGATAAATAACGCCACTTCTATTCCACGGCTGAGTTAGGGAAGTTAAGTGATTTTCCTGAAATCCCTCAGGAAGTTCCAGACACATTTAGGAATACAACACGTGAATTCTAAACCACAGACCTTTCAACTATGGACACATATCATTCTCTCTATTTACTCTAGAATTCCACACATGTGTTTCTCAAGTAAACATTTGCATCTGGAGCACTCTGTATGTCCATGGAAGGAGCAGGAAGATTCCAAACTTTGTAAAAGGAGATTGGGTTAACATCATGTGTCCAATGGTCAGCTATTTATCAGTGTGTGGCCACTCTAAATAGCCACAGTCCCAAAGAACTTCTACAATAGAACAGATTACAGTCCTAAAGGAACTCATGTTTGCTTATATCAAAGAAAGAACCAGTGTATGTGGCACTCATATTGTATGTGCTTCATCTTAGCACCCTATATAAAATCAAGTATGGAATCTAGAACATGGAGAGAATTCCTTCAGTGGGTGGTGATGAAACAGAAAGCCACTGAGGGATAAACATGACTAATACATATAAGAAACATGACTTGGATTGTCTCAACCAGAATTTTACACCAGGCTTAAAAAATACAATTATAATACATATGAGGATTTTAGAGCTACTAGGGGTTGTAGAGATTTAAAAAAATCTCAATTAAAAAAACCATAACCAGCTAGGTATGATGGCTCATACCTGTAATCGAAACACTTACAATGATGAGGCAGGAAGATAACTATGATTTCAAGATTAGCATAGGCTATGTAATTGTTATATGACAGACTTTTTTCTGGGGAGACAGATAGGACACGACACACAGACACATGGACGGAGATGGACACACACACACCAATGAGTTTTCACTGGGGTTACTAACAGCAGAATGGGGGATGGCAGCCCAGCCCATGGAGCTCTCTGCACAACTTGCAGATAGATCAGTTCATGATATCTGAGAAATCAATTGCTTCCCCTCAGTTCTGCTGACCAGAGGCTCTTCCCCCAGAAACTCTCTCTCTCTCTCTCTCTATATATATATATATATATATATATATATATATATATATATATGGGGAAAGGTCATAGAGAGCTGTCTGAGGTAGTGTTCTTCCAGACATGTGACCTTTTGTTTACCTCTAGAATCTCATTACCTCTAGAATTTCTTCCTTCTGGAGGAATTATTTTAGTTCCAAAGAAACTGCTGTTATAACAGTAATGAATATCAGTTCAGCCTGGGCCACAGAGTGAGATGTCCTGAAAACACAAAACAAATCATCCCCTGGAAGAAAGGAAGAGGAGGAGGAAGAGAAGGAGGAGGAGGAGGAGAAGAGATGAAACCTTAACATAACATGTATTGCACTGCTCTTATGTTACTAAGAACCTATGTGATGACAAATTTGACACTATTTCACAATTAAGCCTCAATGGAAGATGTTTAATATCATTTAAGCTCTAATAATATCTTGGTATCTCAATTTCCTGACTTTTCTTCCTTTATTTGTCTTTTTTCTTTTCATGTTTAAGTACCCCTCTTGCTCCTGATACTTCTTTCATATTTCATCTATGTTGGTGTCATAGAACCACTCAGACCTACCCTTTACATAGGGACCTTCACCATTGTCATCACAACAATTGGTTCAGTTTCTGTTGGCATATTGATATCCCTGTGTTGCAGTCTGAACTCTGATTTCTACCCAATTTTCCAGCTGCTATTACATACTGATAGTGGGTTCCCCAGGTCATATAATGAAATGCTAACCCAAATCTGGCTATATCTGTAAGTAAAGCCTTTCAGAAAATAATTAAGGTTAATTGAGGTCAGGAGGATTGACCCTAGCCTAATCAAAGAGCTCCTGCATTTGTACCAGGAAGGGCCATATGAACATTACACACTAGAATGTCAAGCCATTAACAAGCAAAGGGGAGAAACTTTAGAGAAATCAAATTTGATGTCACTTTGGGTATGGACTTTTAGCTTATAGAATGAAAAAGGAAAGAGAAAGAGAAAAGATGGGAAAAGAAAGAGAGAAATACATACAGACTAGGTAGGTTTACCTACATAAATACATACAGAGTAGGTTTAAATTACCTAGTCTGTGGCAACTTGTCTTAACAGCTTGATTCAGATAGTGATCTGATGGCCATTTTCATTAGTTTGCATGTGTTTAAAATACAACTATTGAAAGAACTATTGGCCATCTAGCTACACACAGTGTTCTTCGAATCTGTTCTCAGTCACTAGCTCTAGACTTTTCCATCATTTTCAACTTCTATATTTTTTCTTTTTATTTTATTTTATTATTATTATTGGTTTTTCAAGACAGGGATTCTCTTTGGAGCCTATCCTGGCACTCACTCTGGAGACCAGGCTGGCCTCGAACTCACAGAGATCTGCCTGCCTCTGCCTCCCAAGTGCTGGGATTAAAGGTGTGTGCCACCAACACCCGGCATCAACTTCTATATTTTTAATGTCTACTCTGTCCAGGACTGTTGATTTTCTGGCACATGTCTTCAGAGCTGCACCTTTACAATGGCATTCACGCGCTCACTCTTTTCTGATTTTATTTCTCTTAGCTGCTCTCTAAGCTGCTGGACTCTGCTTCATCTGCCATCTTAGATCAGGAGTCATGTTCTCTGTCATCAGATTAAAACACTTTTATTTCTGACCAGTTTCTAAATACTTTGGTTTGATGTGGAAAGGCAGTTGGTGAGTGCCACATTCAGAAAAAGCACCTACAGAGGTGGGAGGTGAAATTCTAGCTGTTTCCACACACTAGACATGGGGGAGTCAAGAGTCAAGAACATTGCTGTAATGTTTCTTTACCTAGGACCCTAAGGATGCTGACCTGAGATGGTCCTCCATTCTTTGTAGGGAACACAGTAGTCAGGTGTCATTAGAACTTTCTACTTCTACTTTAACTATATTTGTCACAGATGATTTTCTGATGAGCAATAAACATATTTATTAATATTGGATTACTGCACAAAGGATGGAAACAGATAAAATTTTAAAGACTGTTCTTCCTCTTTCTCTCTTCCCTAAAACCCTGTCTCCTCACTCACTCCCTGGAATATAGGGTACTCATTCATATTCATATTATCTAAATTGTAATCCTGGCTTCATGGCCCTTGGTGTGGCCTTGGGAAATTGACTTTTCCTTGCCAAGCCTTTGTTTCCATTAAATGGTTATAACAAGAATGCATTTCACCAATAGCAACTTGCCTTTAAAAGTTGCTTTAAAAGTTGTTATAAAGATTAAAATAAGGTAGAACAGTCAACTTGACATGGTGCCTGGCCTCTAACAAATGCTGGCAATTGGTAGTAGCTGTATAGATAATATTCTCTAGTGGCCTTTAGTGAAAGTGCTACCATAGTCACTTGAGAATTCTAGGGCCAAAGGAACTCAGTTTGAAAACCACTAAAAGTTCCAACCACACTGGCCTCCTCCTGCTACTTAAATATACCTTTCCTTCTTCTGTGCCTTCATCCAGATGCTGTGTTGCCAGGACTCTGCATGTATTGCTACCTCAGTTCCTTCAGATCTTTATGCCAACTCATCTTCAGAGTAAAACCCCTGAGGCTATCCCTGACCACCATATCTCCATCACAACCTGGTTTGCCGTCTGCCTCACACTGGCACTGAGCAGTTCTCCACCAGATCCTTTGCTCCTCTTGAATACTTGTCACCGGCATGCTATGCATTTTCCTACTCAAAGATAAGTTTGTTGTCTCTTCCACTACAGGAGGCCAGAGATGCTGACCTGTTTTATTGCCTCTCACTAAGTTTCTCAGCAAGCATTTACTGAATGACTAAATGGATATTCTACACAATGACATAAGTTCTTTAAACACAATGTTCATTTAAATGTCTGCTGAGATTAGAAAGCTTTTTCTATTCATTTTAAGTGGTAAAATACGTTATGATATTTGTAGGAGCACTGAGAAATTTCTATATCAAACGGTTTTAAAATAATGTGAAACAGACTTTTTGTTGTTAGCCTGTGGTGTCTAATAGGGAAATTGTTGCCCTACTAGGGGTGACTCCATATAAATTCTTTGTGTGTGTATATGTTTATAGAGGGTGGCATCTGCAGGACTAGTTTTTCATGTAACTTTTTCAAAAGAACTTTATTGTTAGTTATCACTTTTATTATTTCCCCCCTCTGTTCTGCCGTTCCATTCCCCACCCCATTTGACCCTTCCTGCTCCAAAACCCAGTGCCAGAAATGGGTTATGTCTATTTGAATTGTAAACCATGGAGGTTCCATAGACCCCCCCTCCACTACAAATATTACATGCTGCATTGATGTTTAACCACTGTTCATGGTTACCCTCTAGAACATGACTGTAAGATTGCATTTCTGGAGATTCCACATAGAGCATGGAGAAATCAACATGGTTTATAAGGGCAGTAGTCTGTGCTTGTTCACTTCTAGGTTGCCTCTGTCTACAAAGATTATTTTTACATATATAATTCTTTGCTCTCCTATCTTTGCACCAGGCTCAGCTGTGGCTGGGTGGGAGGAACACCACAGATGAGGATGGATCTGAGAGGCTATTGCCTGAGCAAAGTTCCAGTGAGTGAGTTCTCACCCTCAGCAACAAACTTCAGCAATGCTTGGTACACTGAAAACCAAGAGTTAAGGAGGCCAACGAGAGACTTGATAACTGATTCTAGTAAATAGTAATGGATGGTCAACTTGTAAACCACAGGGTATGAAGAAGCCCTCCAAGTATGAGCATTACCAGTTGACTTAAGGCCAGCTGTAACAGAGCAAGCGTGTAATTCCATGCCTTCAAGGGAAATCAAGGCAATCCTTGAGAGGTCAACAACAGCCTGGTCTACATAGTGAGTTCCAAATAAGCCAGGGCTGCATAGTAAAACATTGTCTCAAAATAACCAAAACAAAACAGTAGAGACTTTGTTTATACAAGCCAAAATGGTAGTGGCTACAAATAGCCAGCATGGAGATCCTTATTGCCCTATGCTCCTGAATTGGCATCCATGGGCCTGGGTTTCACAGGCTGAAAAGAAAGAAAGGAATTTAAGAGGTCACAAGACAGTTGTTACTCCTGTGCAGGCACATAATTGGTGAGAATGAATAAAAAGTTATCAATCATTGATCACTGAAGTCACACATTCCAGCTAAGAATTCCAACAATCAGGGTAAGGCTTTTATTTGAGCTAGCTATTGTCTATCCTATTAGGCCAGAATGAGGTAGTGCCTGCATCCTCCTGCCTCATACCATGACTATGGGATTTTATGGTCTCCTTGGCATGGCATTTTGAATCCTTTCTTAAACTGGCTACTTATTCATGAAATCAAAAATGACATTTTGTGAACCTCTAGTATGTATGAACTGCCAGTTCCATGGCAGAAACTCTATGGATGGGCTGTGGACTGGCTGAAACCAGGTCCAGAAGTTAAAGCTTTTTTTGTTTGTGTTTCCACACATGTGAAACTAAAACAACAGAATCCAGGTGTCTCCAAGGAATCACCCTCGGGAAGCAGGGCTGGTATTTGTCTTCTTTGCCATGGTGAGATGGTTTCCTTTCAAGAGGGATAGGCAGCGGCTCACATTATTGGTGATGGCAGAAAACACCTGATAAATGGATGGCTCTTTGAAATTTTTCCATTTCTGACTCATATACGTGGTTCCTCTCTCACTCCCAACTCTTCCTCTATACAGGTGACATGAAGTCCCTTAGATTTATCTTGCCAAGTTACACTCAAATTTTAGGTCTGGGTCCCTTAGGCAGTAATTCCCAGGTCTTAACCACTGAGTGGATTATGCCTGATGTCCTCAGCACCTTATCTGCAGACAATATACTCCATTGCAGTAAAAACGGCAGGTCGGAGTATCTTGGCACTGTTTTATTTGACTTGGATTCTATGTGTTTTGCCTAAAGGACTTCGGTGGCACAGAGCATCATTTTAGGATATTCTTCTCTGAAATGAATTAGCACTCTCTTGAATCTTGGCCTGACTTCCCAGGGCCAAGTTAGGTACAGTGTCGTTTGGGGAATATTTTCAGGGCAACATAGTCAATCATACAATAACTGCTTACCTCATAGTATGGGAATCAGCCAAGCTCAGCTCCAGATGTATTTAAAAGGTATCAGAACTTGTATCTTTTATGGTTCTTACAGGTGAGAGAGCTGGTAAACATAAGATCCGAGTTTTACAAGTGACCAAATTGAATTCAGATTACCTCAGTCTCAGAAATTTATCAGAAGCACATTTTTCTTGCCACCAGAAG
This sequence comes from Cricetulus griseus, assembly GCF_003668045.3. Lineage (NCBI taxonomy): Eukaryota > Metazoa > Chordata > Mammalia > Rodentia > Cricetidae > Cricetulus > Cricetulus griseus. The sequence goes on along the minus strand of NC_048595.1, from coordinate 61,993,446 downwards.
AGAGGACAAATGGCAGGAAATGTAAAATTTGTGCATTACTGTGCTTCAACACATGGCTGACAGAAATTAACCTGTCATTGTGCTTGGTTCTATACACGTTTTTACTTCAAGAGACAAGAATTCCATAAAAAAATATAGGAAGAATATACCCAAATTGAATCTCTAAATATTCTTTATCTTACATAAATAACTCAGTTCCTAAATAATATCTTTGTGTTTGTTTTTAAAGGTTTTTTTTTTAATTTAGTAAAGTGGTGGGAATTAAGTTATGAATCTCCCAAGCGCTTCTGTTTCTCTACCCTGCCAAAAGGTTATCTGTTTGCACTTCCTAGAATATCTTAATCTCATCCAAGTGAGGCATGGAGCCATGAAGCAGAGGCATTGTTTCACACTGTTTAGATGCATGAATTTCTCTGAGAAGGAAAGATTCCTTAGAAATGAGTTCTAATCTTTCACAATTTCCTCTCTCACTGTAAATTCTACAAGAAATTTGATGGTATAAACATTTATATATGCATTTATATGTTGCCTTTTACAAAATAAACACTGGACTTTTAAAAACTAAGCAACATCCTTAGAATGACAATTAATTAGAAATTATATCATTTCTATAACATATGTGTTATAATAAGTAATAACTAGATCCTTTATGACTATTTAACTCACCAAGGTAAATCCTTTGTTTGTTTTTGTTTGTTTGTTTTTGTCCGGGGACAGGAATAAGCTTTGGAGTCTGAATATTATGCTCAGCTTTGAGATTTGTATTTGTTTACATCTCAATTTATCCTCTTTTGAAGTCATTTATATTCAAAATAAATTTGGTTTGCAATATTTGGTATTTATATTCACTGTAAACATCTAATGATATAATTGGATTAATCCCGAGGTCACTCACATTTTTTGTTACTCACTTTTATGCCCTTCCTTCTAATTTGATTTAGCAAATGAGTTTTGAATCACAGATTCATAGTAGCTTAATAAAAATACACAGAATACATCTACTGAGTTTTTCTTTCTGTCATCTTATAAGATGTTAGCCATTCAAAAATATTTACGGGCATAAGGATGAGGGTGCATTGAGAAGAAAGCTCTGGTGCACGTGTGAAACATTCCTATCCTCCCTAGGTGGACAATGCCTCCATTCATTGCCTAGGCTCTGGGGAGTATGTTCTTCCTTTCTTCCAGGAGTGTGGGTTAGCCAGAGAAAAACAGAAAGAGAAAAGGGCAGTACAAGTCTTCTCTAAATCATCAAATACCATTTCAGTTGACAGACTGGCTCATTCTCAGTGTATATTTATAAAGATGGAGAGTCTTACTATGTTTTAAGTAGCACATGGCAGAATAAAAATCTTTGCTTAATGTTTTATACAATTCAGTTTGGTAACAGTTCATTAGATACTCTAAGATTCTTTTTCTCCTGGTACATAAAGTATTTTGTAGCTGTCTTTCAACCTGAGTGGGTATCTCTTTTTTTTAACTATAATATTTTTTATTTAAATTAGAAACAAGCTTATCTTACATGCCAATCTCAGTTCCATCTCCCTCCCCTCCTCCCCTACCCCCAACAACCCCGTTATCCCAACCCCTTTCTGCTCCCCAGGGAGGGTGAGGCCCTCTTTGGGTAATCTTCAAAGTCTGTCATATCATTTGGAGCAGGGCCTAGACCCTCCCCAGTGTGTCTAGGCTGCAAGAGTATCCCTCTATGAAGAGAGGGCTCCCAAAGTTCATTTGTGTACTCGGAGTAAATACTGATCCACTACCAGAGGCCCTGTAGATTGTCCAGACCTCCAAACTGGCTTCCTCCTTCAGGGGGTCTGGAACAGTCCTTTGCTGGTTTCCCAGCTATCAGTCTGGGATCCATGAGCAACCCCTTGTTCAGGACAGCTGTTTCTGTGGGTTTCTATAGCCTGGTCTTGACCCCTTTGCTCAACACTCCTCCCTCTCTGCAACTGGATTCCAGAGTTCAGGTCAGTGTTTAGTTGTGGGTGTCTGCTTCCGCTTCCATCAGCTACTCCATGAAGGCTCTAGGATGGCATATAAGGTAGTCATTAATCTCATTATCGGGGAAGGGCTTTTAAGGTAGCATCTCAACTATTGCTTAGATTGTTAGTTGGGGTCGACCTTGTAGATCTCTGCACATTTCCCTAGTGGCAAAATTCTCTTTAAAATTGTAATGGCTCCCTCTATGATGGTATCCCTTTTCTTGCTCTCCTCCCTTCCTCCACTGACTAGATCTTCCTGCTCCCTCCTGTCCTCCTCTCCCCTCCCCTTCTCTCTTTCTCTTTCTTCTAACTCCCTCTTCCCTCCCCCCATGGTCACCATTAGCTTAGGAGATCTTGTCCCTTTCCCTTTCTCTGGGGGACCATGTGTGTCTTTCTTAGGGTCCTCCTCCTTTCCTAGCTTCTCTGGAGTTGTGGATTGTAGGCTGCAACTTCTTTGCTCTAGATATAAAATCCATATATATGTGAGTACATACCATTTTTGTCTTTTTGTGACTGGGTTACCTCACTCAGGATGGTTTCTTCTAGTTCCATCCATTTGCCTGAGAATTTCAGGATTCCATTGTTTTTTTCTGTTGAGTGGTACTCCATTGTGTAAATGTACTACATTTTCTCCATCCATTCCTCAGTTGAGGGGCATCTAGGTTGCTTCCAGTTTCTGGTTGTTACAAATAATGCTGCTATGATCATGGTTGAGCAGATGTCCTTGAGTGTGTAACTTTTAGCAAGCAGTTTCTGACAGGAAAGCTAATTCCTCACAACTCAACCTCATGGAGAGGAACATGAGTCTTTAATGGTAGCTATATAGCTCTTCCATTCCTCTAAAGTAATATATGCTTCAGGTCTTTACATGTAAATTATCTTGAATGTCAGATAAAACTTACAGTATGTGGGTGGGTGGATAGATGACTTAGTGGTTATGAGCTCATATGACTCTTCTAGAGGACCTTAGATTAGCTCCCAGCACCCGTGTCAGGTAGCTCCCAACTGCCTGTCACTCCAGCATATATAGTGCTTCCTACTTTCCATGTACCTAACTAGAAAACATACTATTGTAGACAAAGGAAGTATGAATGTCAGTGGTCCATGCCAGGAAGTATGAATGTCAGTGGTCAATGCCATTCTGGGACATGCTGAAGAGGAAAATGAATCTTTTCCTCATCTTCCTGTTGTTCTAAATAAGGAAAACTCTGAGAGAATGGGGCCATGATACAGAAGGAGCCCAAGTCTTAAAATGACCATAGGTGATAGGCAAGGGGAAGGCAGAAGGTGTCAAACTTTGAGTGTGCACAGAAGTTTGAATTATGAGCAAGAATTCACTGTTGTTTGAAATCAGTGATAATTAGGAACTTAACCTATTCCAGCAGCGAGCACCACATTGACTTATACAGGCAGTAATAAACACTTGGGAAGATTCCTAGTCTTTGTTTTGTCAGAAGCTTGGAATTTCAGTAGAAAATGTAGAATCACACCAACAAGACTGCTTATAGACAAAAATGGGGGGGGGGGGGTAAAATAGAACCCCTGACTGCTGACCCATTCATCTCCACTATGTCATGGAAGATCGTTTTCCTAAATATTTTTTAAACTTATTCTAGTTGTTCATCTCTCTTTATTCTAACCATCTTTCTCTCCTCTTCCCCTTACTCTTTCTTCTTCTATCACCTTTCCCTTTACCACTAAAAGATTTAATTTTTATTATAGACAATAGCAATTAAAATCTGTACCAATATTTACCTGCCTCACATACTGCCTAGGGGAATACTTATCTTAATACAAGATTTTAATGAGTAAATGCTATTTTTCTTTCTTGAGTGGACAATGAAGGGAATGAAGAATAAAACTATGTGTCTAAGCAGATTATATTTATGTATTTAGGAACATATACATACACATATATAATAATTAAAGAAAAAGAGGCCAGGAATTTGAGAGAGAGCAAGTGCATCAGGGGAGTTGGAGAAAAGAAAGAGAAGGAGAAATGATGCAATTATATTATGATTTTAAAAATAAAAATATTTTGCAAAATAATAAAAAAGAGAATATAAAACTAGCACTAGTGTACTAGAAATAAAAGCAATATTCCTTTTATCTATAGGTGAATGTTTGTTGGAGAGAGTAGCACAGGGTGAATTATAACTCTCTGTAATATTGACACATACCAGACATTGAGATATGATGATACAGTAACCTCTGAGATATTCACAAAAGTGATACTTTTTTGGAGAAGCTAAAAGTGGAAAATGGTTATGAGGAATATAAGCAGCTCTAGCAAATTTGGCTGTACAGCATCCCTTACCATTATAGTCATCTTCCAAATTGACAATATATTTTCAACTAATGCAGTCCTTGGCATCGTTCTTATTTTAAGAGTGGGGGTGTCAATTGTGGTAGCATTAGGATGCCAGTTTTTATGTGTTGATTGCACCTGTAAGATGAAACCAGATTTAGTGGATGCACAGTGCCAACCATGTGGTAAGCTCCATCCAGTTCCTAGGATGTGACCTAAATATCAAGAGACAAAATGGAACATGAAGCCTCTACATCCTGATACCTTATTCTGAATGACCAGTCTCTACTGCTGAGTATCATGTATCTGACTAATCCTAACAGATCTTGATCATTGTCTTTTGTGCAGAAGGACCTATAGAGCTTTTATATGGACTGTATTCAGGAAGGTCTCATGCATGCTTCCTGAAAAAATGGAAGCCATACTTCCTTCTGGAAGTATGCAAATTGTAGTTTGAAAGGCCTGCTTAAGGGATGGCTTTGGAGAGTACATCCATGATGACTCCCCAGACAAAAGAGTGAATGAAAGTTTGGGTTATCTCTCACTGTATTGCAAAAGCAAGGGCAATGGCTTCTCTGTAAATTAGTCCACTTATTACCAACTTGTTATGGGAAGAAAACTTAGGTCATTATTCTTATTTGTAAGCATCATTTATTTGAGGCACTTATATAAATATACACTATATTCATGTATGTCTAGTGCCTCCCCTTAATTAAGCTTCTGATTAACATATGGCTATAATGCAGCTTTGTTGAGTTGTCCAGTTGTTAATAAAGCATGAAGTGCAGAATACAAAGGCACACATGTGCATGCCGAGCTAATATTTCTTTCCCCCCAGATCAGTAAGTTTTTCATCTAGATTCTTTTCAATTACAGACATTGATTGTGTCCTCATGGAAAGAGCTGGTAGTTTCAAAAGAATTCTGCACTGTCTGTGTTATTTCACAGCACAGCAGACACAGGCAAAATAAACAGAAGGTTTGCACTTGATGCAAAAAAATGGAGGAGATCTATTATGCCAATGTAGAAAAAAACTAGTCTGAAAAGTTTTGTCATAGAGGTTAATTTGTATTATATAATAAGGATACCAAAATAGAGCTTGGGAGGTGGTCATTTTCATCTACTTTACCATCTTATTATAACAGCAACAGTAACTAAGGTGAGGAGAACTGTTGCTGGGGAAGGGGCATATCATGCATGACAGTGAGTGGCTTCACCCACATTTATTGTATCACCCTGTTTGAAGAGCTGCAATAGAGCTTGTGTCAGCACTTCCATTAGAAGCCTGTACTTGGAAGAATTTGGAATTTGGCCAATAAAAGATCATTCTGAACTAAGATCTGGCACAGGAAACTTCCTCCCATGAGCAAAAGTTGTTTTCATTATTTCTTCTTCTTCGTTGTCTCCCCCCCCCACTTTGAAAATTCCATAAAACTTCATCTGGTTGCTTTTAAGCTTGGATATCTGAACTAAAAGTTGAGTATAGGAGAGCCAAGCCAGTGGTTTGAAGACAATACATCTTTTGTCCATCTGGGCAGAATCTGCATTGCGTATTTTATGTGGGGAAGCCATGCTATTCTGTGGGGAGCACTTAGAGATGGGATAAAAACTAATTTCAAAAGGCCACTCAGTTATTGGTTGTAATAATGAAGTGGAGAAAAATCAAATGGGGGTGTGAATTATCATATTTACTTACTTCTATTAATTGTACACATTGCTTTATAGTTATTTTTAAAAACTATTCTTTACAGCATTTTACCTACTTTCACTCTCACAGTCTTTTTAGTGTATAATTTACATACATTAAAATATACCCATTTTAGGAGTGCCTAGGCCTGGCCCAGGATGATGATGTGGAATTTGGGGACCCCCCGTGGAGGGCCCTACCCTCCCTGCTGAGCAGAGGAGGGGGGGGACAGGTGGGAGACTGGGGGGAGGGGAGGGAGAGGGAGAAGGAATTGACATATGAAGCCAGCTTGTTCCTAATTTGAAATAATAAAAATAAAAAAAAAACTTAGATGTCCTTGAACAAAAGCATGAAGAAAATGGCTACATTTAAATATATATAATATATTTTATTATAATTTAAGTATTCAGTCCTGAATTTTGATAAATTTATATTGTAATTAAAACACCAACCCCAGTAAGATTTTTCACCCGTGACCTACCTCAGTCCCACACAACTACTGACCTGATTTGATAGTATTATAAAAAACTTGCTACACATCCAACAGTGTACATCTGGGTGTACACATCTATCCATATATTCCTTCCTTTTTCTTAGAAGGAGGACTGTTGTCTTGTGATGAGCTCTAAATGGATCCACCAGCTGGCTTCCAAAGTTACTGTGTCATCTTACCTTTCCACCAATAGTAGTTCTGGGTTGCCTCACAGCCTCCAAGTCTTTTACCTAGTTATTCCAATGATATCACATTGAGTGTTTTTGCCATGTGTGCATCTGCTTTAGTGAATTGTTTTTTTTTCTCTCTCCAATGCTTTTTTTTTTTGAACTATGTGTTTGTCTTTTTATTGTTAAGTTTAAACTTTTGTGATGTATTTTGGAAAATAGTTCCTTGCCAGATATATGTTTAGCAAATGTTCTCTCCCAGTGTATGGCTTCCTTTTCTTTTCTTGTATTCTTTTAAGCCAATGACCAAATACAGAGACTGGCACATGCTAGGCAAAAGTCCTACTTCTGAGCTACAACCTTTGGTCCCTTTTTACATTTAGTGCTATTTTTTTATCAGCAAATCTTTGTTTGTTCAGGATATATATATATATATATATCCTGTGGCTCATTTACTTAAGTGCCCTAAGAAATACTCACTTAATCCAAAGGGTCTAGGATTTTAACTCTAAACATTGTTTTATGGTTGTGGCTATTGAAAGAAAGCATGAATAGTGTATTTGGCTAATGTGGGTATATTAAGGTGAAGTAAGCATGATATTACATGATTTTATACTAGTTTGAATCTATGACGAATTTCAAACCAGTGTTTATTACTGAGAGAATTGAAGGTTGAATATTTTTTCTTACTTATATCAGTGTATAATTTTTCTAGCAGCATTAATTAAAAGGCTATTCCAACCTTAGCTTATACATTTCCAATATCAAATCAAACATTAGAATAGTGTTATAGTATTAAAAACCAGCATAACAAAACACAGATATATCAATAATGGATAAGAATTAAGAACCCATGTGACCAAAGATACAACTAAGAAAGAGAACTACAGACCAATATCCCTCATGAACATTGATGCAAAAATTCTCAATAAAATATTGGCAAATCGAATCCAAGAACACATCAGACAAATCATCCCTCCCGATCAAGTAGGCTTCATCCCAGGGATGCAAGGATGGTTCAACATACAAAAATCCATCAATGTAATCCACCATATAAACAGACTGAGAAAAAAAAATCACATGATCATCTCACTAGATGCCGAAAAAGTCTTTGACAAAACCCAACATCCCTTCATGATAAAGGTCCTGGAGAAATCAGGGATAACAGGAACATACCTCAAAATAATAAAAGCAATATACAGCAAGCCGACATCCAACATCAAATTAAATGGAGAGAAACTCAATGTAATTCCTCTAAAATCAGGAACAAGACAAGACTGTCCACTCTCTCCAGGCCTCTGCAATATTGTCCTTGAAGTTCTAGCTAGAGCAATAAGACAACAAAAGGAGATCAAGGGAATACAAATTGGAAAGGAAGAAGTCAAACTCTCACTATTTGCAGATGATATGATAGTCTACATAAGTGACCTGAAAAACTCAACCAGGGAACTCCTACAGCTGATAAACACCTTCAGCAAAGTGGCAGGATACAAGATTAACTCAAAAAAAAATCTGTAGCCCTACTATATACTGATGACACATTGATGGAAAAGAAATCAGAGAAGGATCACCCTTTACAATTGCCACAAACAACATAAAATACCTTGGAGTAACACTAACCAAAAAAGTGAAAGACCTGTACTGTAAGAATTTTGAGTCTCTAAAGAAAGAAATTAAAGAAGATACCAGAAAATGGAAAGATCTCCCATGCTCTTGGATAGGCAGGATCAACATAGTAAAAATGACAATCTTGCCAAAAGCAATCTACAGATTCAATGCAATCCCCATCAAAATTCCAACACAATTCTTCACTGACCTTAAAAGAACAATTCTCAACTTGATATGGAGAAACAAAAGACCCAGGATAGCCAAAACAACCCTATACAATAGAAGAACTTCTGGAGGCATCACCATCCCTAACTTTAAGCTCTATTACAGAGCTATAGTCCTGAAAACAGCTTATTATTGGCACAAAAATAGACCGATAGAAAAATGGAATAGAGTTGAAAACCCTGATATTAACCCACACACCTATGAACACCTCATTTTTGACAAAAAATCCAATTATATGCGATGGAACAAAGAGAACATCTTCAACAAATGGTGCTGGCATAACTGGATGCAAACATGTAGAAGACTACAGATAGAACCAAGTCTTTCACCCTGCACAAAACTTAAGTCAAAATGGATCAAAGACCTCAACATAAATCCAGCCACACTGAACCTGCTAGGAGATAAAGTGGGAAATACCCTTGAATTAATTGTTACAGGAGTCTGCTTCCTGAGCATTACAACAGTAGCACAGATACTGAGATCAACAATTGATAAATGGGACCTCCTGAAACTGAGAAGCTTCTGTAAGGCAAAGGACACAATCAGCAAGACAAAACGGCATCCCACAGACTGGGAAAAGATATTCACCAACCCCACACCTGACAGAAGGCTGATCTCCAAAATATACAAAGAACTCAAGAAGCTAGTCTTCAAAGCACCAAACAATCCAATTAAAAAGTGGGGTACAGAACTAAATAGACAATTCTCAATAGAGGAATCTAAAATGGCTGAAAGACACATAAGAAAGTGTTCAACATCCTTAGCCATCAGGGAAATGCAAATCAAAACAACTCTGAGATACCATCTTACTCCTGTCAGAATGGCTAAAATCAAAAATACCAATGACAGTTCATGCTGGAGAGGATGTAGAGAAAGGGGAACACTTCTCCACTGCTGGTGGGAGTGCCAACTTGTACAGCCACTTTGGAAATCAGTATGGTGACTCCTCAAGAAAATGGGAATGAGTCTACCACAAGATCCAGCAATTCCACTCCTAGGCATATACCCAAAAGAAGCACATTCATACAGTAGGGACATCTGTTCAACCATGTTCATAGCAGAATTATTTGTAATAGCCAAAAACTGGAAGCAGCCTAGATGCCCCTCAACTGAAGAATGGGTAGAGAAAATGTGGTACATTTACACAATGGAGTACTACTCAGCAGACAAAAAACAATGGAATCTTGAAATTTGCAGAAAAATGGATGGAACTCGAAGAAACCATTCTGAGCGAGGTAACCCAATCACAAAAAGACAAACATGATATGTACTCACTCATATGTGGACCTGCTTTATGATTCATAGTAGTGATCTGCTTTATCAGAGCTGTTTTTAATGATATTGCTCAGAGTGGTTTCCTTCCAGATGATGCTTGAGAAGGTAATTTTTAAAAAAATGGTGCCAGGTACCACAAGAGTAACAGAACTGTGCTGTTTTCTGGGATTTTATTTTTTTGTTTGTTTTTTTGTTTGTTTTTTTTATGGTGTGTGCTGAATGTCTCTACAATTTTGTTCAAATGACTGCAGAACCTGGAAAAGCTGTTGTTGCTATTGATGCATAACATACTGCTATTATTGAGATATATATATATATATATATATATATATATATATATACATATTGAACTTTTGCAATCTTTAGCTGTGCTGTCAACTTTGAAAAAATTAACCCAGTTTACTGTGTTGCGTTGGCATTGTACAGATATTAATAGCCATATTGGTCTAGAAATTTTGAACTTAATTTTTTCCCATTTGTACAGGGGTAACCCACTGTATTAAATATGTAAGGTCTTATCTAGGTGGGTTTGATTACAAAAACTAATAAAGTATTCTCTAAATAAAAAAAAAACCCATGTGGCCACTTGATTTTTGACAAGCCAAAAATACACACTGAAGGGGAAAAACACACCCTCAGAATCTTAAGAAATGGTGCTGGTCAAACCAGGTGGCTTCATGAATGATTTAATTAGGGTTTCTATTCTGTGGAGACACACCATGGCCATGGAAAGTCTTATAAAGGAAAACATTTAATTGGGGTGGCTTCTTAGAGTTCAGAGGTTCAGTACATTTTCACCATGGAGGGAAGCATCGTGACGTGCAGACAGACATGGTGCTGGCTGAGAGTCCTACATTTTGCAGGTAACTGGAAGTGATCTGACACACCAGGTGGTGTCCTGAGCATAGAAAACCTCAAAGCCTGCCCCCATGGTGACACACTTTCTCTAACAAGGTCAAACCTATTCCAACAAAGCTATACCTCCTCATAATGCCACTCCCTAGGAGATTATGAGGGCCAATTACATTCAAATTACCCCAATGTATTAGAATAAATACTAGATTCTTGTGTCTTCTACTGCACAAAGTTCAACTCCAAATAGATCAAGGACCATGCCATATGACATTATAGCCTGAATTCAATAGGAAAAAGTAGGGGAATACACTTGATGTTATAGGCACAAGAAAGGATTTTCTAAACAGGACCCAAGTAACAAGACATTAAGACCAACAATTGAAAAATGAGATCATATGAAACTAAAAATCTTCCGTTAAGCAATGGACACCTTAATTTAAGTGAAGAGACAGCCTAGATAACAGGGCAGAAAACTTTACCAGCTATACTCTGGGCAGAAATTAGTACCTAGAATTTACAAATGGTTAAAAAAAAACACTGAACATCAAGAAGACAAACAACCCAATTTAAAACTGGGGTATGGGAGTAAATAGAGTTATCAAAAGATAAAATAAAAATGGCTCAGAAACATTTTTTTTTAGTTCAACATTTGCCGTCAGAGAAATGGAAACCGAAATTACTCTGAGATTTTATCTTACCTCAGTCAGAATGGCCAAGTTCAAAAACTAATGTCAGCAGATGCTGGTATAGACATGAGGAAAGGGAAAGACTAATTAGCTGTTGGTGGGAGTGAAAACTTATGCAGCTCCTATGGAAAGCAGTATGAAGGTTCCTCAAAACACCAGAAATTGGTCACATGGTCCAGGTAGGCCACTATTGGGCATATACCCAAAAGATTCTATAGCTCACTACAGAGGTACTTGGTTATCCATGTTCATTAGCTACTTCATAATAGCCAGAAAAACTGTCTAAAAGACCATCAGCTGATGACTGGAGAATGAAAGTGTGGTACATTTACACAATGGAATATTATTCAACTGCTAAGTGGAATTATCCTTGTTCTCTTTAATTTTTTTAAAATTTATTCTTTGTGTCTTTCACATCATGCATCTGGATCCCATTTATTTGCCGGACCCTTTGTATCCACCATCTGACCTTTCAACACCTCCATTGTCTCCACCAAATAAAATAAAATAAAATTTAGGAGAAAAAAAGGAAAAATATATCTCGCTATGGAACCTGTTGTGTAACACAGTGAGTCATGCTGTAAACCCTTTTATCCCTGTATCTTTATTTGCAAGTGTTCCTTGCAGAGTCATTGGTCTGGTCGAGGCCTCTGGTTCCTGCTACACTATTGATGCTGGGTCCTCACTGGGACTCCTCTTGGGTATCCTGTTGTTGCCCTGTGTCGTAGAGACCCTGCAGCTTTGGATCTGCAGGACTGGCCCTTTCACATAGTCCAGCATATAACAGATAGGTAGATGTTGGGAGTGGGCCTATTCAAACCCAGGTTCTTGGACTAGGTAGTGTTTACATCCTCAAGGCCAGCTTGCCTTTGCCTCTGTGAACAGGGTTGCCTGTATTATGCTGCCCAGGTGAGGTGTAGGACCCTCTCTCCTGAGTGCTTCAGCCAGTGAGTCATAGAACCAGTTCTCCCTAACATTGCAGTCAGTGAAGAGGGTGGGCCAAGTCTGCATAGCTTTATATGCTAGGTCTTTTGTGGTATCAGAAGACATGAACATCCACACAGACTAGGGATGCATCAGGGCCATAAACCCAGACATGAGCCCTTGCAGAACCCTGGCAGCAGTGGCCTAGGTCCAGATATCACCATGGCCCTGAGTGGCAAGGAAGCCACCTACCTCAGCCCTCTACTCAGTGCTTTTACCTCTTCAAATAGGCCTCTGTCCACAGAACATAAACCATTCAGTCAGTCAGTCAGTCAGTCAGTCAGTCAGTCAGCCAGTCAGCCAGTCAGCCAGTCTGTCTGTATGTCTCTCTCCCCCGACTTCCATCCTCTTCCCTCTTTCTTCTCCCCCCTCTCCGGACAACATGTATTTGTTCAACATAATAGTGCCAGTTTTCCCAGCGCTGTGTGGGTTTCATTGTCACACTCTGTCCACCATGGAGGCTGGGCAGGACCTTGCTTCCACCTCGGGGCCTGAGGTGGTCTATCCCGGGCCTATGTGTGATGCTCTTAGTCTGCCATGGCACTAGACAGGACCATACTTCCTCCTCTGAGTCAGGTGGTGTGCCACAAGCCTGCTTGTGGGTCTCATTGTCCCACTTAGTCCATCATGGTGCTGGGCAGGACCATGCTTCCAAGAATCATAAGGTGCCCTACTGCCCAGTGCCAGAAGTACTAAATAGACTTGTGGGTGAAATTTTTCCCACCCCAGGTCTAAAGACCTGGAATGGAGCTGTGCTTATCCTCCGGGGTCTGCCAGCTATCCTTGTTCTTAAAACTAGAGTATCGATAATAGTCTATTAATAAGTCTTCATATCAGTTAGGGTACATTCTTTTCCCTCTGCTTTCTTAAAACTTATTTTAACCCTCTGACTTTTCATGTCCATTTTATTTTAAAAGTATGTCTAATAGGGCCTAGGAGGTATATCTCAGTTGGCAAAAATGCTATAGAACCACAAGGACCTGATTTTTGCCACCAGAACCAACATAAAAGAATCATAAAAGGTGTTATGTAGCATATGTTTATAATTCCAGTGTTTGACATACAGTGATAAGAAGTTCCCTTGGGCTCACTGATTGGCTATCCTAGCCTATCTGAGGACTGAGACTTGAGGTTGACCTGTGACCTCCACAAGCATGCACACTCAGACACGTGTGCTTATGGGCACATGTATGCACCCACATGAAAACATATCCATGTGCACACACATCTATACATACACATATTTCTATGCTATACTTCTATGTACATATATACATGTATTTTGATGTACACTGTGATATTTTAATTTATATTCAGCTTCCCACATTTAAGCAATACTAATAATCCAAAATATGTTTTAGAAATTGTATCTGTTCTAAATGTGCACAGCATATTTTTCTTGTCATTATTCCCCAAATAATTTAGCAGGTATTTATGTATCATTTTTATTGCATTGGGTATTATAGTAATTCAGAGTGATGCATATTGGACTATGCTATAAATATTATGTTGTTTTATAGAAGGTCAAAGAACATTCCAGTGTTGAAATCTGAGTGCCCTGGAGCTAACTCCCCGCAGATACCTGGGGCAACTGAATGTGTACATCACCAAGTGATTAAATCAAGCTAATTAATATATCTATTGCCTCACATAAAATACTTCTGTGATGAACCCATTTCAGACTTATTCTCTATATACTCTTACTAACTCTAGTCAGAGTCCTATGTAATAGATCTACAGAGTATAGTCATCGTAACTGAAGCTTCACACACTGTGAGCATTATCTTCATTCTCTTCATCCTTAATAACACTACTGGGTTCTGCTTCCAAGTTTAACATTTTAAGGTTCCACATGTAAATGAGAAATGTGGTATTTGTCTTTCTATGTGCCTTCATTTTAGCATAATGTGTTCCATGTTTATCTATGCTAACAAAAATGGGGTTTATTTATTTAAATGACTGAATACTATTCTACTACAAGTGTATATACATATACATAGTGATGGGCATTTGAGTTGTTTCAACCTCTTGACTGTGCAGAATAATGCTACTGTGAACATGAGTGCAAAACCTTTTCATCACTCTGATTTCCTATTGTTTGGATATAAACCCAGACATAGAATTGCTGGGTCATAGGGTAGTTCAATTTTAAATTTTAAAGGAAACTCCATATTGTTTGCCACAATGACTATGCTTTTTACATTCCTATCAAAGATATACATAGCTTCCATTGACCTAGCCAACATTTCCTAGCTTTTGTTCCTTTGACTTCAGCCATCCTAAAAGGTGTCAGGTGATAACTCATTGCTCTTTAAAAATCTCATCTGATGATGACCAGAAATATTGAGCATATTTTCATATAATTATTGGTTACTTGTATATGTCCTTTTGAGAAGTGACTACTTGGGTCCTTTGCCTACCTTTAAAGTTATATTAATTGGGGTTTGCTATTGTTTATTGTTTTTCTATTTTTTAATTCTTTGTATTTTTTTGCTAGTCTGAGATTTTTCACACAATGGATTTTGATTTCTTGCCAGATTCACTACCACCTGAATACCCACCCAAGTTTGTATTCTCTTTTAAAAACAAAAAGAAACAAAAACCCATTTGTGCTGCCCAAGTACTCTTGGCTTGAAATTCTGTAGGGCTTGAACATGCTGTCACAACTGCTTTGAAATAATACATGCAACTGTCCAGCTGTGTCCAGAAAACAGTTTCTGTGTAGTCATCCACCATCTCTGGCTCATAATCTTTTTGATCCCTCTTCTGCAATGATCTCTGAGCCTTAGGAAGAGGAGGTGTCATAAAGACATCCTATGTATGGCTAAGCACCCCTCAGTCTTTTATTACTCCCACCTTGAGATGTTATGGGCCTACCTAAGTTACTACCATGTACTGCATAAAAAAGTTTATCTGGTCAAGAGTTGAGATATGAACTCATCTATGAGTATAACCAGTAGTCATTAAGAATGGGTTTAATATTAAGTCCATTTAGCAGAATGGTAGTAGTAGATTCTCCTCTAGTGCTTATAACCTGTCTAGGCCACAGGTCTTGAACACTGACAATGATGCTAGTTTTGGGTTCCATCTCATGCAGTTGGCTTTAAATCGAATCAGAAAGTGGTTCTTTACTTCCATGACATTTTTGCCAATATTGCACCACTGAGCACACCTTGCCAGGACTGTCTTTATTGTAACTTATAGATTTCACAGCTGGGAAAATTGATGACTACTTTCTTCCTCTGCTAGTAGACATAGCACCTTCTATCACTGTGAAAGCTAGCCAGTAGTAAATAAGGTAAGTAACAACTTGATTTCTCCATGTTCTTGCCTGATGCATGTGGTGTCTTCAATAATAGGGTCAGGCTGTGGAAGGCTATGTGGAAGGCTAACCAAGAGCATTGGCAATAGCCTATAATGTTGGGAGGTCCTGGCAACAGAGGTAACCTCTTCTTGGCATTGGACTTGTTATTTGCCAGCCTGTTGTGTTAAGGAATTTTATTACTCACATATTTTGGATACAAACTACTTACAAGATACATTCTTTTATATATGTATGACTTTTATTATATTGAGATACATTTTTCAAACCCTAAATTGTTAGCAGTTTTAACATGAAAGGAAGAAGAATCTTGTTAATTTTTTGAGATAATCATATGATTTTAAAAAAATAAAAAAGATTTTTGTTCATGAGTAACAGTAGAATTAAATGTGGGTTGGATTTGGCCCATGAGACAGACTTAACCCTCTGCTCTGTGTCTGATTTACATGATTTTAAATATTCATGTGTTAATATGATATGTCATTTTTATTGATTTTTCTATTTTGAACCCTTCTTGTATGTCATGGAAAATATCCCCTTTGACATGTGTATATGAGTATGTATTTAGGTGTTTGTATATGTGGGCTTATGCATCCAAGTTGTGTCAATGTGTACATATGTATGTAGAAGATGAAAGAGATCAACTGTCTTCCTTATTATTGTGACAGGTCTCTCACTAAACTTAGAGCTCACAAATTCAGGTAGGATGGTGGACCAACAAGCCTAGGGTTTCTCCAGTTCCTACATTTCCAGTGCGGAGAATACAGGCACATGCCATGCTTGGCTTTTTACATTGTTGCTAGAGATTCAAACTCAAGCTTGTATGCCACACTTTAATGTCCGAGCCATCTCCCCAGCATCTATAATCCTCCTTTTGATTATAGAATATGATCCCTTTGATTCACTGTTAAATCACTGTGTTGGTGTTGAGCATTTTTATATTCATCAAGCTTACCAGCCTGGAACTTTTTTCTGGTAATGTCATTTGATGTCAGGGTAATTCTGAGCTTGTAAAATGAGTTTGGAAGTGCTCCCTCATCTTCAGATATGTGAAAGAGTTTTGGAATGACTAGTATTGTTTCCTTTCTGAATGTTCATTTTGAGACTTTCAATTTCTTAAATAATTTATTGGCTCTCCAGAAGTATGTTGTTTAATTTCCACATATTTGTGAATTTCCAAGCTTCTTCCCCTTAAATTTTCCCAGTCTCCTTTCATTGTGGCTAGAAAAGAAGAGTGATGTGATGTCAGTCCTCTTAAATTTGTTCAAATTATTTTTAATGACTAAATCTATGATCTATCCTAGGGAGAATCCTGATCCTGAATACCCCTGAAAAGAATGTGTGCACTCTTATTTGATAGAATGTTCTATTTATGTTTTCCAGGTGTCTTAGATCTAGAGTGTTATTCAAGTCTTGTTGACCTTTTTGCCTAATGCACTTTCAGTTGTTGAAGGTCAAGTATCCAAGTTCCATATCAAATCTTATTGGCATTTGTTTCTCTTTTAAGGTCCAGCAGTACTTGTTTTATGCATATGGTTTTTCAGAATTAGGTAGATACATTGCATCCGTATAAAGTGTTCCCTTTGTCATTATTTAGTGACCTTTTAATTTTCTTGGGGCATAGTTTTACTTGGGATGTAATTTATTTTATATGATATACACACCTTTGCAACCCTTGTTCAACCCTTTGGGTTATCATTTGTTTCGA
This sequence comes from Cricetulus griseus, assembly GCF_003668045.3. Taxonomy (NCBI): domain Eukaryota; kingdom Metazoa; phylum Chordata; class Mammalia; order Rodentia; family Cricetidae; genus Cricetulus; species Cricetulus griseus. The sequence goes on along the minus strand of NC_048595.1, from coordinate 61,976,146 downwards.
ATAACTTTTTCTATTCATTCATTTTCAGCTATTTCAAAAAAAAAAGCTGAAGACATTTTATGAAGGGAAACATGAACTTTATATGGTTTATCCATATAAGTCTGTGGGGCTCACCTGGAATTTAGATCTGAGGATACCTAGTGGCAGGGTCTGTGAGTAACATCCTGGAACTGAGTTTTGGAGGGTGAATTCATAGATATGTATCTGTAGCCTAGAGCTATGGGACCTGGCCTGGCACTGGGGCAGGCTGGGAGTCTGGGGTTGTCCATCTAAATTTTAAATTCAAAATCATTTTCTTCTGAGAGAGAGAGAGAGAGAGAGAGAGAGAGAGAGAGAGAGAGAATACTCTTACAAATATTATTGGGCTATCAAAATTTGTTGCCAGCTTTACCTTGGGTCAGAAGAATAACTGACTTGTATGTCTATCCTTAGCCTTTGATCTAAATTCACTTCATGATCACAGTAGTTTATTTTTTCTAGCACTAAATGTTATAAATTTTCCAACATGTATTGATTCTGCCTCAATCCACAAATTTTGATTTGCTGTTTTATTTTCAGAAATTCATTATATTTTCTTATTTATTCTGACCCATGAGTTATTGTGGACATGTAAAAATTTTGACTCCATGATCTCTTCTTCTATAATTATTATGGGGGCCGTCATCTTCCAATCTATAGCAGCCTCACACACAGCTGAACCACACATTCCCTAAAAGACATGGTGCCATAGAAAGGAGGAAAGGGGTCAGTTTCTATATATGAATGTGAGATAAGTGAGAAAGGAATGGCTAGTTTCTCATTCTTTTTTTAAAATTGATTCCACGCAGCAATCAGGATGCCTCCCACTTCTTAGTAAACACAACTACAACCAAGAATCTGCTGTGGCCCTTGTTCTCACTAACAACTCTTCATCATTTCATCACTTCCATTTCATGTGGTGATGTGGTCAGACCTCTGTTGACAATGTGCTATTCACCTATTTCAGCCTAGCCCAGGAGTGGCAATATGAATGTTTAATGAATTGAGGGCTACCTGGCTATTCCTTTAAAAAATCTCTATCTATCTATCTATCTATCTATCTATCTATCTATCTATCTATCTCTGTATCTGTATCTATCTATCTCTATCTTGGTTATCTTTGAACTGATATCTTTGTATTATTTTCTTTCTCTGAAAAATGCATACTAATAGATACATGATATATAATTTATATAATCTTAAGGTTCATTGGTACAATCTTTCTCAATAAAGAAAAATGGAAACCACAATCTCACAATGCCAGTCAATTAATTTTCTTAAATTCTGACCTCATGTAGTTAACTTTCCTATCAATAGAACATTAGTTTCATGACTCCTGATTCAGACAGTTGTCTGTATGTCTGGTTCCTACTAAATAATCCTGGAAACATCCAGGACAATGACTTCAAATAAGCTGGAAACCCTAGCTGGAACACTGATTTCACCTATCATTCTTAATAAAAAGAACTGCTGGAAGCAGCCATCACCATCTCTGACTTCAAGCTCTATGATAGAGCTATAGTAATAGCCTCACAAGGTCCTACCCCTAGATGAAGGGTTACAAGCAATCAATATCTGGACAGAGAGAGAGACAGAGACAGAGAGAATGAATCAGTCTCTTTAGAATAAGCCCCATCATAGGTTATCCAATTCCAAATGGTCATGTCTAAACACACATAGAGAATAGAAATACTAAATGGGCTCAGGTGTGTGTGTGTGTGTGTGTGTGTGTGTGTGTGTGTGTGTGTGTGTGTGTGTGTGTGTATGCCAGGTTTTTCTGACCTCAGAAAATAGCAATATCACTATTTAGTCAGTGTACAAAAAGATGAAAGAGTACCTAGCCTACCCCATCTTACTCTATATGGAGATGAATGTGTAGAGACTGGGATCAGGTTGCACTCTCAGCAGTAATTTATAGAATTACACTTTCAGAAGCTATGCAGGTTATTCTAGTTGTATCATTACATAAGCCTTTGAGGTACCTAGTTTCTACCATAGGAATGACATATTTGAGTTAAGATGAGGCAGGTGGTGACCCTATGTTAAGAGAATGAATACATCATTGAGTTTGGATCAGGTACTGCTATCAAATAACCAGGACTCTGTACCCAAAAGGGGAAGTGGAAATGGTGATCAGCTGGACCAGAGCCAACAGACAGACCTTCTGTAAAATTCCTGGCAGTTATTTTAGGCCCTTTTGTCCTGCAGCTGAACTCTGATGTTATAATATGAAAATAGCCACAGACAATATTCAAGCAAGTCGGGTGGGTGTGCCTACATTCCAATAAAACTTTATTGAAAAAAAAAAAGCACCATGCTACAGACTGGATTTGACTTACAGGTAGTAGTGGGGTAGATTCAAATCTAGAAAACCTATACTAGTGTTAACTGCAGAGAATGTGTGCATACTTACAAACTGCAGACAGGCTATCTTGAAATTTCAATGGAATTGACAGGGGATTCTTCATCTTAGAAGATTGCCAGGGCCAGTGCAGTACAGTGAGGCCATTTGATATCAGTGAGTGCCCAGCTTGGAGGAAATGTCTAAAGCCACACACAGAAAGAGCTCTGCAGCTCAGTGGAGGTACTGTGCTTAACTCATGATTCTTCTTAGGTTGTGCCAGAGTTAAAAAAAAGAGAAAGAAAGAAAGAAAGAAAGAAAGAAAGAAAGAAAGAAAGAAAGAAAGAACTGTGTGGAAAACAAGATACTGAGAACTTCAAATGCCACTTGATCTTACTTCCTCTCTGTGGGATTGTGATGGGGCCACTGGTGTATAGATGAAGGGAAAATAAACTTCTCTTTGAATAGTTATTGTCAAGATATATTACCTTCTTTCTGCCCAAAGCGTGGGTTCTAGTTGTAGATACTACATAAGTTTCTTATATAGACTATACACCTGAAAGACTTGCAAGTGCTAAATAAGGAAATAAGGTGCTTCTGATTAGCCAATAACAGATTGAAGGGTGATTTGGAGGAGGGGGTGACATATTGTAATACTCATATTAAAGTATATTAAACTTAAAATAATGGGGAAAATATTTGCTTGAAGCTAATAGGAAAAAGTCAGTTCCCAGACTCAAAATCATGAATCTAAGTTGTCATCCAGCTGCACAGGCTTACACAGAGGGTGCTTGTGCTGAGATTTTCATTATAAAATACATAGGCATTACTGGGGATAAATGAGCCAAAATGAGCAAAGTACCTGAAATTGCCAACCTGAAATTCCATGCCAAAGTCATCTGAATCCCAGGTTAATGTGGAGTGGTTTCCTTAAAGTTCAAATGGAATCCAGCTTATTACTGGGATAGGGTGCCTTTGCCAGGGGATGTTTATAAACTTGGATCTTTCAGGTTTCCTCTCAGATTGGAAACAGAAGGAAAGGGAAGTTCTCCATTGAATGGTTTTCCCTGCATGTGCTTATTGTATTCTCTTGTTACCTATGCTAAAAATAACATCAGTGATGCTTAGCCACAGAGGGAAAGGGGAGCCACAATCCTGCTCAGGCTCTGGTAGCCAAATCTGGGAAGCAGTAGAACTGTGTCCACCCATGACACTGGCTACCTTTGTCTCAATTGTCTGCCCAGCTGGGTCACCTGTTTCCAAATTGACATAACTTCATGAAGTTTCTGCCTCAAGATGTGGTGGGGTCGGGGTGGTGGTAACATTGGAAAGATGGAGCTAAAACATAGACGTTTTGAGAAGGTAGGAGGCTGTAACAAGCTAAAATTCTCCCCAAACAGGCCAGCAGGAGTCAGGGGTTGGGGTACAGGCTTCTCACATATCCCAAAGTCCTTCATGGTACAGAATGTTGCAGAATGAAGTCACATGATACAACTCAATGAAAGACTAACGGCATGAGAAAGCTAAATAAGCATATGTTTTATGAGATCCCCACAGCTGGCAAGAGGAGGAGGAAGGCCTGCCATACTTGCACTCCTTTGCCTACATCAGACAGACCCTTCATTCTCTTCCCCTTTACCCTCCTCCCTTGCCCCTTTCTTCTGTACTATTCCTCCCTTCCTCTTGTCAATTCTAGCATCAGCTTAAATCATAGCATCTGGCTCTTTTCCTCTTCCTGTCATTTAGTAGCTTCCCCATTTCTCTTTACTCTGTATGTGTCATGATGCTATCTCAATATAGTTTTGCTAATGTATTTTCAAAGTGTCATCTTCTATGCTGTATGGTTATGTATATGTATCATGGTTATAATGGTATATGTATCATGGTTATAATGGTCATAGAGCTTTGCCTTCCCAACATGATGATTCTTTTGTGGCAAAGAAGGTCACAGCTGAGTAGCTCTTTGAGAGGTCACCCTGTCAGAGGCACACAACTGCTGGGAAAGAGGAGGAAAGATGGGTGGCATTAAAGTAGAACTCGTGAGTGAAGCCTGTCACCTGCAAGTGTTCTTAATCACATTTTGGTCTTCATCCTGTTTGAAATTGCATAGGTTTCATTTTTACCTGGAGTATGTCTATATATAACATTTTGCACACAGTTTGAGGGTTTAGGTTCATCGTCCAAGCTCGTGCATAGATCCCAGGTTTAAAAAGTCCTGTGACCTTTGAGTCTACCATGACTTGTCAATAGCATCTTAATAACATCTGGTTTGAAAAATAGAGGTATTGAACAAATGAATTAAATACACCACCGTGGAGACATCTGCCATGGACCACCTTAAATGACCAAACATCACAGACACTGGACCAACCTAGCATTAAATGTCTCCTGGCAATGATATATAATGTAAAATGCCTACTCAGTGAAATATCCTACCCCCCAAAATGTTTTTCTTTTCTTGTGTCTTTAGACCAAATAGTCAACAGAGGACTTAGGAAATAAAACAAAACACAAATTAAATGATATTGCAAGGAAATAATCAGACAACTTCTTAGAAAAGTCAAGATTGCTAAGAAACAAAGAAATCAAACAGCTCTAGGGATAGGGACTGTTCTATATTAGAACATAGAGGCCAGAGGCAAGATGTGGCTCTTAGTTAGATTGCAGTTCCTTTAAACAAGTGATTATAAAACAAACAAAAGAGCATTTAGGTAGCAACCAGGGAGAATTTTATATGCTACAGGGTAGATTGCACTAGAGAATTCCCTTAGCTTTCTTTGCATGTGATAACAGCATTACAAGGCAACATCCACGTTAAATTATTTGAAGATTGACTGTCATGGGGGAGTTACCCTCAAGTGATTGAACAAAATTCATAATGCTTACAAATTTATACTAACATATGAGTGAAGATGTTACACTTACAAGAAAAGAAAAAAAAAACATAATGGCACATCGTATCCTTTCAACTTTGCTACGCATTTGAAATCTTCAAATTAAGCTTTTCCCTGGATCAGGGATCTGAACTCCAGGCCCCACGTTTGTGTGGCAAGTGCTTTATGCATTTAGCCATCTCTTCATTTTTTAAAAGGAGAATTTTTCAGAAAACTACTCAGTTTGATGAATCATGATTCTTATTCATGCATTTTACCAACTTAAGATGCATTGCTGGAATGGTTGATTCTGTATGGTTGTAGAACCAAGGTTGAATATTTCACAGAAATATTCCCCACCCTCCTTTTGTTTCTCTTAGTTTTCCTGGCAGTGAATATGATTAAGCATCTATACCTTTAATGCTAAAGAAGCAGGATTGCATTGGGGACTTTGTCTCCTAGGGGCTTAAACAATGCCTTCTGGCAAATGCTGAAGCTGAGTACTTTTTAAAAGAAAACATACCACAACTGCCACACTGGCCACCACAGTCATCTCCACCAGGCAACTGGGATGCCATAAAGGAGATACAGAAAAGTTAAGGAAATGTTATCACCTGAGGTCATATTTTCCAACTGCAACTCATTGGAAAATAGTGAAGTTGGACTTAGAGAGTCACAATTTTCCAACAACCCAGAGTCTAATTAAATCAGCTCATATTATCTCATGCCCCATCCTGCATAGTGCTATGTAGGGCTACAGATTACTGGGGATCGACAGGGACTTACTGCACAGTATTAAATTGTGTAGATAATGGCTTTTGGCATTTTTGTTAGAAGGGACTGGTTTCAATATGCAGCAAGGCAGCAACATTTTAATCTCCATGGTTAGCTCATCACTGACTTCTTTTTCTTTCTTTCTTTTTTTTTAAGACCTGAAAATAGCTTACCAAAGATTTGTCATTTCCTGCCTGAAGTATTTGTGTTTTTATAAATATCAGATGTGTAATCTCAGACATGAACTACTTATAACTAGCCCCAAGGCATCACGAGCTATAAGTTGCCATATGAAAATTAAAGGGGTCAAATTCAAAAGTGATGTGTGTCAAAAGGCTCTGTAAAAGGGCAGGGGTTTAATATGCATCCTTAAGATGAACCTGTGATGGCTGAGAAACCTGCCATCTGTCTTTCACTGTTGGTTAGATGCCTAAATACCTTTTATAGGCCCCCAGTAGTGAATACTGTCCCCTGGGCTCAATTGGAAGAAAAATATATTAAGTTGGCTCCTCTTAACTGAAGGGAAGGGGAGAGAAGTGTTTAAATGACTTACTATCTCTTGGGTTCTATTTACCCTGTTAAAAAATACTGTACCTAGCAGAAGTCTTTCGGGGATCGTTTGGTATCCTTTTGGAGTGGGGGACTTGATGCTATTGTTTTATTGGCAGGATTTATCATTCAATCCCACTTCCTATTTTACCTTTTTCCGTAGCAGAGGATGATAAAGTAGCATCATAAAAACAGACCTGCAGGTTTGAATTAGGCTCCATTCAGCTAACTCATTGTTTCTCATTTAGAGTCGGCTACAGCCAGTCAGAAACTCTCTGTGCTGGGATAGATTCCCAGTAGGGTAAAGTGAGAATTAACAACTGGGATGAAGTGGTGACTAGAAGGGAAAGTAAAAACCTGAGAATCGCTGTTAAAATTAGAGTGCCAAGAGAGGCAATTACAGGCAAGAAACAAGTGACTAAATATATGGAATACCAAAAATTGGGGCACTATAAAATAAAGATCCATTTACTGCCTGTAAGTAGTATAGAGAAGTGAACTTTTTCTTTTTAATTGAATGCGATACTAGAAAACTCCGGCACCCATGTTTCTTTTTCCTGGCCACTATGAGGTAAGTAGCCTCCACCATACATCACTCCCTCATGATATGGTGTCTTGTCTCAGATCCCAAGCAGTAGACCCAACCAGCCAAACCATGAGCCAAAATAAGCCCTTTCTCTCACAGGTTGTTTATGCCATATAGTTAGCCACGACAACCATAGGCTAACTAACATATTGAGCAAAGACATTGTCTTCATTGGTGCTTTGAACGAAGCTTGGGGATGAGATGAGGGAGCTCAGGGACAGAGCATGGATGCTGGCTTGCTTCTCTGTAATAGCATATTTGTTGTAGGAAAAGACAAGTCAGAAGACCGGGCATATTCAGCAGTGTGTGCCTGTTGTGCTCAGCTGCACTGAAATTGGTACAAAGCCAAGAACACCAAGCATGGCAAGCCTTGGATGTGAGAAAACCCAAGTGTACTTGATGACTAGAAGCTCCAAAATGGGACTAGGGACTTAGAGCTGGAACGATAAGAATCAGAGTGTAACCATAATTGGGGACTGATGATGGGAAGAGGTTCACGTTGAAAACTGAAGCCACTCTGAAGTACTGCAGAGACTTGAGCATCAGAATTATGTCTGATTGTGGCAACATGACTACCTAGAAGGCAGGACTAGATTTTTAAATTTCTAAGTGAAAATGGTTTATAAGAAAACTGTTAGTGAATAGATGTGTTATGTAGTCACAATAATTAAATATTAAAAATGGATTTAGCAAAAACTTCTCATCAACCCAAGTCAACTTTAACTGTAAGACAGTCATTATTTTAAATACTTGTAAAAAATTAATTTTATTTCATTTCTTAACCATTTTTCTTTCAAAGTTTTAAACATTATTGCCTCCCTTCCCCAACTCTTTCCATTACCACTGTCTCCACTCTCTCATCTCTCTCCACCTCATTTCGACATTTTCTCTTTTCTTTCCCTCATAGAGTTTGGTCTGTGCTGTCCAGCTATTCTTGAGAATGAGGCTTGCCGTGGTATGTGGTCAGCTTACCAGAGGCCATATCATTAAAGTAAACTGAGTATCCCAGCAGCTATCAAAATGCCAATGTTGTCTCAGTAAATGTTGGGCTTTGGTACTTCCCTCCCACTATGATGATAGTATTTTCTCTGGCCAGATCTTGTGCATGTTGTCACAATCACTATGAGTTCACATATGCATCTGCCCCATTGTATCTGGAGAACTTTGTCTCCTTGACATTAACCACATCAGGCTTTTTTTTTTTTTTTTTTTTTAAGAAAGGGATTCTCTGTATTGTTTTGGAGCCTGTCCTGGAACTCACTCTGTAGACCAGGCTGGCCTCGAACTCACAGAGATCCACCTGCCTCTGCCCGCCCCCTCAAGTGCTGCCATTAAAGGCATGTGCTACCGATGCTTGGTACCACCTCAGGCTCTTAAGACATTTCCAAATCCTCTTCCACAAAGATCACTAAGCCTTTGGGGAGATGGGTGTTAAGTGAATGTCCTCATTAGGGCCACACTCTGCTTAATCTTTTATTTTCTGCATGTTGGCCAGTTGCGGGGTCTCTGTGTTAATTGCCATCTATGGCAAGGGGAAGCTTCTCTGATTTGGTGTGAGAGATTCTCTGACCTATGGAGTCATTATAATACTGCAAGGACAAGAACCTGTGGCTAAAGGGTGTCCTGGGCCCTAGGGGGAAACCCAATGCTATTATTCTGCTGAATGGATTGGTAAGACATTTTTGTAAAAATATGAAAACATTCATGACACTTGCTTATCGCAGCTTTAAATGGTGCATACCTATAACTCTATCACTTTGGGAGGCAGAGACAGGGGATTAAAAGATCAGTGGCAGCAGGGTTATTAGGGTGAGACTGCCTGAAAATACCCAAAGACAAAAATAAAGTAAAGCAAAACAAAACACAGATCAACCAACAAACAAAAAGACGTGTGTCAACTTTACAGATGTTAAAATACATAAAAAACAATACATGGTGGGAATAATCAAGTACAGCTTACTAAAATTATGAGGAGGTACAAAAGCAAACATCTAAAATCCTAATCAAATATAACTAGAAACCAGTAGATAGGATTTAGATTTGATTAGCTAGGGTATTACAGTGATAAGGCAACTATTGGAAGAAAATTCTTACAAAACAAGGGAAAAAGGGCTTCCCTTATGTGGTGAGGTTAATAGTAGAATAAACTGTTCTAGAGTCTTGTATTTGTTTCCTAGTTATTATATTTTGCCTTTCTATAAGCACTATGCATACATTATTTTTATGAAAAATTATTTAAATTTATTCTGCTTCAATAATCCATATAACATGCTATTGGCAAGTCTCCTGAACTTTGGAATCATAATTATCAAACCCTAAGATTATATTTTGGAGAAAATTATGGAAGAATTCTACTCCATACTATTAAAACTCAAGCTGAACCACCTTTGGGTTGCTGTTGAGGCCCCATTTAATTCGACAATTGTCTGTAGGTCTGTCATGTGTCCACTCCATCCTAAGCCATCCCAGTAATTCTCCATGTCATATTGTGACATCAAGCCTGGGAACAGGGAGAATGAGCCCACCCTACTGGGCAGCTCTGGGGTCACAGTTCAGCCTTCTCATATATGGCTTACATTGTACCATGACATCTAAGACAAGAGCACACCCTCCTCTATACCCACCCCATGACATCAAGGCTCAGCTGTCTAGAGCATTTGCCCCTCTTAATGATAAAAATATACTATATACCTTAAGGGTTTGGGTGAAAGAACTTGGGAGACCTTAACTCTTCACTCTTCCTTTTGAGATATGTGCAAATTTAATATGTGTCCCTTTGTTCTTTATGTACAGGTCTTGATTCTGCCATGAAGCTATAAATCCTCTGTGTTAGGATTTTCTCTGCCTAGGACTTGTGCCGATCTTGTGCACGTTGTCACAATCTGGGTCATACTACTCCGATGCCAGAGTGCTACAAATACCATGGGTCGTCTATAAAGATCAGCCACTTTATTTTAATATGATTTCAAATGATTTTTGCTTGGGGCTGATAAGGATTAGTTGTATATAAAATACCTTAGTAACCCATTTGCTCAGATTGTTTTTAATACCTTTGTATCACATCTTCTACTATTCGTGAATGATGCCTTAGATTTATAGGCATCCTTTAAATCCCAGGCATCTGAGGCTTCTATAATGAGAAAATGTTCACGGAAACAAGCTGATTTATGTTAAACTTTAAAATGTTACCAAGAAATTTTATATTTTGGTTCTTATTAGTATAATTGAATTGTATGCTACATATGCTAAGGAGATGGGGCCAAAGTGATTAGCCATCTAACTGAAATCATTCCAGAACATTCCAGAAAAGTACAATTGATAATGACATTTATTTTTAATTTTACTTTTATTGATTCTTTGTGGAATGCATTCACATCATGCATTCTAATCCCACTTATCTCCCTGGCCCTCACATTCACCCTCTGCCCTTGCAATGACATATTTAATACCTGAGGAGAGATAGTTGGAAGCTCACACATTTGCCTTTTGCTATTTATCAGCTGTCTTCAATGTTTAAAAGGGAGTGTGTAGAGATAGAAAACACCTTGTATTGTCTGGGTAGTCAGTAGGCACTCATTAAAGGAAACTAATGAAATAGATACTGAATTCCAGGTTTGACATTTAAAGCAATCAGGAAACCACTAAAAGGGTACAGGAACCAAAGAAAAAGCTGAAAATATATAACTGTGGTAACTTCTATTTAAAGAGTTGTCAAGTTTCCCACCTCAAGTTATTGCTTAGCTTGGAGACACCTTTTCAAACTCTTTCTTCCCAGGGGACAGCCTGGCAGGTCCTGCAACCTCAGCCAGCTGGAGTAAGGACCTTCTCTCCTCTCCAGCCCTCCTTAGCCTGGGTTTCCCCATAGTGAATGAGAGGCAAAGGTCATTCTGCCAGTAGCCCACACAATATCACCTCGACCCATTGAGCAGCAGTGTTCTCTGGGCTTCCCAGGCTGTCCTGGAGGTCAGCAGCATTGCGGGGGATGTTTGCACACCTCTCCAGAGGCACTGAAACACCAAGTCAAGAGAACAAGGTGGCTCCATGGGAGACAAGATGATAGCTATGGGGGCAGAGGGATAGCCAGGGGACCCTCATAGCATGTGGAACAGCTGGCACTACTGCAGCAGAGAATGAAGGACAACCCCATCCAATGAGGGGAGGGGTGACATGTTTATGACCATTAATGGATTTAGCAGCGACATTGTTGCCACTTAATATTCACAGAGTCCATTTGTAATTCTGACCTGGGCTTGGACTCTCCTGCTGTCCTCTCCTGCCCCCTGCTAAGCTGTCTTCCTTTCCTCCCACAGTCTTTCAGCTCTTCCTGCCTCATGAGGGTTTCTCAGGTGGAGCACTAGGGAGGTGACAGCTCTCTTTCCACAGCACTCCACTGGCTTAGACAGTTACATTGCCCTGCACCAATAAAATCCATTTAGCCTTGGCCTGTGGGACATGTAAATCCTTCAGGGTCTATTTATACATAATGTTGAATATTTTTATTTTCACGTCAAATGTCCTCTCTGTGTCTGTCACTGTTGTAAAACAGTGGCTTTTAGACATTTCTTTTTTTTTTCTATCGTGAACACTTTGTTTGGCTTCATTCTCATGTGGAATTCTCTGTGTTTGAAAAGCAACATGAACCTGGGCAGCTTTGAAGTGATAGTGGAAAGAGGGGGTCCAGAGAGTGGCTGGATTCTACCCCTACCCCTGTGGGCCCTGAAAAGAGGCTATCAAGAGGAAAGAAAGGAAAAGAAAACCCCATGAACTCCTGGACAGCCAGACTGTTTATTTTATTTCCTGCATAATATACTGGAGCTTGCTTATTATATGACATTAAGATAGCAAAACTTCAGCTTATATGTGGATCGATAATCCCCTCTTGTTATAGGTTCACATTCATCTCCTACTATTCCTGAAACTGAAGGTTTTCTCAAAGTGGGCCCCATTTTTAAACTGTTAAAGACAGATTGTGTGTCTGTATTAGAAGAACAAACTGCTTCTGAGCATGTTGAGGCTGTTAGCAGAAAAGCTAGCTAATGCAGGATCTGAATTTTTCTTTTGAGACCTAGTTTTTAGTTATACTAACTATAATTGAAATGTAATAAATCATTTTTCTTTACTGAAAAGTATGATTCTAGAGAAAAAAGTTATGTCTCAGTTACTGGGACAGACTTTAGGAATATCCCATAATTCATATTTGTGGTAGTTTAAAGGGACTTTTCTGTAATATGAAATGGAGTGGATCTTACTTTTAGAAAACAGTTTGAGAAAAATGTTTCTTTCATCCTAAGAAAATATGTAGTATGAAGGTATAGCTCTGTGGCTGGAGACAAGGCTCATTGGTTTAAAAGCATACATTGCTTTTGCAGAGGACCCAAGGTCAAGTTCAAACACCAGGCCAGGCAGTTCACAAGTGCCTGTAACCCCAGCTCTAAGGTATCTTATGCCATTCATGGCCTCTCTGAACACTGTATTCATGTGCATATACACACTCACAGACACAAACATAATACACTTAATTAAAAAATAAATAGTTTTAAGTTAAATGTTTCAGAATGGCCTAGATATGTTATTCTCTTATCCTTTGGAAGGTAGAAGAATTAACTAGTCAGGTCAGTGGATCATCAAGGCAAAGCATCAGTGTACCAGTCAGCAGGTACAGCAGTTGGAAATGCAGTAGCCAAGTCAACCCCATTATTTGTTCAGTGTAGATCTCCACTCTAGGTGTTTCTCACTAACAGAGTAGAATACTAGAACCAAGTGCTGCGATCATCCAGAGTCCATCAAGTGTTTCTGGAGCATGAACAAGCAAACCCTGAAGGTGCTATGCTTGCAGTGGGGTATCAACCACCTTCAGGACTCTCACAGGCTGGTGGAAGGGTTTGAAATGAGAACATGTGTAATAAATACATGTACAGCCTATAGAGCCATAGTAAAGAGCATCCTCTGCCTTCAGCACATTACAGCTCTGATCTAAAGACTAGGAGAGCATTTACCAAGTGGGCAAATGAGTACAGTGCACTCCAGGGATAAGACAGAACATGGAAAAGCACTAAGCATTATATGCAAGTTAAAAACTTGATGTAATGTTCTGGCTGGTGAGCTTGGGACAGTAACTGAAACTCTAGGTCCCATGAAATGCCCATCCTTGTAGAGGTTGGCTACATGTATACCTGAGAACAAATCACTAAACATACAAGGACAGGTTAAAGATGAAGCAGGGTTTCAGCCCCACCTGAAGGGGCTTAAAGGTCAAGCTTGGGAATTTGAATTTTTAAGGTAGATCTGTGAGTGATGACCCATGCATTCTTTATAGAACAGCCTTGAACATGACTTCATGTGGATTAAAGACACATACTGCTTAATATAAAAGATCGACAGTATTCATCATGGCATTTATTTGAGTAAACCTCCTTGAGTTGCATTGATATCTTCTGTTGTGTGGGTATGAAAAGGCCACACCAATGGATTTAAGATGTAAAGGGAAGACAAAGTGAGAGCAAGTGTTACAGGAAATCGCTGTAAAGGAGTGGCCTTGCATACTGCCTTGGACTTGAACCCAAATTCTTCTTGCCTGTCAGTAGCCTGGAGTGTGCACAAGACTTTACCTGAGGCATCCAGATGGAGAACAGCAAATGCTATGCCAAGATGTCCCCACTGGGTACCTTAAATATTGCTGGAGTCACACAGGCTTCTGTGTACAGTGAAGTAATGTGTCAGCTGGGAGCCAATTTTTCACCCTTAGTTTGAAAACGGGGTTCAAACCTGTTGACTCCTGTCTGCCCTCTTCCTCTCCCATGGTTTTGCAGTTTCTTGAAAGTGCACCACATACAATTTTCCATAGGGATGATGGATTGCTTTTATGGAAGTCATTCTAATAGCTTCACCTCTAGCAGAAAGGTGTTTTTAATGGCATTTTTTAAATAATGTGCTCTTTCTGTCCATCACCCACCAAAACATGCATGTCCATTCTTTAAGGGATACTGACTGATATTGCCTTTGACCAAAGACCTGCACTAAATGTGTAATCTGAAGACTACAATAAAGTTTGTCATTTTTTGCCAATTTAATTTAACAAACAACAACAAGCACTTCTGCATCATATAGCTTGCCTCCTAGCTTTGACTGTGGAAGACAAAACAGGTTTTTAAGCACTGGTTCCTCAGCATGTATCAGAATCACGAGGAGCTTTCAAAAGCACAAGCTGCTGGGATACACCTAATTTGCCTTTTATTATAACTAAGAAAAACTTGATTTGTTGCTGGTAGTGGTATTGTATGTGGATTTACCCTGCTTTGTATTTTGGGTTTTTGCAAAGTGGGATTATCTATTGCCTATGTTTATGTGAGTGTAGTTAATTTCCTAATGTTGGAGTTTTCCTTCCAGTACTTTCTGTAGGGCTGGATTAGTGGTTCCATGTTGTTTAAATCTGGTTTTGTCATGGAATATCTTGTTTTCTCCATTTATAGTGAATGGAAAGATCTCCCATGGCCTTGGATAGGTAGGATCAACATAGTAAAAATGGCAACCATGCCAAAAGCAATCTACAGATTCAATGCAATCCCCCAAAATCCCAACACAATTTTCACAGACCTTGAGATAACAATTTTCAACTTTATATGGAGAAACAAAAGACCCAGGAAAGCCAAAACAACCCTTTACAATAAAGGAACTTCTGGAGGCATCACTATCCCTGACTTCAAGCTCTATTACAGAGCTATAGTCCTGAAAACAGTTTGGTACTGGCACAAAAATAGACAGGTAGACCAATGAAATAGAGTTGAAAACCCTGATATTAACCCACACACCTAAGAACACCTCATTTTTTACAACAATCCAAATTTATATGATGGAACAAAGAGAACATCTTCAACAAATGGTACTGGCATAACTGGTTGCAGACATGTATAAGACTGCAGATAGAACCAAGCCTATTGCCTTGCATAAAACTTAAGTCAAAATGGATCAAAGACCTCAACATAAATCCAGCTGCATTGAACCTATTAGAAGACAAAGTGGGAAATACCCTTGAATTAATTGTTACAGGAGACTGCATCATGAGCATTACAACAGTAGCACAGATACTGAGATCAACAATTGATAAATGGGACCTCCTGAAACTGAGAAGCTTCTGTAAGGCAAAGGACACAATCAGCAAGACAAAATGGCATCCCACAGACTGGGAAAAGATATTCACCAACCCCACACCTGACAGAGGGCTGATCTCCAAAATATACAAAGAACTCAAGAAGCTAGTCTTCAAAGCACCAAACAATCCAATTAAAAAGTGGGGTACAGAACTAAATAGACAATTCTCAATAGAGGAATCTAAAATGGCTGAAAGACACATAAGAAAGTGTTCAACATCCTTAGTCATCAGGGAAATGCTAATCAAAACAACTCTGAGATACCATCTTACTCTTGTCAGAATGGCCAAAATCAAAAACACCAATGACAGTTCATGCTGGAGAGGATGTAGAGAAAGGGGAACACTTCTCCACTGCTGGTGGGAGTGCCAACTTGTACAGCCACTTTGGAAATCAGTATGGCAACTCCTCAAGAAAATGGGATTGAGTCTACCACAAGATCCAACAATTCCACTCCTAGGCATATACCCAAAAGAAGCACATTCATACAACAAGGACATCTGTTCAACAATGTTCATAGCAGCACTATCTCTGAAGTAAATAGGTGCTGCCAGGAGCAGATGTGTTTCACTGTCAAGAAAAATTTGTTATTAAAACATTTTAAATACCATATTCTGTAGGTGCTTGAAGTGTTTGAAGATTACCTATCTAAATATATCTGTGTATGACCTTGAAAACATACCTAATATGACTATAAGTTTGATAGTTATGGGTAACTATCTATTAACCTGTATTTCTTTCTTATCCTAAAAAACTTTCAAGGATGGAAAACTTTACATTTTTAAATCAGCTTCATAGGTAAATACTTTAAACAACAATAGAAACATACAGATTTCTTTGGTTTCCAGTATCTGAAGAATAGTATTTCCCTAACTTTTGAAGGTGCTGAGAGATGTGTTTTTTCTTTCATGATGATGCATCCATCACAGGGCAGATTGGTTCTGCCACTTGCCATTGCTGAACAGGGGATACTATTTTTTAGTCCCATTGAGCTTGATTTCTTTATCTGTGCAATGAAAACATGATATAATTGTGGAATTTAGAAGTTATTATCAGTATAAAAAATTCTCAAAATGCAAAGCATGTAGTAAGTGATTTGGGAAATGTTATCTTTTTATGCAAATTTGCTTGGTTTTTGAAGAACTATATGTTCTTCAATATCATCACCGAAGTTGACCCATACCTACCAATGTACTTTAGACAATGGTCCAGAAATATGCTTTATGTATGGACACACCTATTTTCTTTTACCATTCCCAAACATTTAGAGTAATGGTTTTGAACTATGGTCCCTACCCATTTCAGCATCTCCTGAGAACTTGTTAAAAATGCAAATTCTTGGGCACCAGACCAGACCTACTGAATCAAAAACTTGGAAGCAAGCCCAGCAAGCCTTTGAGGTTATCTGCATATATACACTGAAGTTTGCAAAACATTAATTTAGAAGAGTCATTGCTTACAGAACACTTCACATCTTGCCTCCGGATCCTCAGTGTAGATAACCACTGAATTCTGACCAGGAAGAAGAACAGCACTGTCCCCTACAGTTCATAACCAATTTCTGAAGGACAAATGAGACTGGAAAATGTGCCCAGAGATTTTTACATCCCATCTGTAGGACGTGTTTCTTATGGGGTATGTTCTTAATATAGATACCTGGCTTTAAGCTATCCTTTTATGCTGATGCAGGCAACCTAACTTGAAAAGATGTAATATGCTCACCTGTCTATAAATACTTCTACAGCTAAAATTATGTTTAGTGCACATGCCCTTAACATTATAACTTAGAAATAATAAAACTGAGGATGAAAAAATACATATCCTAGCAACACAACTTTGATAACACAGGTAATAAAAGGGCAGAGATTTAAATCTACATTACATCACTTGTAACATACTCTTTCAGTCATTTTTGCATTCTGTATTTGGGTAGCTTCTGTTTATAGATATTTGCAATTAATCAAGTATAAAAATTTCAATTTAGTCATCCTGCTATCATCAAGCATTTTGCCGTTGTGAGTATTGGGATTAATATTTCTCAGAACATAAAATAAAAATAAAGAATGGGGAGGTTTTAGGTCAAGCAATGGTAGACTCAGTCTCAAATAGCTATATAAATAAATTCAAAATAAAATTAAAAATAGTGGATAGTAGATAGAGTCAAAAAGTTGACAAAGAATAGAGCAGATTTACCCCTTCAGAGAAAAGCACAAACTACCCTGATTGAGATCCATGACAAACATCTCATTCAGGGTAACAGTGTCTTAGTTCTTACCAGGATAGTTGACAGTTCTGGCAGCATACTGTGCCTTACTCCAAGGTGCCCCAATAATTTGAGCCTGGGAGTATGTTGGCTTATATGACAAAGGGGATGTTGTAGACTTGGAGACCGGAGGTAATCCTGGATTATCCAGGTTATCTTAATCTTTTCCCTTGTGGAATTCATGATAATACACAGGATACATAAGCATTTTACTGCTGAATTCCCATCTCAACCTCAGGTGTATGAACAGATGTCTTAATTTGGGTTTCTATTGCTGTGATAAAGCACTATGACCAAAGTCAATTTGGGGAGGAAAGAGTTCATTTCAGCTTGCAACCTTCAGTTCACATTCTACCATTGAGAGAAGTCATGGTAGGAACTGAAGCAGAGGCCATGGAGTAATGTTGCCTTACTGGCTTGCTCCCCATAGCTTGGCCACCCTGATTTTTGATAAGACCCTGGGCCACTAGCCCAAGTGTAACACCATCACTATACAATGAGTGGGGCTTTCTTGTCAATCACCAGTAAAGAAAATGCACCACAGACTTTCCCACATGGCAATCTGATGGGGTAATTTTCTCTGTTGAGGTTCCCTCTCACTAAATAACTCTACCTTGTGTAAAGTGGCATTAAACTAGCCAGTATAATGATCATGAGTCACTTTTGGTGGATTAGAAAATAAAGGACACAGCCACATGGTAAATAACACAATATCCTCTAGAAGCTAAGAATTGTCCTGACTGGACAGCAGTAGTCAACAAGGAAATGGTGACTTTGACCTTCATCCTACAACTAAGAAGGACTGAATTTTGCCAGCAGAATGGGCAAGGAAACAGATTCACTGTAAATAAATAAATAAATAAATAAATAAATAAATAAATAAATCCTGCCCTACCAGCATCTTGATTCAGGTCATGTGAGTTGCAAAAATGAGAAACAGATAACTCATATTGTGTCTGCTCCATGGATTTTGTTAGATAAAACTCTCTGTTGCTTTAAGCCACCGAACCAATACCAAAGAGCATGTGTAAATATTTTTAACAATTCATATATTTATTTCATGTGTATTGGTGTTTCACCTGCATCTGTGCTTGTGTGAGGATGCCAGATCCCCTAGAACTGTCACTACAGACAGTTGTGAGCTGCCATGAGGGTGCTGGGAATTGAACCTAGGTCTTTTGGAAAAAGAGCCAGTGCTCTTAACCACTGAGCCATCTCTCCATCACCACTATTTTTAAAGTCTTTAATGAGCAATAAGTCATATTTTGCACTCAACTGGATCACCTATTGTGGATGAAAGTGAACTAAGCTTCTTTTAAACAAATGAAAGCCAAGATCAGAGGCCAGCCACAGACACTATGAAATTTTAAGAATATTGTATAAGAGAAAGAGAAATTACACAAGCCTGAATCCCAAATCTGGAGGAAGAAACAAATGAAGAATACCAGAAATGGTTAAACATAAGGAAAATGCAAAAGGTTTTTCTTCATTTCTCTGACAGGAGATTGATTTGTACTACCAAGTGTCAGCCTTGCATTATGATGTGTATAAGTGGGTGGAAAGCTGACAGAAATCTTAACACAAAGGGAGAGAGATGGTAGGAGAGCTATGTATAGCATTTCAAAACCCTTGTCCTTATTGTGATGTAGTGTGTCTTTTATTCCAAACAGGTTATGACAATGTATGCATTGATATGTATAGTAATCTCTAAAAGTTATATAAAAACATAAGTTAAAAAGCTCTGTAGTGTGGTTACAAGGGAACACTAAAATTTGTATATCAAAAAGAAGACAGGAAGATGAGACGGTAATATAGAAGAGGTTGGAAATATCAAAATTAAATGTAATAGTAAATATAAATATCAAAATTAAATTTAATAGTAAATATAAATACAACTATGTTAATAATTCTGTTGATAGTTATTGTCAAAGTTCAGATTGTTGGAATAACTAAAAAATGACATTAATTTTTACACTGTCTATAAGACATTTAGCATCAAAAGCATAGGTAAGGTAAAGAATAATGGGAAGGGATATGGCATATGGACAGTATGCACAAGAAGGTTGATGTGAGGCCCGGTGTTGGTGGCACATGCCTTTAATCCCAGCACTCGGGAAGCAGAGGCAGGTGGATCTATGTGAGTTTGAGGCCAGCCTGGTCTCCAGAGTGAGTGCCAGGATAGGCTCCAAAGCTACACAGAGAAACCCTGTCTCAAAAAAAAAGAAGAAGAAGAAGAAGAAGAAGAAGAAGAAGAAGAAGAAGAAGAAGAAGAAGAAGAAGAAGAAGAAGAAGAAGAAGAAGGTTGATGTGTTTGTTCTATCAATGCCATACAGGTATACTTAGGAAAAGAAGTGTGATAAGTGATGAAGAATTATCTTAAAGATAAAAGAGTAACATATTTATGAGGCAGTGCAAGCTGTCAGCACATATCCAATCTATAGACACCTTCATCTTGGATTTCACAGACTTAGAACTGTGGGCAACAAATTTCTGTTATCCATAAAGTCACTTAGTGTGTGTGTGTGTTTTAAAGAGAAGCAAGAATGGTATGAGAGAGCTATGAAGCATAAGAATAGGTAAACCTTGCTTATGAAAGTAAACCACAGCAGTGGTTACCTCTGAGAGAAAGATGACTAAAAGGATAGATGCACGGGAATATTATGTCTCATTCACGCTGCTTGTTCTTTATATCAGTATATTTTATCAAAATGTATTGTTATATGTATAATATGTGCTCTTTCCTATATATGACTTTCAACACCCCCAAAATGCAGGGAAAGAGCATCAAGAATATGAGACTGGCCTCTAGATAACTAAAATAAAATCAGGTCACAGGGTGTTAATGTGATGAGAATGTTACTGATTCTGAGAAAATACAGTTTATTATACATTTGACAGCTTGTAAATCAAGAACCATACATAGAAATCAACGGATTTAGAACATTTGAGCATTAACACATTCTCCTTTAAATGGATGTTCACACATCAGCCTCTGTGGCCCCACTCATCCCTCCCACCTTGGTGGTAAATGGAGCCTATTGAGCCCACTTTGCACCTTGAGCTCCACATTCTACAGTATGACCTCTATGCTGCATTTTGTTATTTCTCTGAATACATTTTCCTAGAGCAAAGCTTTGATGTAAGAGTTTCTCTAATATATGGCAGTTTACTATTATTTAAGTGAAATATGATCTGTTGCTTGAAGTTGGACTTAAACAAAAAGTTAGCCTTGAGCAAAAAGAATTGAGACCAGTTGAATATTTCATCCGAAGGCCCTTTCTGGCTAAAATAAAAGACAGAGCAATGAAGCCAACCAAATTATATACTTAAGATCAATTTTTTCAGCCAAAGAATGGTTATTCAGTTTACAATGAGGAAAAAAAATCTAGTAAAAGCAGATTTTAAAAAATACTTTCAAATTTATTGAGTTTCAAGGTAAGTCATTTTTAAATATGAAGCTTTGTGCTAAAGAGCAATGACACCCCTATAGATGTGATAATTTCCTGGCCCTTGCTCCTCTGGTGTCACTTTTTACAGAATCACATGGAATGAAAATGCCTTTCGACTTCTGGGTGTAGAGCATGGTATCACAATATGCTTGTGTTTTTCTCACCATGAATGATCTAGTCTGAAAAGAAGGCACAGAAGAGAGCCTTGGGCGAGTATGTGGAAGATCCAGAACCTAAGGTATACTTGATCTTTTTATTTTGGGGATTTAGAAACTGACCCTGCATTTCAGTGCAGGAGAACCTGTTTACTTTTCTTGGTAAAGGAAGTCAATTAATTCAGGTAAACATTCTTTTTTTCCGGGGGATATTTCTTCTTGTTTTATAGGTGCAGGTTACTAAAGAGCAGTCAGGCACAGGGAGTTTCTAAAACCATAGAGAAGCAAACATGATATCATTTGGACTTCAGACTCTCAGTTCTTTCTCAGGAGTTCATTTTGTTAGGCAAATGGAAAATAGTCTGTTGGTATGAGTGCCCTTGGACTAAAGTAAGAATGATTGTGAAAGGTCCTGACCTAACAGTAAAAGTCTAGAGAAAAGCAAGTGTGTTTTGAATTCAAATGTACCAACTAGCAAAATAAATCTGGGGACAAACTATAGTTTGTTTACCAACCTGTCCAAATTGGGTTCTTATTCATTCAGGGCATTCTATTGTACACTCTCAGTCATGTTTAAGATGGCTTTCCTACTTGAAACAATTTAGAATCTAGAAAGATACAGATAGTGACAAACATAAGTAATAATATGTGTCTTGAAAAATATTGCAGTAAAATCTGTTACAAAATTGAGTAAATAGTAAAAATACCATTAATAATGATCATGCAAAACTTGAGAAGAAAGCTAAATAGTTAGAACTGAATTTCATTTGCTCAAAAGATCTTGCTGGGGACCAGTGAGCATGTTTGCTGTCATTCATGAAAATAATGAGCTGCTTTCTGTGGAGTGTAGATATTGCTATTACAACTCCACTCACACAGTGGACCCTATCTCTTCTTGCATGTCATTCCTTCTCTACTTTGCACCCAAGGACATGATTTGTGAGCTAATAATAATCAGCATGTTTTGGTTATTAAGGTTGTATGGTATATCAGGCACTGTGCTGGCTAGTTTTATGGCAACAGGCCACAAGTTCATTTGGGAAGAATGAACTTCAATTAAGAAAATATCCCCACTAGACTGGCCTGTAGGAAAATCTGTGGTGGCATTTTTCTTGGCTGATGGCTGATATTGGGAAGTCTGGCTAACTGTAGGTGGTGCCACCATAGACTAGTGGGCCTGGATGCTGTAAGCATTCCAAGCAAGCCACAAGGAACAAGCCAATAGCAGCAATACTCCATCGCCTCTGCTTTAATTTCTGCTTCCATGTTCTTGTCCTGACTTCCCTAGATTATGGACTACAAGCTGTAATATGAAACAAACCCTTTCCTCCCCAAGATGCTTTTGATCATGGTGTTTTATCACAGAAGTAGAAACTCCAACTAAGGCAGACACCATTTCAAATCATAAGTATTTTCCCTTATTATCTCATGTAGTCCTTCTAAGAATCTGACTTTTAAGAAAACCATTCATGTGTTCACTTAGCTAATATTCAGTATCTCTGTGTTTATATGTGAGGAATGTGAGGGATAATTAACTTAGGAAGCATCCTCAGAATGGAGAGATAATAGGTGTCAGACTCAGGATGTAAAAACAAACTGTTTGATGCTCAAGTGAGTACCTCATATGGCAGGGGTGTACGGTCACCTCACAGTGTCATTTATGCCCGAAACAGTGAGTGACACTGTTTCAGTGGTTTGGTGGCTAAAGGCAGACATGCTGAGCCATTATAATTATGGATTTCTGGAATGTTATCTGAAATTAAGTAAACATTAATGGAACAATTCTAGAAAGACTCACTAACCATAACATGGAACACAGATGAAAGAACAGTATGCCTGTACTCTCTGGATAGTCTCGTGTTTTCAGCCCCCTCCAACTCTTGTTCCTTGTTATCTGCCACTTAATATTTCAGCAGGATTGGTTGCCTACTAATAATATATTAAGAAACAGAAGCCTCTTTGGCAAAGTATAACCTATCTACAATGTGGTGGCATATAGGAGTGGTGGAATCTTCACAGGTGATTAAGCCATTACAGTGAAGCCCACATGAATGGGGTTGGTGCCCTTGTAAAGAAAGGATGCCATAGAGAACTTCATTGCTCTTGCTACCCCAGGAGGACTCAGCAAGAAGACAGCTATTTATGACCAGGAAAGCATAAATGGAGTCCCCTAAAATGTGCCTTCTACACTTATACCTTTAAAGGATATAACTTAGCTGTCATATAAAGATTTACTGTTTAAAAATCATGGTTCAGTATTCAAAATAGAGACAGCATTTAGAGCTTCTAATTAAAATAGGTGCTACACTATTTTCATTAGCAATGCTGAACTAGTCATATATCACAAGGGTTCTGACTGAAACCAAACTTCATAACTGGTTTTTCTTAACATGTTTTATTCATTGATACACCGTATTCATGTCCAGATGTATGCATATATGTAGTGAGATAATTAAGAAAAAGACAAATAATACAGAGAGGGTGGGGAGAAGATAAAATAGGTGGACTGGGTTTTCTTTCTCTGTTGGAGAAATCACAGTATTGTGGAAGTTCAGCTAACTTACATAGAATTGAGCTGAGAGGCAAAGGTATTTTGTACAGCTGATCAAGGAGGTGGGGTTAATACACAGAGACAAGCAAGGAGGCAAGGGTTATGGTACACAGGTAGATCAAGGAGACAGGTTTAGCTGATCTCAGTATGAGTAGTCTCTGCAGGCTATAAATTTCAAGGAGGTTGGGGTGAGAAAACTATGGTGGATGACTTTTTAATTTGTCAACAATAAAACTAAGTCCCCTGAAGAAGGCTTTGCTACCACTTTGAGTCTCAGGCTGTGAGGTCTTTGATGTGGCTGTGCCTTCGTCAGCAACACAAATATACTCAGGACTTCACTCACTCAAGGCTTTCTCTGCAGTTCCCTACACTCACGGTTTTATTTGCTGAGAGTCACATGTGTAGTGGGCATTTTATCCTTATTGTGGTCTTCTCAGGAAAATATTGGTTCCACTTAGAGCTGAGGTATACTATTATAAATTCAAACAGTAGGAAGTGGTGAAACTACAATAGCTGAATATGCCATCCAGGTTAACTCCATACTGTCAAGGTAAATTCAAGTTGCACGGAGAAACCATCTGAAGTGCAGCACCGCACAAGCTAAGGACTATGTTTTAAGAAACACATAGCCTTCCTGGTGTGAATGCACATATCAGTGATTACCAAATATTTCTTGAGTGCCAATAGCATGGCAGGCACTGTCCCTGATCGATGTTCAGTGCAGAGATAGATCAAACTGACCTTTTTCTGAAAGAGCTGTTGTAGCTAAAGAAGGAGATACAGGAAATGGGAACATGTTTTTCATGTAATTTGTTGTGAGAACTACTCAGTGGAGGACAGGTGCTTAGACTTAAAGTTGACAGTGTGACAAAGTAGCAAAGTTATAAGAATTTGGGAGTTGTATAGAGATTACACAAAGTGACATGGCTATATAGAGTAAGTAGAATGTGTATAGACAAGAGCTAGAGATAAAGCTGATGAAATATATTTATAGGATAAAAGATGAAAAAAGGAAGATCATTATTATCATGCTGAGGCATTTAGTCTTAAGTCTCTAGTCACTGCTACTATACAAATGTCTTTGGTTGGGCCTATATTTAAAGATAATTTTGTGTCATGTAAACAGCCACAAAATGTTGTGGTTCCCAGGATACCACAGATCTAGTTGTGCACCCTCCTGTATGTACTGGAGAGTAAACCTTAGTATAACCTAATCTGAATGAACAATGGGAATTAGTCCTGGTATTATAATGAGCTGTACATGGCTATGGAAAGTAAGTCCCCAAAGACTCATAAAGAAAATGAATGTGCTATTGGGGACTTTATGCTCACTTTATTGTGATGGAGAAGTTGAACTATTGAAGCAGTTCTCAAAAGAAAACAAAGCCACACTTTCCATCAGACCCCAGATCTATCCCCTGCCATCTTTCCTTTCCATCAGAATTCTATTTTAAGCCTCAACTCTCCTGCATCTGATACTGAAGTTTTAAGGGCTGAGCATCAGTAGCTTTGGCACAGCTTGGAGTCGTCCACAATCCAACATTGGAACTAAAATGAAAATAGAATTACCAAAAGGGCAGATGCAGTATCTTATATCACTTTTATTATATTATATTTTAGCAGCTGAGACAGGAGGGGAGAATATTATAGAATCAGCTTGCTGCAGTCTCGCCTATAATTATATTTTTCCTTGATAAGGCATTGGCAGGGAGCCCACCAAAATATTGATGTGAAACTTGATCTCTCAGGGCTGTGGAATTTCTCCAGCCTTAGGATTCAGAGTGAGAGAGAGAGGGGTTTGGAAGTGCTTGGCAGCTGTAGTAAATTCAGGAGCTGGAGGCAAGGAACAATCCCTCTAGCACAAGCCCAAAGTCAATATATTATATAACTACAAAAGGCAAGTCATCAACATATCTTCTTATTCTTGACTGGACCTTGCCCAGCCCATGTATCCTTAGAGCTTCAAACATACACTTTACGTAACATTTGGAAAAGTGGAGAGATTCCTGTAAAGTGTTCAGAATTTTGTATTTATGTGAGCCTGCTACATATGAATAGAGAAGCTAATTTCAAAGTTCTCCAAAAGCAAGTAGCAATAAAAGTATGTGCATGCCCCATACTACCATGTATTTTGAGTTATGCTTCCCTGCAATCCGTTTTAAAAGTATTAGTTTAATTCTTTTTCAAAAAAATACCAAATGCATACATGAAGAATAGAGTTTAATGATCACTTCATTAACAAAGTTCATAAAAGTTGGAACCAAGGACCGGTAAGATGGATAAGCAGCTTAAGCTCTTTGTGATCAAATCTGTCGACCTGAGTTTGATCTTCAAGTCTCACATTATGGAAGGAGAGAACCAACTACAGAGTTGGCATACTGACATGGCATACAAACACAAACACACACGTAAGCAAACTATACTACGTACATACAAATAAATAAATATAATAAAGCAATTTTAAGTTGCAACCAAGGCAGTATTTTTCCATGGATGAAGCTGTAGGCATCGTTTCTCCTGGTCCATTGAATAGCCTGAGTTCAGTACCACTTTCCTCAAGTTGTTAGCATAGTAAGAAGCAAGAAAGCTAGGGGACTAGATGCACCTGAGTCCAAAATCCTGACTCCTGACTCTGTATATGATCTTGATAAACTTGTGAGTCTCAACATACAGTGCTGTGGTCATTAGTCTTAATGCCAAATCGTCACAAAATAGCATCCTCTAAGATTGGACCCTCACCTGAAGAGTTGTCCTTATTGCCTTATTGGTGTGGAAAGGCTCTCCTGTGAGCAGCACCATCTGGGAGCAGCTCAGATTTTAAAAAGGGGTGTGGACACCGCAGAAGAAAGACAATTCACACTTTCCTCACTTGGCATTTTCTCTTGTATCTGAGTTAAATTACCTTGTTGTTGCTACTGCTGATTCCTTCACTGATATTAATACTAGCAGAGTATTTCCAGGCTTCTGTCAGTGACTGAGAGTCCAGGGGCTCTCCAGGACTTCAGGTTGTGTGGCCAGACAAGGATTGCTGAGGCACCTAGCCTCCTCAACTGTGCAGTTCTAGGGTGCTTGGCCTCTTCTGTGTGAGACTATATGAATGCTCTCTGCTACTTCTGACTATGTATGCATATATATTCACTCTATCGGTTTCATTCCTCTAATGCACGCACCTAACTCTAACAACTAGCAAGAAATCAATAATACATCTTTTACCTATTTTTTCTTTCTCTTTCCTGTCTCACCATGTAAGTATTTTTGCATGAAAAACCAGAATGCCAAGGAATTTATATAAAAAATTGCATAGCAAGTAAACAAATTATTTACCATGGTCTTAAAATGAGTTTGGTTGTTTGTTATGTTGCTGTATATTACTAGCATCCATTAATATCAAGTCAATTTTTTGCAAATACAGTTTGAGATAATTTTCCAAATATAATAAATGCGTGATTAGTAATAAAGACAAGGACAGAATTAATTTTACTCTGGAGCTAGGGCGATGACTCAGTAAGTGTACTTGCTGTGCAAACATGAGAAGCTGAGTTCACATCCCAAATAATGTAAAAAAATAAATAAATAAAAATTAAAAAAGTATAGTCACATGCACCTGTGCAGAGGAGTGGAGAAGCATAGATTCAAGAAGCCATCAGCTTAGGCAAACCGCAGCAAGGTCCAAGTTTGATAAGAAGGGACTAAGGTAGACAGATATCTTCCTCTTGCCTCTGAATCTCTGAGCTCATGCACACACATTATCTCTATGTGTACATACACATATTTCCATCAACAATAATCATAACAATTAAATAATAAAATACTCAAATTAGTTCTTGTAACCAAGATCAAGTGTGTGGGGTCTCTTCAAATGCCAGGGCCAACACAGTAAAGGTTCATGTGATGAAAGAATAAAATCAGGTTCAGGACAACTCAGTAGCCAGTGTTTGGTTCAAACTTCTAGACTCTGACACCAGGCAGTTTATTTTAGTCATATTTTGGTCAGTACAACTTTAGAAAAAAGTTTCCTAGTGACAGTTTTCACAATAAAGGTGTGGCTATATTGAAACTCATTTGCAAAGTATGTGTGACCTCCTCCATAAGAATGGGTTCTATAGCTTAAGGGCCTACGGGAGGATCTTGTGTGCTCTTGGTCATCATAGAAGTCACCAAGCTATAAAATACAAGTGAAATCTTCCCTAAGGATGGGTTCTAGTGACTGGGAAGCAATGCTCAAGATAAAGGTCTAGAGAGGGAGAGTTTGGGATAAACATAATAAACTGGGTAAATTTGTATGTGGCCTGGTCCTGCAGATGGCACAAATCACCAGGGTATTAACCATCCACTCCCAGTTTTCTAGGAAGAAAACTAGGATACATGTCTTCCATTGAAGAGATAACCCCCCATGTTTAACATATCTGCATTCCCCACTGCTTATCTGTGAGCACAAGGACCTTGTAACACTGAAAAATTCAAGAACTGAATGGAGGAAATTCTCAAGAAATAGCCACCATGTGCATTTTCCGTTGTAAAGAAGAGAGAAAACATCATTTTCTCATGGCTGTGTTACAGTCCAATAAACTCCATGGAGTAAAGAGAAGGATAACAATTAGTGGAAAGGGCAGATTCTGGTCTGGTTCTGTGAGCAATAGGGTAGGATTTTACGTATTGAGTGTCTTTCAAGGCACTGTTGATTTTAATAAGGTGGGGGATGCTCTCCACTTACACTCAACAGAAGCAGTCAGAGATCGTGTTTTCCCCGTGAGAGTCTGACATGGATTAGAAGCCACATCTAAAAACCAATTGGCTTTAAAAACCAAACTAATGGGCTAGAAAGATGGCTCAGCAGTTGAGAGTCCATATTCCTCTTTCACATGATCTGAGTTTGGCTCCTGACCCAGATCACATGACTGATAACCTTCTGTAGTTCCACAGGATCTGATCTCTCTTTTAGCTTCAATGGGTATTGTATTCATGTGTGTGTATACAGTGGTTCTTTGCAACACAAACAACACACACACACACACACACACACACACACACACACACACACACACACACACACTTAAAAATTAATCTAAAAAAATCAAGGAAGACACTGGTAGAGACTCCCTAGTCATAGAGATGAAACTAACTTTGTTCACTCCACTCCCCACATACACATACCACCCTATAAATCTTGGATGAGTTTTCTTAGTTTTCCAAATCCTCTGTCAAAGGGGAATGACAATCATAACAATAATAATGATAATTAATAATGGTGATACATACTTCTTAGATTGTTAGTGAGCAACTGATACAATAAACTAAATATATAGGTTGTGAACAAGGCCTGAATGGTCAGCCTTTGGTGTCTGGAGTGTCATTTATTTTCTATGCAAAGACATGAATTTGAACCATGAAGGTTTGACAAGTGCCATGCCTCTGTTCTATTGAAGAAACCTCAATAGGGAGATACTCTTGAGTTATCAGTTCCTTACACGTGCCACACATGTACACATACATGCAAGAAACTGTGCTTTATGGACCTCTTTGTGACTCATGGAGAAACAATCATAGCCTGCCTTGAGATGCTTCTATTTCCACTTTCATCCTGAATTTGGATATTTCCATTCTTGGCTTCTCTTAAGTTCTTGACCTAATAGTAATATTTTCTAGTTAATATTTTGTTTGCTTATTTTTATTTAGCATACCTAAAATGACCTCCTAAATAAACCAGTTCATCTCTCTAATTTCTGCCATTTCTTCTGCAATCCCAGGTTATTATGCAGAATCATGCCTCCATAGGTACACTCTACTACCAGTCTAGTCACATTAGTGGAAGTTAGGAAAATGCCACTTTCATTATAAGAAAAAAAATAGGAAGGGCGGCAACTCAACAAGGGTGAGAAATTTGGGCCTAGCAATTAGTTCTTGAAATAAATAAGATCTCATTTGGAAAACTTCCTAATTGTTTTCTTCTCTAGGCACTTGCTTATAATATGTCTGTTATTTTTTTAACTGAGCTAGCTCCTTATGCATATAATTATCTGACATCCTTGAGGGATTACATATAATATGTAATAAAAACTCTCAATAGTTCAGCACTTCACAATCCAAAGGTTGAAATACATTATGAAAGTATATCAGTATCCTCCTGTATTGACAATGATAACAGACCTTGGCTAAATATGCAAACTTTTTCATTTATGGAGCATGGGTTCTGATGAGCACAATGACAACACGTTTGCATATTCATTTTTATCAAAATATTCACAAAATTTACTCCTAAAACAGACTAGCATTGCAGGGTGAACATATTCTAAGACACAATTCAACCCACCCACACACTGGCATTGATTGGTGTCAGAGAACAGATGCATTGCGGTCCTCATGTGTAGTAATTTACTTAGAGATGTTATGGGGGTTTGCTTTTGTAAGCCTAACATTCTGAGGATAGGTGGCTTCATAATAACTGAGTAAAGAAAACTGATTCTATATACCCTTAGGCACTCCACACATTGGAAGGACAAATTCAAGACAGTTTCGCTGTACACTACCTCCATGAAATAACCATGACACTTTTCCATTCTAACAAATTCTTCAAAAAGGAAAATCTGAAATATCAATTCCATATGAACGTGGGGACTTATTAAACATTCAGAAATCCTTTGGTGTTTACAGGATTCTGGATCTTCCATGCATACCAGGAGTCACAGATACTCAAGTTGTTTCTATAGCATCGCAAAATAGAAATTAATCAACCTAGTCCTCCATCTGCTTTAAACCAATTATAAGCTAACTATAATGTCTAATTCAATATAAATGTCATATTAATAGTTGTACTGTGCTGTTTTGAGAATGACAAGAAAAAGGGCTCTACAAGTATAGGAATAATTAAAAAAATAAATACCTGGTGGTACTTGAATAAATTGATAGGGAATTTTAAGCCATGGGTATAGTTTATGAGATTTTGAAAATACTTGGAGGACCTTTCATGTTTTAATATTTTCTCAGAATTTTAGCCAGGTGTTGGTGACACACGCCTTTAATCCCAGTACTTGGGAGGCAGCGGCAGGCCTCTGTGAGTTTGAGGCCAGCCTGGTCTACAGAGTAAGTTCTAGGACAACCTCCAAAGCAATACAGAGAACCCCTATCTTGAAAAACAAAATTTTTTCCCTCAGGATTTTTACACTTTTCATTAGCACCAAAAGATAGTTGTAAAATTTGTTATTTGCCTAAGCAAAGTGGAAAGGTTATAGAAACATTTCTAAAAAGACAAAAGAAAACTCTAGCCCTTTGATTTTCTGTAAGAAAAGTTTTACTTCACAGTTTTGTGGGAGAGACTAATGGTCTTATCATTGATGAGAGGTCTAAAACAAGTTTCTGTAGGACAAGCAAATGAGTTTAAGTTTTATCACATTGCACACAGTTAAAACTAGGACCTAATAATTTATTTAAACCTTATAGCAAAATTTAATGTCACAGAGTTTAAATAAGTTCCAGTTAAATTCCAGGAAGGTAGTGTTCAGAAAATCTGAACCCAAGAAATGACTTGAAATTTCATTTATGGGAGAACTATTGTTTTTTCTCTGAGATGGGCTATTAAAAGGATTTCAGTTGCTTATGGCATCACTGAGATATTTAAACACCGTTCTTTGATGAGGAAGTCACAACTTCTGTTGTCTTTAAGCATAGCTATCCTCTACCTGAACAAGGGTTAGCAGGCTGAATGTATGGATAAGTCTGAGCTAACGTGTGTGTTTGGGACAGGGGCTTAACCTCTGAAGTTACTGGTTACATTGTAAATATTTCAGTTTTTCATTACATATTTAGTATTTCAATTTTAAAAGAGAAAATATAATTTGCTATAGAACCTTGAGAAAAATACAAAGTACTCAAGATAACCATCTCAAAAGCTAAATGTATAAAAGCAAAAGCATGTGGTTTATATAAAATTCTGTAGACAATACACAGACTTTGCTCTGCAGAATTTTTAATTTATAATGTAGCCCAAGATGTATTTTTATATATGGGTAAAGTGATTTAACCACACATATGAGTTGATGCAAACATTGGACTAGATTTTAGATGTCTATCTTTGTTCTTTGTATAAATAAATATCACATTGTGTTTGTAGAGATGTTCCTCTCATTGGGAACATGTGAGAGCAGAAATATTATCTGATATCTTCCTATCATTGTAATGATAACATGACCACTTTTATAACCATCACTGTATACCAGACTCTCTGCCAAGCTTCTTAGTTTTATTAACTTATCTTGAGTTAGTACAACAGGTTGCTTATTTCATTACTTCTCCTAATGCTCCCCATTTTACAGATGAGAAAATGGAGCCAGAGTGAGATCATAGGGTTAAGCCAAACTTGCATTCCTACTCATTGGCACAAAGATGGTTTAGACCCAGAGGGACAAATGTGGGACTCTGACTTCTCCTTAACTATTCTTCTGGGACTGAAGTTGAAATTTATTTTAACAACATAGGAAGAATATAAGAATAAACAGATTTTATTATATTAATACTTTTGTTGTCAATATAATATATCCTGACTACAGTTTCCCCTCCCTCTATTCCTCCTAAGTCCTCCCCACATACCCTCCCCCTGGATCCACTCCATATTTGTCTCTCATTAGGAAAGAGCTGGCTTCTAAAAGATAAAAACCAAATGTGACAAAATAAAATATAGTAAGATAAAACAAAAGGTATAGTATCAAGGCTAGACCAGACAACCCAACAGAAGGAAAAGAGCCCCAAGAGCAGGCTCAAGAATCAGAGACTCTCTTGTTGACACATTCAGGAGTCCCACAAATGTACTAAGCTAAAATCTATAAAATATATGCAGAGGATCTAGTGCAGACCCATGTCAGCCCTGTGCTTGCTGCTTCAGTCTCTGAGTTTATATGGTCCTTTCTCAGTTGATTCAGAGAGCCTTGTTCTCCTGGTGTCCTCAACCCCCTCTGGCTCTTATACTCTTTTTTCCTCCTCTACTGCAGGGTCCCCTGAGCTCTGAGGGGAGGTATTTGATGGAGACATCCCATTTAGAGCTGTGAGTTCCAAGGACTCTCTCATGCTCCATAATTTCTGGCTGATAGTTGCCTTAAAAAAAGATATTTTCCCTCTGGGTAATCTGCCACAGCTCTATTTTTAAGAGACACATGTTTATGCATAATAATGAAGAATTATAGAAATGACAGATATATTATGGAACTTGGGAGAACAGCCAGACTATGTCCCAGCAAAATGGTGATACTATACTCCACTTAGGCTGGCTGCTGGCAGATCAGGTAGGCATAAAGGTGTTCAAGCTTGGCATAGAGTTGATAGTAGGACAAAGATGAAAGAACATATGAAGTAAGGTTCAGATGAATAAAACTATACCATTTTGTAGATTACTTTTACTATAAATGGTTGGTCTACTACCTAAACTAGATGTCAGGTAATTCCTAGTCACTGTCTATTTTCTGGCATTCTCTTTGATGCCCATGGTGAATATTTTGTTCTCTTTCTGACATCTTCAAAAGCACTGGCCTGCTTCTCTATTTCACTCTTAGCTCAGACAACATAGCCCACAGCCTGGAACTCCCTTGGCCTCCATCATGAGCTGGGCTCCTTTCCTTTCTCTGCAACTTCTTGGCTTTCTGCTTGTAATACTGTTTCACTTTCCCTGGCTCCTTCCCGAAGACCTCAAGCACCATTTCATTCTTCTAAATTTACTCCAATGGCTCCTCCCAGCAACCATTAAAGGTATTCCTATGTATTGTTAAAACTCATCTTCCCTCCACTTCACGTCATTCTCTGTCTTCCATTCACCTCTTTCCTCTACCTTCAAATCTCAAGCCTGAGTCAGACTTACCTTCTACCCCTACCAGTGATAAACACTTTGCAAAGTGGATGCTCTCCTTATGAATATCTCAAATCCTCTCAGCAAGGCCAGTGGTTCCCTCTTTCTTGATAAATTCCATTGAATGTTCACAGCTTGCATGACTCCTCTCTCCACATTGTTGACTATTTACTCATTGAAATCCATCAATGACCTTGGTAGACAGACAACCAATGATGTGTTTTAGGCTCTGCCCCAACCCCCACCCCATGTCACCAGTTCTTTTGTTTTATACTGATTTTATGGCTAATTCCTTTTTCATCATGTTGCCTTTTTCTTTGCCCATTTTTCTTGCCCACAAGTTACTTATATGCTGTCTTAGGCTACATACTCTCCCTACATTAGTGTTGACAAGGCATTAGCCAAGTATTTATTATTCTTGAATCTGTATCTTTAACCAGACAATAATTCCAAATTACAATTTTAAACATATAGCCACCTTCCTCAGGTGTGAGGTCATTTTGGTTATCACAACTCTCACCCCACTAACTTCTGTGGTAAAGTAGAGAGGTCTGAGATAACTAAAATGACTCATTCCCCATTACTATTTAATGTGTTCTTTCTAAAACTGCATATTTGGGCAATAAAGAAAACCTTCCCTGATAGCAGAAGTCCATTGTTTTGAGCAAGGGCTTCTGGGTACCTGTACTTCCCTACTAGAAGACCCAATAAACTGTTAAGATTCAACTAACTCACAGTTCTACAGATGCAAGACTTGGCATAACCTAAGATGAAGCCACAGTCTTCTTATATTTAAAAACCCTCTTCCTCTTTCTGTATTCTCTGTCATCATCAAACTCTATCAGAATCCTTGCCTGTCCTTCCAAACCCTTCACTCTTTTCTTTAGCCCCATGCCACTGTCACTACAAAGCTGGATGCCCACCATCTCTCAACAGCTAGAATAGTCTTGAAACTCATCTGCTAAACTTGGGGTTTATACAATGCGTAAGTATGATTATCTGTCAGGATCACTCACTTGATCATTTCAAATATTCTGCTTCAAAATTTGTTCTATTTTAAAACAAATTCTTCGGATCTCTTCACAAGCTGTTCCCTGCTCATCTTTCCACCTCCACTTTCAACTCTTCTCTCTGCTCTATGGTCCAGTCAGTCATGCTAGGGAAAAATCCTATCCTTTTCATGAGCATTTCGTCTTCTTTCTTTGATCTGAGTTTTGTTTTGTTTTATCTTCTGTTTGCCCAGCTCTTCACACACTCATGACCTCCTAAATCTCATTCTTCAAGTTCTAGACCATAGCCCTTTTGATTTCTGGAGTGATCTCTGACACTGTACTGTAACTGTAGTGGTTGTGGCATATTTAATAAATATTTATTTAATGAATATCAACTTAATAAAGCTTTAGTTTTTCTTTAAGTATTTTGATAGCAAATCTAAACCCACCATCTGTCACTTAAATTTAAACACAAACCCCCTGTACTTTTGTATAATGCTATTTGGGAGTTCAGAGGACATTAATAGATGAATTTTTCACCATACTCATATAGGTACAGAATAAAATACACTAAAGGAAGGAAAGAGGACAGGTCTATAACTATTGTGCCTAAAATCAAAATTGGATAGACATTAATTTACATTTTAGGGAAAGAGTATGGCATGTTATATCCATGTGTTTTGATTATTGTTTTCTTGGCATGAAATATAATACAATACTGTGTTCTTTGTATCAAAATCTTTCTCTATATTGTGTGTGTGCTTTCTTGCTTGTGTGTGAGAGTGAGGTCTCATGCATGTCACCATGTACATATCAAGGTCAAAAGTCAGCCTTGGGTGTCAGTTCTCACTTTCTACCTTGTTTGAGACAGCTTGCTTTGTTTA
Source organism: Cricetulus griseus (assembly GCF_003668045.3). NCBI lineage: Eukaryota > Metazoa > Chordata > Mammalia > Rodentia > Cricetidae > Cricetulus > Cricetulus griseus. The sequence continues at coordinate 61,940,735 of NC_048595.1, read as the reverse complement.
CTGCAGTGTGTGCCTGGCTAACTTGTCTGTGGCTTCTAGGGATTCTCTTAACTCCACCTCCCGTCTCACTATTAGATTACAGATGTGTACTACTGTTCAACATAGGTTCCAAGGGTTCAAATTTAACTCCTCACTCTTGCTTGGCAAGCGCTTTTCCCACTGAGCCACCCCTACCCCCAGCCCTATACTGAACTTAGTGCTGAAGATATTTGATAATCAAAAAATAAAGAGCTTTAGAAAACCCATTCTCTTTGCTGTCCCAAGCACAATCCTATCCTCATCCCTCCTGTTCTTAGAAATTATTCTTATCCTGGTGTCTATATTAGCGAGCCCCCCTGTGCTGGGTTGGGGAAATACTAGGCTAGTCTGACTAGATTGCTCACTATTTTTGACTTTGAAAGATTTCTTTTAACATGTACATCATCTGGGTCAATGGTTTTGAGCATTTTATGGATTTTAGTTCAATTTAAGGAAAACTTCATTCACCTAAACTCTTTGTCCTTTAAGTTTTCAAATCTGATCCTAAATTTACCTTTGCTACTCTGAGTTCCCTTTCCCTCTTTCTCTCTACTGTACATGTGAATATCTAAAAAGGAGGTTTCACTCTCCTAGATCTGAACTCCAGCCATGATCAATGGAGTGAGTATCAATTACAAGCACCAGTCCAGCAGGAGCCAGTTTGGCTTAAAATCAACCTCCCTTGGTAAACCAAGACAATACATAATCCTGACTGATGACTCCCAAAGAATATATTTGTATCATGGGTAGTCAGTTCACTCGAACCAAAATAGCTCTTAATTCTAAACCTGCCCATGGATTTTTACCTTCTCACATGTCTGTGCCACAGCAAACAGTTTAAGAATGAGGAGATGAAAACTTATTTCAAATCTTTGTACAGTAGTGACATGGTAGCAACGTCTGAGCTCTATAAGCTTCTTAGAGGATGGAATAAAAAGTGGTGCATTTCAACTGCTCAGTATCCCTCTGCATTGATGCCTGGAAAAATTCCATCCATCGAATCCTTGACTATGCAGATTTTCTCAGTCCTTTGCTAAAAGTGCCTTCTGACTCAAGAATGGGACAAGCATGCTGGCTCTACTGGGAAGCAGGGCTTCTGGTTCTCTCTGTGGAAATCTCTCCTGAGTCATATGTCTATTCATGAAGTGAGACTTCATTTCTAAATCTTCAGTACCAACTACTAAATCAACTGCCTCCCAGAAGTACTGTCTTTCTGAAGGAAACATTAAATAATTGAGTGAAAGGGCATCATCTGTCTATGCTTTCTACAAACACATTCCTTGTCATGAGGGGGGAGAAATGTTTTAATAAACAAAATTAAACTTTTTTCACTCAAATGCTAAAAGTCTTTTGTTCAGCTTAAAGTCATTAAGTTCTGAGGGTTTTTTCCCATGAATTCCCTATATCCTTATATTTAAAAACCCTCCAGATTCTTAGATGAGAAAACTGAGTTTGCCTGATTATTGTAGATTTTCTTTGCTTTACTTTTCATTTTTTAAATGTTTTTATTTTATGTATATGTATTTTTGCACACACATGTGTCTGTGTACCATGTGTGTACCTGGTGCCTATGGAGGCCAGAAGAAATCTTCAGATCTTATACAATGAGACTTATAGACTATTGTGAGATGCTATGTGGATGCTGGGAATTGAACCTAGTTTCTCTGGAAGTGTAGCTGGTGCTCTTAACAATTGAACCGTCTCTTCAGCCCTTCACTTTAGTTATTTTTAATGACCTATTATTAAATGACATAGTCACATCTGGAGTCTTTTACACTTGGAATCTTTCAAGTCAATGATACACATATGGAATTCACAAGAAGGCTTTGTTCGTAGTTATTACAGTATGAGCATTAGTATCCCCCATGCAAGGAACAAATTCTGGAGTTCTTGGAATGATAAAGAACTGAAAGTAGCAAGACCAAATCCTGAGGAAACCATATACAAATTAGACTAAAAACCTTGGGATAAGCAGTAGTGAATTGAGGGCAGAAGCATGATTAACAACAGTGGGTGACAAATCTGAGCACATGACAAAAGTTTCAAGATCTCAACTGAGTTCAGAACCAGGAGTTGAGCATACTCATCATGGGAGCTTAGAGGTGCTGAAGTCATCATGGAGCTTCGTGTAGATGTTCTCAGAAGGCCCTTTCTGGAGGCCTCATGGATGGATGGGATATGCCTCCACTAAGCACAAGAAACAGTTGTGGGCTTGGCTAGCTCCAACATCAACCTGACTTCAGTTTCCTACTGAATCTAGGCCTCCATCACATAATGTATAACCACAAACTATAGAGCATACTGGCCTCTCCCTAAATAAGGGAGACAAGGGTTAAGGGGCCTTCCTCCCAGACATGAGGCCATCTGCTTTCCCAGCAGCTGTCACTAGACTACATATCTGAGATGTCCTTGGTACCACACAGATCCCTGAGCCTCATTGGCCACTAAGCAACTGTACTGTGTAGGATTTTGTCAACTTTACAGAAGCTAAGGTCATCTGAGAAGAGGAACCTCTATCAGACATGCCTGTAGGCAAGTCTGCGGGGCAATTTGTTGGTTAATGACATGAGAGGGCCCAGTCCACCGTGTGTGGTACCACCCCTAAGCAGGTGGTCCTGAGTTGTACAAGAAAGTAGGCTGAGAAAGCCACGGGGGACAAGCCAGTAAGCAGTGTTCTTCCATAGTCTCTGCCTCAGTTCCTGTCTCCAGGTTCCTCTCTTGAGTACCTGCCCTGGCTTCCCTTTGTGGTAGATTATAAGCTATAAAATGAAATATGTCTTTCCCTCTCCATATTGTTGTTGGTCATGGTATTTATTGCAGTAATAGAAAACAAGCTAAGATAGTAACCATGACTACATGTGACAACTGATACAATGAATCTGTGGTAATGGGAGGATGCAGGAGGTCCACTCACATACTACAAGTAAAAACAAGTCCACGACTTGAGGTCACTTTCTCAACATTGGTCTAATGTCTCATTTTATTCTCATTGCTGTCCTCCACCCTCCCCTGTTCTGGGATCTATCCACTCCTAATTTCTTTTGGTCTCTACCTCCATCTGGCCATTAGTCTTCTGAATTTTGATAGTCTTATTTGTTTTAATTTAGAGAAACATCAAAATACAACAGCACTGGTTCCTCTGTAGTATGTACTTACCCAAACAGGATATGGATGTAAGTGTTTCAACTAAGAGGTAGTTCTTCTGTTACCCCTTTATGCGCAATGAATTTGCCCTCACTTTGCTTATTTGTATTCCAGAACACATACAACATAACCAGACCTTTGAGGACCCTTGTAGTACCATCAGTCTCTTGTGGATGCCTCCCTCAAAGCCATGACAAGCAGTGAACATTGTAAGATAACAAGAATAAGAGATCTTGAGATGGAATATCAGAGTGTACTTCTAGAGTTTCCTACTCATGGGCTGGAGGACTCTGGGTGATTTAGAACTTTTTCCTCTTAAGATCTCTGTCAGAGGCCATTGATGACACTTGGCACTCATGAGAAACTATCCCAGACTCTAGAAGCGAAGCACACTAGGAAATTGATAGGAACACAGAAAAGTTTAGAATTCCTTTTGAAAAGTCATCTGCTAATTCACATGTAAACAAAGTGCTGAGGACTCTTATTTCTGAGGATACCTCATCGAAGCCAGTGCCTTCCTAGACTGGAGGTAATGCTGTGGAACTTGAAGGCCATGGTGCATTCCCTATTTCCATTTGTTTTCCAGTAGCAGCACTTCCCTGTCTCAGAACTCTCTCTGATTCTTACAATAAGGAAGCTATTGTTCTGAAGCAAAGACACAGATCTCTTCATGCTGCAAGTTTTGTGAAGGGGTCATCTTTAAACGGAAACATGCCCGAATTATCCACTATCTTCCTCTCATTGTGAGCGGTCACTCCTCTTATTTGGATCAATAGGTTGCATCCAGTAGATCGTGCTACTTAGGTTGTACCACATTAGTTCTCTTCTGATAATCTAGAGATGGAAATTTACTTCTCTGAGACAAGAAAATATTCCTGGGTGTGGGGCTCATTGAACTATTTGATGTCTCTGGTAGCAGGGTTTTGATTGTGGTAATATTGTTACCATATGGGTAGATATGTAACTTTTAAAAACTGGGTTGAGAATCCCAGCGAACTTTCCTGGGACCACCAAGATGATGAATTACATACTCAATTCTAGAGAACTAAGGCAAAGAAGAATTCCACATTTTAAATTGGAGTATCATGTCAAAATGAAAACCTTATTATAAATAAAAGTCCATACACACATTGGAACAAAACCTCTTTAGCTCTGCAGAGTATCTACATGACACCAAAATAGTTAGAATGTTTCAGAATTATTTAAAAAAACAATGAATCAGCATAGCTGTCATCATCATTTATTCCTTTCTTCCTCTCTGATGTAGCACTGTTCTTTCTCGTCCCCTGAATGAAAATTGGTTAGCCCTGTCTTGAAATGTTGAGCTGTTTGGGGGGTTTGGGGTCTTCCTGTTCATGATACTCAGCGCTGAGGTGGCTGGTGAGCACAACCATTGTGCTCTGAGTTGCTGTTTCAAGCCCTGCTTTGTTTTAAGTTAGGTGTTGACTGCAGCATCAAAGGTAGGCAGGCAGACATTCAGAGGCAGATGTGGCACATTCCCAAAAGCTCAGTGCCAAGGGCCTTGTGTTTCTTAACAGAGGTGACCTGGAAAGACTCCAACAGCAAGATGAAAAATACAAAGTTGAATTTAGTTAAAGGAAGGAGAAAGGAAAGCATTGAAAGCTTGAATCCCGTTAACTTGAAAAGTTGAGTTCTGGCCTTTTAAAAGCTTCCTTCCAAAACAGAGCTATAGTAGTTTAATCTCTAGCCAATTGTAGGTTTAAATTTAGCTTCTCACACTTATTAATCTTTTAAGAGTGAAAATAACCATTGTTACTAACAAAGAACTGATTTAGTATTTTCTCTTTATAATGGTCCTAACTTTCACTTGGATGATTAAAATGGGGACCATTGTTACTGACCTTGTTAAACAGGTCCCTAAACGAATACACTGGAAGTCACACTGGCTTGAGACACCACACTGAGTTAAATGAATACCACTTCTGTCACATAGACTATGAACATAACAATGTCAGGCAAGTTGCTGAATCTCTCTAAATTTCACTGTCATCTTCCATTAAAAGGGACTGTCTTGTGACATTTAGGTGGAGAAATAAAACTAGATGTGGGGCACACTGTGTATATTGTATGTCAGAGACATGTTAAGTCACATGACTTTGAAAAGACAAGGAAGGTGTACCAAGACTTCTACACAAAGGAATTAGCCAAAATCATTGTTGAGTGTTTCACAGCCTGATGTAGACCCTAAGTTCCAGATGTAAGGCCAAGGTAAGAGCCTAGAACTTCATTTTTTTCCAGGAAACACACTTGTATAAATATATAAGGCTACTTTAAACTTAAATACTGTAAAATGTACATTATTGTTGCTATATAAAATATACTAGCGATATAAAAATAATAACTACCATTTACTAAGCGTGTGTTGCAAGTCACTCTAAGTGAATATGCATTATCTAATTTCATCATTATAATGACTTAGTGAGATAAGTACTACTATTGGATCTATTTTTTTGAAGTTAAGAAAAGGTACACACCAATTTTAAATAATGTCTCCAAAGTCATTCATTTACTGGTGGCAGTGGTGTGGCTGGAACTTATAAAGTATTTTTCTTGTTAGCTCACTGACTGCATGCTAGTCCCTAATGAATGAGACATACACAGAGAGTCATTAGTCTTATCTTCATGAACAAACTTAAGAAACACTGAGGGCACATTGCAAACAATGGTAGTCTCAGACAGCCATGTCTTGTCATCACTTTCTGGCTTTATTTAAATGACTGCTCAAAGAACACTGGCAGTTATTCTTCATGAACAATTCAATTGAGGCATGCAAACTTTTGAACTCAGGTTCTGCCTCTGAACTTTTCTAGACAGTCACTTCAATCTGTGCCCTTACTCTGTTGATCCTCAGTTACATATTTTGTTATGAGTATGATGAGCAAAGGTATCATGGGGGATATTTAATGAGATCAAAATACAATTACATGACATACAAGAGAGCCCCAACATGGTCTCTGTTAGTGAGAAGAATTTAGTGCCTTTTTCTAGTTTCCCTGAATCCTATACCAGCTTCAGATCATTTAGCCTAGTAATTCATTAACTCATTTCCTTTGGGTTGGCATGTAGTCAAGGCAGCATTCAGGTTTTCCTAGATCAGCCTGTCTCAGGCACACATCCTCGGGACTATCACCGAACGTCTTAAAGGAGAGAATTTCTGCCCCACAAACTTCTTGAGAAATGTGTCTTTCACAAATACACTGGGCCCAGATTTAAATTCCCTGAAGACAAAAGATACAATGTGGGTGTTAACCTGTGGTTAGCTAGGCCCCAGCATTGCTAGAAATGGAAAATTACCCACAAAGAGGTGAAGGAGGGGGAGTGACTTTCAAAGAGGTCTAGCTAATATGACAAATGGTCCATCACACACTCTCCTCTCCTGGTTGTTTTGATACATCCCCACCTGGTCCCCAGGTGTGTAAGAACCACAGACTCCCATTCATGCCGCTGCTGTGGACCAGGCTCATTCTGGGCTGCACACCCTGGAACAATGGCTTTATTCTTTCAGGAGTCCAAAGAGAGCTAAAGTGTGTAGAGAGCTGCTGCGGCTCCCGGTCCATCTGAAAAATCAGAAAATAATAAGAAATTCCACACAGAGAAGATGAAAGCCCAGCCACTCCCAGTTGTTCCTGCAACCTATACCAGAAGTGTGCAGTTAACATGAAGGTGGGTTGTCTGAGTATTGAAGAGGAAAATGAGAGAAAAGAAAAAGATTTTGTTTGGTTTTTTTTTTTCCTTTGTAAACCCAAGAGTGTAAGTCTAATTCAAGATGTTGCCAGAATGGAAAGTTGGGATTTTCTTGGCTCTACTATGGTATTTTTAGGAATAAAACAAGTTCTAGAGAGTTTGTTTTGGCATTCATTATCTCACATTGGAAACAGAGCACAATGGCAGGTTCCAAACTTTGCATTGCTTCAGCTGAAGAGATACCATTTTACTGTGGTTAGAGACATTACAAGGATTCGGACAGGAGTGAACCAGAATGATGTTTTGCACCTCACAATTTTATGGCACTGGGAAACAAAACTTTACTGGATATGATACCTCCAAATTTTTCTGTCAAAGAATGGGTAACAGAAACAACATAGGATTATGTCTGAGGGGAAATGGAGACTTATCATTGTATAGGTATAGATATGGAACTAAAATTCTTATCTGTCTTTATCATTGAAGAGAAGTTGCATTTCCACAAGCAGGAGGGACTTTTAGTATATTTGAAATTTCATTGTCTTGAAATGACTAGAAATATAAAAAGACATGAATAATAAATGGCATTCCTAAATATGATTTTTTTTTGTTTGAGGCAAATGCCTTGCGTCCAGATTAATAAGGATGCAGGACACTCCATCATCTGGCAGGGGAAGCTTTAAAGCAAGCCAGGCTTCTTGGGAGGAGAGAAAAACAACTTTTAAGGTGAAAGATCAAAAAAAATAATAATCTATGTGTGATCCAAAGTTCATGATTCTTCTTTTAATAAAAAAGAATTTGGGTAAAGGTTTGCAGAAGGTGGTAAGGGTTTCTTATTGTTTCAAGGATGCACTTGCAAGGTGTGATTAGTCATTTCTATGACATGATGAAGAATGCATAAATAAGAGGCATTTTAAATCACTGGTGTTTTCTTGTGAGAGTCTTGGGAAATATGACAAGATGCAGTACTTGGTAATGTGTATTCCTAAGGAGGCTCTAGAGGGTAGCAGAAAGTAGTCTATTGTTTTTTGTTTTGTTTTTTTTTAAATAGAATCACATAGAACATTTAGAACAACAGGTTTACGCTAACCATCTTTGGCAATATAGACAGCAGACCTCCTAGGAAGTCTAACTAAGACTATCCCCTTTTTCTGCTCTTCTTTGTCCAAGACTTGATTGAGAAACCTGAATAAGATGCCTGACCTGTGACTTAGTCAGATTTTCTTTTCTTCCCTCCTATGTCTGACTCAGTCATAACTTTCAACTTACAAAATATTTGTACCATTTTTTAAATCAAATTTTGGGTTTTTTTCCTAAGTTTTCACTTTAATTAACATTTGCTTACCCCCCTTCCTTTTCCTCCCTCCAAACTCTCCCATATATTCCCCTTGCCCCCTCTCAACTTAATGCCTTCTTTGTCTTTAATTATTATTTTTATATATGTATATAAATGCAAAAATATATAAATATAACCCACTGAGTCCATTTAGTATTGTTTGTATATGTATGATTTTAAGGCTGACCACTTGATGTTGGATAACAAGTTAGTGGACTCATTCATGTGAATTACTAATTCTCCATCTCTTTGTTGTTCTCAGTTGCCTATAGTTCTTTATCTAATGGGGCCCATTCAGATTCCCCCACTTCTACATTAGCACATCTGTTGGTGCTCATTGCTCATGTCTTGCTTAGGCAGCTATATTTTTTGAGCTATCATGGATATACATTACCTATCATTTTTAGAAGACACAATATCTGACTCTTAGAATCTTTCCACTCCCTTTTCCATGATGTCTCCTGAACGTTAGGTGTTGGAATTTTGTTGTAGATGTATCTGTTGGCGCCAGACACCACATAATCAATTGCTCACTGTATTTTAACCAATTGTGGTTTACTGTGGTAGTCTCTGTCACTTGAAAAGAAAATCTTCTTTGATGAGTGGTAGGAGATAAACTTATCTGTGGACATAAGGATAAGAATTTATATATAGTCAGGTATTATGCTAGTTTATTAAAGTGGCAGTAGGAGGTTGTAAGATCCAGGACCTCACTAGCCATAGGTAGAGAGATGGCTAGGTTTCCAGTATCAGGCATTATTTCCCTTTGCTTGGGAAGGCCTTAAGTCCAATTACTGCCAAGATATGGGTGCCACTGTTTCCTTTGGGATATCTTGCCATGCAGGTCATTGTTGTAGTTCTTAGGCTTCACAGATGGGTAGAACTACTACTTCCTTTACTCCATTGGCAGCTAGCACAGAATCTTTCAGTACTATGAAATGTAGTCCTTGAGGAAGAGGCTCTCAGGTCAGTTCTAGCCTGAATCTTTTGAATACTGTGTCTGAAGTGTATGATGCGTTCAGAAATAGGGTCTTGCTTTCAACCTCTGGTGGGCAACTGAGGTCAACAGCAATAGACTATATTGTTTGGGGAGTCTCTTGAACTTCCTGGGCCAGCAACTAGAAAATAGTTTCCTCATGTTAGATGGTCTATGGCTTTTTTGTGGGGAACAGTGTCTGCCCATGTGGTAGAACTTGTTACATTTTTTCACATCTCTTCATTGCTGTTTAGAATTACATGTATTTTTCTGAAACCATTTTCTTGGAAGAAACTTTGAGTAATTTTGTCACTAAAAATTCAGGGATAAAATTTTATAAAAACTCTTTCATCTGTTACTTAGGAGTTGTTTTCAGATATCAACAATGGCCAAGTGGCTCAATAAATTACTCTGGAGCTTCTCTCACACATGAAACATTATACATGGCATTTCTTATCCTGTAATTTATACAAACTTTTAAAAATCTCTATTCCAAAATAGGCACTTTTCTCTCCTCATTTTTTTATTTTGAAACATGCAATTATCACTTCTCACTGTCTTCAGTACATCTTTGAATAAAAACCAAATAACATACCATAAGAGCTTGATGCTAAAAGCCATCTCCTAACAATGTTGAGGAAGTGCTTAAAAGAAGATATCACAGCTTCAAATTTTGCTGTTAGGGGAAAGTGACTCAAAAGGTAGATACAGTAACTATGAGAAGGATCTGAGAAATACTGGGTAAGAATACTGTTCTTTAAATCATCTGGCCATCTTACAAATGAATATCCAGAGCATACGCAAGTCTTCATCTGTACACAAAGGAATCACAGGACCTGTCTTATCTTTCTTCAGTTTATGATTCACCATGGACTCCTTTATGTTCTAAATAGGAAAGATGGACTTCTATATAAGTATACACGACTTCTGCCTTTGTATTTAGGTAATATAATGCTCCATTTCCCAGCCATAGCTAAAAATATACTCCATGTTAAAAAAATCTGATTTGTTTTATGTAATAGGCCATAGAGATTATTTTATTTTTGATTGGTTGACAAGTACATGAGGTACCAAAAGTAAAAGATTCAGAAGAAAACATAGTAGCAAGTTTTACCTTCCACCCTTCCCAGTCACCCAGCCTCTCTAACAGGATACAACCTATATTACACACCTTTCTTACTTTTTTATGTGTCTTTTGTATGTATGAATGCCTGTACACCACATGTATGCCTGGTGCCCTTGAAGACCAGAGAAGGCACTGGGTCCCATGTGACTGAAATTAGAGATGGTTGAGAGCCACCATGTGAGTGGCAGTAGTTGAACCCAAGCTCTCTGGAGAATGGCTAGTGCTCTTAACAACTAGCCATCTGTCTAGCCCCCTACCTTGTTTATAAGAATTGTCTTACATATATTTTAACATATGTAAGGAAATATGCATATTGGTATGTCATGACTAAGCCCACCACAGGCCTTTAATATAGTTAGGAATAAGCCGTGGCAGACTAGATATCCCTTCTATGGTAAAGGCATAGACTCTTGAGTACTGACATGTGTCCAGAGGCACTCATAGGAAAATAAGTTTCTATTATGAGCTGTTCAATAGAGGCATTAACTTTCACTGTGTGGCTGTCCATGAACTCAAAATAGAAGGATACATGAACAGGAAGACAAGGGAATCACTGAGGGAACTGATTCCTTCATATTCTTATTTCATGGATGTTTTGCAACATGCTGCCCCATGCTGAAAAGAGCAGCAGTAGTAAGATGACCAACACTTAACTGGGCATGAATTATGAGACAGAAAATTCCAAGTGTTTGCTTTTTTCTAAAGCATTTAAAATACAGTAAAATTAATCTTCAACCTCTACTCAAGTACACTTTCTTTCCAGTGACAAAGATTAAAATAGTTGTTGGGGTATAACTAACATAGATAACTATGAAAGATTTATCCTCCAAAGAACTGCACTGACCAATTTGTATACTTTTAAAATAACTGAACAAGCCCGCATAATTTTCTTTTCTTCCCCCCTTCTCTCTCTCTCTCTCTCTCTCTCTCTCTCTCTCTCTCTCTCTCTCTCTCTCTCTCTCTCAGTTTTGAGGTCAGGAGGATTTTTCTGGCTTGATTCCTCCAAGATTTAGTCAATAATGAAGATCGACAAGTCTGCCTGTGATACTAAAGCTATCACTTGTCTGACTTGGCATACAAATATTTATTAGGTGTAATTTAGCTAATAGAATGCCCATAAAATTACTCTTTTTTTCCACCAGAGGGCAATGGAAAGTCATAGTCATGTCTTTCATTTTGATGTGTTAAAAAAACATCTGAATTGCCAGCTTTGTGTATGTGGGAGAGGGTAAGTGCGAAAAATCCGACTTGGAAATTGAAAATAACTTTATTATTTCTACTTATTATAAAATTAAGACATAAATGCTGCTGAAAAATTTTTAAAATATAAATTATAAATGAAAATTAAACATAATAAATTGACCTCACAGAAATCTAAGTAATTGTTAACATTTTAGTGCACATACCTCTCCTTCTGTACATTATAAAGAGGTATATATCTATAAATACTAATTTCTGTATTAGAAAAAAATAATTTATTTTGTTACATGTTCCACAGTATCTAGTATAGTCTATATATGTGATATATATATATATATATATATATATATATATATATATATATATACTCTTTAAAAGAGTTGTATAGTGTTCCATTGTATGGACATACCACAATTTAAACATGTATAGTTTAATTCCATAATTTAAAAATATAACTTATCATAATATGTTGTTATAGTTGTTCTATTATATTGTTCTTAAATGCTTACTTTGCCTAGTTTACAAGTTAAACTTTATTGTAAGCATGTACTGTTTGTCTCTGTGTGTTCGGGCATGAATGTATAAAACCCTTAGTGTACCTACAATTTCAGGCATCTGTTGGTTCCTTAGGGTAATCCTCTGTGGTTGAACAGGGGATGCTATATATTTAACTATATGCCTAGTGCATTTGTTTACGTTGTTAGAGATGTTCTCTAGCATCTAATAAGTATGTATTCCTAAGTCAAGCAAATCCTTCTATAGTGTGATCATGATTCAAGAACTCTGTTGTTATTGAGGATCCAAATTCTTTGTATTATAAATGAGAATACATTTTGCTTAGTAAAAAGGGTTTTCTACTTATTGTAACACTCAAATTTTTATGATTTCCTCATATGTGAAGAGCAATATGGAAGGTACCAGGGTTCCAGTGTAGAAGAGAGGCAACACAAATGTCCAAGTGGGAGAATGCTGTGTGTTTTACAGTATGTTGAGTGATAGGTAAATGGACTAAGAAAAGACTCGAAAGCACCTTCACAGTGCACGCTCTCCTTCAGGCTAGATCCAGACCAGAGTGTAAATAACTGCTTTGGATCCTGGTACTAAGAGAGTCTCACTGAAGATATCCAGAATCCAGGATCCTGTTCTTTATTCCTTGTGATTGCCTATTTTGTAATATGTTTCCACTATATCACATTTCTTAGGTAGTGCTCAAAATTTAACCAAATGTCAGTTATTTTGGAACTTCTAGTAGCAATTATTTAATCATGAAAATTGATATGCATTATAACATATATTTATAATATTTATTATAAAAGACTTTAAGTAGGATAATGCAATGACTTAGCATGGCTCATTATGTAAATGTTAGGCCCACAAGAAGAAAGTTAAGCTGGCTCAAATATTGAGTGTGTTGATTTCAACGATCTCACTTATCATCCATCACAAGACAGATTACTAAAATTGTGCAACCCTTTTTCAAAAACAGATAGGAGTATGTGATGTTGTTAAAGCTATTTAGTGTATTTTGTAGTATAATAAAAAAGAATCCCTGAAGATACAGTTTTTTGAAGAACACTTGTCTAGCATATAGAATTTCCTGTGTTTGGCCTGTAGCACTGAAAACAAAACAAAACAAAACAAAACAAAACAAAACAAAACAAAAATGTAACCATCATCTAAAATCCCATTTTTAGAGCAGTCTATCACTGTCTCCCTAAAGCAGGGTATGTTCCTTAACTCACTGGATGCATGGTATAGTTCCCACAATCATTGGACCTTGTACCATCAGACTTCAAAAGGGTTATTTGGATTAGGTTTAGTTTCTTTTCCTTTCCCTAAAAATACATGAAATTATTCTTATCTTAAGATGCTATCATCACCACATTAAAAAAATTTAATAAACCTACTTATGCATGCTCTCTTTCTCCACCCCCCCAAAAAAACTTGTCTCTACTTAGTTTACTACTACTTTCTAGAAAGTGTTAAAATGAATCAGTTAAGTTGACACATACTGGAGTTGGGAGGTGTAATGAGGCCTCATCATTGTCAACTTCTCTGGATTTACAGTCACCTAGGAGACACATTGATGGCAATTCCAAAGAAGTTCATCTAAGGAAAGAAGACCACCAAAGTGTAGGTTTACCGGCCTGTGGGCTTGGATCTAGAATTCATAAAAAGAAGCAAATGGGTAAGTGAGGTGACTCAGTTTCCAGCTAGAATGTGACCAGCTACCTCACATTTCTGCCACCATGGCTAAGACCTTCTCTCACCACTATGCCTTTGCTTCTATAATGGGCTGTCCTCTCAGATTATCACCTAAAGTAAGTCAGTCCTTCATGAAGGTGCTTCTCGTCAGGTATTTGGTCACAGTTGTGAGATGGTGTGTAATATATGAGGTCAGGGGAAAAGCTCCCTCATCAGAGTAGGACTAGATTATAGAAAAACCACAATTGAAAACTCAGAGTTGCAGACCCTAGTCCCAACTTATACATCTACAGCATGACACCTGCACCTACAGCTCAGGGATCATTGCAGAAGAAGGGACAGGAGGAACATAAGAGCCAAAGGAACAGGAAGTCTACTAGGTAACAAATATGGCTACCAAAACATGACCTGAACAAGGAAGACACCAATAGCCATGCTAATATAGGTGGGGAAAGCTCATGAGGGCTCAGCCGTAGACAGAGAACTACAGGCAATGAGTGCTAAGAGCACACCAAATGGTTATTCAATACCAAATTGTCATCCCTGAAAACAGAAACATCCAAGCAATGTTATATGAACTGGGAAAAGGAGGAAAAGGCCATAACTTTGAATGAGAAGGGGACACACATAAGGGGCTGGAGAGGAGGAAGGGAAAAGAGACAAGATATAATCATAGTATAGTTTCATAAAATATAATAAAAGTGCAGATCTAAATGAAGGATGAGTTTAGTTCAAGCTCTGGTGAGCCTCACACAGAAAGCATGATCTGTGACCCATTAATTCATGCTCTAAAACGCATAAAAGTTTTCACATACTACACACATTGCCGACATCTGTGCTGAGCTCTTCCCTGTTCAAAAAAAAAATCCTGCCACCCCTAGTGTAAATTGCTCTACTTGGTTCCCCCAACAATTTCTCAGTTATGTTTACATGGGACTCTTTGAATACATATTCGACCATACTATCAAAGCTGAGAGGCCTCCAATTTGTCCTTGCATCCCCCCTGCCAATCTCTCAAGCCTACACACATGGCAGCCATACCAGGATAGCTTCTCTCTGATTCTATGAAGTTATTGGGTATCAGAAGTATGTGAGGAAATGCTTTTTAAAAGAAAGTCCTGAGAGTATATGATCCAATCAAAAAAACTCCTTTGAAGGCTCTTGCTTCAAAACTCTAAGCAGGGCTATTCTAAGAAAGGTATTGTTTTTCCATTAAATCAGAAAGATTCTGTTAGGGGGGAAAAAACCCTAAAAGTTTTGATTAAGAGCTCTAATTCCAAGAACATTGAGAGCCAACAATTGGCCATCCCTTTGGCAACAGCAATATTAGCATATTCCATTTTGTTTTAACAGATAGTTTTTTTTTAGATGACAAGAATAGAGCTCTCTATCCCATGCATTCCCATAGGGAAAGGATTTCCTCCCACCCTGATCAGGGTTTTCTTCACCAGAGAAATGACTGAATGCTTAGTGGGGTCCTATGGGGTATTTTGCAACCAGAGATTAGCTGTAAACATTCCTGTGACATTGCAAGATTCTTTTTTTTATTACTTTACTATTTCAAGTTTCGGTGAGGCTAAAATTTCAGGATCTGATTCTAGTTTTCCTCATCATTATCCAGTATTTATTTGTTCCTAAATGTAGTCAAATATAATGCCAAAGTTTCAAAAGTCTAAGTATTGCCAGCTACAAGGTGGAATATGCATTTCATGTGTTTTTCCATAACCTAGGACAGGAAAACACAAAAACGAGTCTTTGTTTATAGTTGTGCATCATTGAATGTGCTGTGCTATCATTTCAGACCCTGATCCTCCCACCCTCCCCAGTTTTCCATTAACATACTTTCGGGGTGAACCAGGCTCCCAAGACTCCAGCACAAACTTCCTGTTGCTTTTCTAAATTCTCATCTTGTTTTCCAGACAGGCTATTTCAATCAGTGAGGACTGTATCTGAACTGACAGTTCAAATCCTCACTGGACTATTTACTAGACATGCAAACATGGTGTATTCTTCTCTTCCAAGGATACCAGGGTACACTTAAGGTTGTCTGAGAACTCTTTTAGGGGTATTATGGGGCCTGGCATGAGGAAGAACTTCAAGAATGCTAGTTAACTACATAACTATTTTTCCCACATATGGAGGAAATGACAGTT
The DNA here is from genome assembly GCF_003668045.3 of Cricetulus griseus. Classification (NCBI taxonomy): domain Eukaryota; kingdom Metazoa; phylum Chordata; class Mammalia; order Rodentia; family Cricetidae; genus Cricetulus; species Cricetulus griseus. Next base: position 61,924,872 of record NC_048595.1, on the reverse strand, counting down.
GGATTCAATTGTTTTCCTGGTCTTTGTTCTTCCTATGGGAAAATTAAGACCATTAAGAAATTTTTTTGCAACTTTTATAGAGATAAAATTCAGCTAACATCAAACTCAACATTTTTTAAAGTGTAAAATTTTATATTCACAGTGTTGTGCAACCATAACCACTAATTCCAGAAGGTTTCTTCACTCCAAAAAGAAATCTCATACATATTAAGCCATCACTCCTAATTCTTCCCGTCCCTCTGTTTCCTAGAAATGACTAATCTAGGCCTCCTTGCCTATTTTAGACATTTCATATAAATGTAATTATGTAGTATGTGGCCTTTGGTGTCTGCTTTTTAAGAACATGGTGTCTCCAAGGTTTGTCCATGGTATGGTATGTATCAATACAAAGTTCATTTTTATACCTCAATAATATTCCATTGTATACATATATTTTATTGTTCTTCTATTCATCATTTGGGCATCTTGATTTTCATGCATTGGTTATAATAAAATAATGCTAACATGAACATTCACATGCAAGTTTTTTCATCAACATATGTTTTCAATTATGATCATTAAGAATTTGTTTCCCACTATCATATGCTGACTAGTAGGGATTATTGTAATTGCCTAAAACAGACACTCAGAGTCATGGGGGTGTATTAAATTTCTGTGACTTCACTCAGTGGCTTTAAATCCAGACTGAGTTGAGTCGAGTGGAAAGTTGAATTGCTTCAGTTTGAGTCCTTCTCTACTTTAGGAAGATATTTACCAGCAGATAAGATATACTGTGATATTCTTAATCAGTAACTTAGGTAAAGACAAACTCAGTCATGGTGTGTGTGTGTGTGTGTGTGTGTGTGTGTGTGTGTGTTTGCACTTGTACCTGGGGAGACACCTGTGGAGATGAAAGATTGCCACCATGTTTTCCTCAGTCTCTTTGCCACCTTATTTTTTGAGGCAAGTTCTTGTAGTGAACTGGAGCTTAGGAGTTTGGCTAGACAGGCTGGCCATAGAGACCAGGGATCTCTGTCTCCTCCACAAAGTAGTGGGGTCACAGTAGTAGTCACAGGCCTGGTTTTCGCTGAACACCGGTGATCTGGACAGAGGTCCCCATGCTTCATCAGAAAGGATTTACCCACTGAGCTATCTTCTCAACCCCATGACTATTATTGTAGCAATGTAGACAACTCATACTGTACATGTAAACAATAAAAATACACGACAGAGTGAAGTGGTTTCTTAATAAACAACAAATATCTAGTCCCAGGCTGTCTTGCTAAAAGGTTTGCATGGGTTGGCCCCTTACCTCCATCTTGGCCCTTTTGGAGCTCTTCAACCTCTGTCTTTCCCATTCTCCTGCATTCAGAATCTAATGCTGACTTAAAAATGTATGGCAGCCATCTCTTGGAGGGATTGTTTTTATAGTTTAACAGTGACTTCGAGTTTAGAAATGTGTTTCACTTCTCAGTAATAGCTCCATGTTAGAGGAGGACAATGGTTAGTGACTGGCTTATACTAACCAAAGAGCTATGTGCACCATGTGCTTGCCAGCATTGGTGATTTCTCCTACAAGAGGTGACTGCAGTTTCCCTTCTTGTGCATGATAGTTGTTTTCCAGGTCTTTTCCCATCTTTTGTAATCCTTCAGCCATTTCGGTCTTGAAGGTTATATATTAAACAAGTTATATACTGTTTGAGAAACATGGAAATAAAGGCTTATTTATCTTTAGAAACACATAGTATTTTAAAACTTTCTAAGGGTGTTTCCCTTAGAGTATGAAGGTCATGCCACAAATTCCCTCCCAAAAAGGTTAAAAGAGGGTTAATGTGCATTGTGTCATATGTCATGCCCTACCCCCCCACCTCCATCCCTACTTTCTGCCTTGACATTTGATATACCTGGTTTCTGGTCTTAACTTAAAGTTGTTTTCCCTCTTTAAGTCACAGCTTCCTTAGCTTGATAACAATAATAATGTAACAAGGGTCATTGTACTAATTAATCTTCTGAATCATCATGAATATGAGAGACTAAAGCATGTTGTACAGTGTTTAATCACTTGATTAGTGTTCTGTATATAGTGAGTAGTGTTGTTGAAATTGTTCACCATGAGAATAACCAGATGTGGATGTTTAGGACTCTAGTTCTCCATGGAAGGCTGGTATGTCAGGTTAGGCTTTCCTGAGACATACTCCCCATGCTTCTGCCCTGAAGCAGCTGCCTCTGAGTGCTCAACTCACTCAGTGACTTTGACTCCAGAGTGTAGTGAACTGAATTGAAAGAAATGAGTAATAATGACTTGAAGATGTTTGATAAAAGATCTCTGCAAAACCATACTGAAGGAGTAAGAAACTAATTTCAGAACCCAGATGTGTTGTTAGGTCACCATGTCACCAGTTCTGAATCTATTGTTTGGTAGATATAAGAATCCAGTGAAGAATTTTAAAATCTCTGCGTTTCAGTTTCCTTTTCTGGAAGATGAAACAGTCCCATATTGCCTCATGAGCACGTTTCAGGTGCATAAGTGAGATGCCAAAGAGAAGACTCGAACTTCCCAGTCAACAGAGAGGAAGGTGATGGGGGTTCCGCTGGGACATGAGAACAAGGACTCTGCTCAAGCTGTGGTGCAAGGCAGACTCCAAAGAAGAAAATACCAGGAACAGACTGCATCTCACAAGAACATTTGAAAATTCTAATGAAAAGATCGTACCAAGGCCGCTGATCCATGGGGATATTAGCAACAAGAAGTGGGTCTCCCTTCCTAGTTTCTGTGACTGACAAATCTTGAGCATCTTTTTCCTTCCCCTTAGGAAAATGTATCAAAGAGTCCATTTGTAAATTTCCATGCTCTTTTTCTTTGCTTTTGAATAAATAAGCCCATCTCATCATGAGGAAGTCTTGTAAGTTAATGGATGGTAAGAAAGGTTATCTTGGTGGGGTGATTACTACCATTCCATTTATATTGTTAAGCATATTTCGAGCCCATAGCATGGAGGGCTCTCAATGCAAGATGTCATTATTTCCCTGGGGGTGAGTGCCTACACATGTCTACTGTCCACAGGCTTATATTTCACAGCACAATATGAATGGTGTGAGAAGAAGGAAAGCCATCTGCAAAATATCTAGAGTTCCTTTTTAATACATGTATTTTTCACATATTACTATCACATTATAGAAAATTGAAGAATACAGACATCACCTACAATCATCCCACTTCCCCCAACAACTGCTGCAAAAATATTGCTGTATTTCCTTCTAGTGACTTCCACTTGACATATGCTCAGTTTTCACTGAGGTTTTTTCGTAACCATTACATTTAATATCCATATGATTCTTTTATGAAATTAGAAGTTATTTTTTGATGAATGTCTGTGGCTACAGGATGAGGGGTGTGGTTTCTCCATTTGAATGACTTTGAACTTAACGATGTGTTGCTCCTTAAAACAAATAATAAGGGAAATTTAATTTTTTAGCATTTAGAGTTGTTTGTGTTCTCCTCCAAAACCACCTCTTTTTTCCCCAACATTTAATCCCCATGAGGACTTCAAGGCGCATAACTACGAGAAGCAACATCAAACTGACTTAGTTTCCATGCAGAGAAAAATTCTAGTGCCGGATTCAGATATTTTTTGTGAGCAAATAAAATCTCCAGAGACTTTGTAGAGAAGTGAATAAAGGATTGGCCTCTAACCAAACCCAACTAAATGAATTTGGTGGTCTCAGCTGAGTTTCCAGCAAGTTTTAGCCTGCATTACAAATTCATCATACACAATTATGTGCAATTTGGCACAATTTCCAATCCCTGCTTAGGAGAGGCCCGCTGTTTAGGGTTAAAGGAAGCATAAAAGACTTCTTGTGCCTGGAGGGAGCACTTCTGTGAGGTCAAGGTTGTGCTACATGTGGAGAAAGATAGGGTGGAGGTATTGTCAAGCACCAAGAACCTAGGAATATTTGAAAGCTGGGCATTCACTCTACTGGCATTTCAAACTCCTTAGTCTAAGGCTCTGTTGAGACAAAAGATGGCAATTTCAACTCAAATGGCCACAGAGGATCTCAGCTATAGTTAGCACAGGTGAGTTATGATCCATGGGAAGTTTTTACTCATGAAACTCTGGAAACTAAAGAAAGTTGCAAAAATCAGTTTAGGAGTCGTCAGGGAAAAAAAAAGAACTCAGACTTGATGAGGTGCCTAATATGCTGGAACAAATATATTTTGAATCTCCAGTAATCTAAAATATGTCTAGTGTTGCACCAACACAGAATAATTGCTTGATTGAATAAAGGCCAACTCAGGAAATGAAAATTGTAACAATTAACTTTTTTTCCACGGTCCATTCCTCTTACATTTCATATCTTCAGGTTGGATGTGTTTTAATTATTTAGATGTACTTTGCTGAATAGAAAAACATTCTTTGTTTCATGTTCTAGTTCTTTAAAAAACTGGCATTTTGCTGACAGCTTGCTGTGTTAACAACACTAAATGATTAGATTTCTAAACATATTGTTATAATTTATATTCATAAATAAGGCCATCTAATGTCATTTATAGCTAGATGTAGGGAGCAAGGTAAAGGCAGCCTGTGTGTACTACCAGTTAACATGTCATTATGTCCTTCCCTCAGTCAGTCCTAAACCAGTGGATAACTAGAGATCCTGATAGTTTAATATAACCCAAAATAACCCCTGGTTATTGAATTAACAATAATTGAAATTTAAATAATGGGAAGCACCAAAGTGCTGATTACTGTAATAGAGTGAAGAAATCTAACCAAGTAGCCAAAGGAAAAATCCAAATAAGCATAATGTTGGCCTTTTGGCTCATTCCAGGAATGTCTGGGATGGAAGTGAAACAGATTGTCCTTCTAATTGAGAATACAAGGACTCCCTCTAGCCAAGGTGGTGCTGGTTGATAATGGAATCCTCCCTCTTCTACCTTACAGCTGACAGTGACAAAGGGGCTCAAGCAACTGACAATAAGATCATCACTATGCCAGGGCAGTTAGTAGAGTGAGAACTCTCTTCATTTCCTTCTGCAGAAATGCAAGGTCCTTCCTGTATAGATGAGGTGCTGACTGAAGAATCTTCTGTACACACTAAGTCATATGGCAAAGCATCATGTCACAAATTGTTTCTGATGGCTAATGTGCTTCTTTTGGGGGTGGTCTGAAAACAAAGCAACTATAAACTCCATTGTGTGGGCAGCTGAGTTTTATATTTGCCTGTGTAAGCTTACTAAGACTTACAAGGTTCAATTAACTCTTTGCAAGGCAGCATGGCAAGAACTTGAGCTTAGAAGCAGAATGACTGTTCAGATTTACTCTGCCTCTTTTAGACTGTGGGACCTTGAGTTCTATTACTTAGCTTTTTGTGGTTTTGTTTACTCATTCTAAAAACAGGAACAGAATCCTCACATTTTTAGCAAGGAATGCTTATGAGCCACGTAACAAAGGACATGACGCACAGCTGTAGGGAATACAGATAGTCTTAGCAGTCTGTCTAAGACATGTGTGAGTCTCCAAGACAAGTGGAGTAATACATGATGAGCTCTTCTAATAGTGTTTGAAGACTAAGAGCATCACAGGTGATGACTTTCTTTTTCTAACATACCCTTGGGTATGAATGACTTCACTGCTTTGGTTCCAAAACAGAGGAGAAAAGAAAAATTGAAAAAGAAGAAGTGATAGAACATGGAAAGCAAAACAAAGATTGCATGAGGCTTTCTGGAAGCCACAAGGAGGAACATAATTGATTTCCATTAGAAATAGAAAGGTAGCGCAGTTTCGAGTAATGCACTCTGAAATTCTAGGTAGAATTCAGGACAATGCTCACCGAAATGTTATGATTGCATTTCAATGCTTTCCTATGTCTAAAGTTAAAAGAAATTCTAAGAGGATAAAATTGAAGAGAGGATATAAATCTGGGGTGAGAGCATGGGTTGAAGGTATCTGGAAGCTCTGATGGCCAAATGCCTCATGAGATAAAGCCAGAGAACCAGGGAAAAGCTAGGAGGTCCCCAACACACCCGGAGAGCAGTAAGGAAGCTACCTGGAAGAAGGATGCATTGTCCTTCATTTTGTTTACCTCCAAATGTAATAATTCAGATGTTGGGCTCTCAAATAAAAACTCGGGAGACAATTTAGACTAACGTGCATCCATGTAGCTAATTATGTGGTAGTAATTAAAGAAAAGAAAACAACGTAGTTCTTTTTCAAATGATATTTAATCCCTGTCTTAATTCTAAGAAAATACAAGGAGCATGAGTTCTCATCAAAACTTACTAAGTCTGTGGAAGTCATCATGAAATGTGATCAATGATAATAACAAGCTATTATAATGCTGTTCAAACAAAATAGTGAAATTATCATATATAGATCATATAGAATCATAAAATATCATGTTGGATGTCATATTCTATGGCACCCAGCATACTCTAGCTAGGCTCTGAAATACACTCTTGGAGACAAGTAAAAAAGTAATCACAGTTTTCTTTATAATGTTGATGTAAATTTCCATTAACAGAAGGCCAGATAAGTGAAGTGTGCCATATTTATTCAGTGGAATATGTCCTGTTAGGGCTCATAAAATCATGGAAATGTAGGCATGCTTATCAACATGGCTATATCTCAAACAACACCAAGGAAAAGGCACATCATAGAATACTATATCAGGCATGTTTCCATCACTATCAGGTTCAAAGGCATCATGTTGTTTAGGAGCACATTCAGCTAGAGTAAAACTGTACCTAAAACAATAAACCACTATTTGATACAAAATGCAATATAATGGAAATCATGGAGTATAGAGAAAAATAGTGGTTAAGGAGTTTGGAGGCTTCAGGAAGGCACAAAGGCAGTCTTTTTTAAAAAATATATCCAACCTATATGTGCATGTTGTATACATTATTTGGATATACAGTAATTTTACAATAATAACAAATACAAATAGGAATTAAAGGAAAATGGCAAGATGAAAAAAGTGATCAGTTAAGCCATGCAAGGTGGCATATACATATAACCCTGAATTTAAAAGGCTGAGGCAGTAGCATTGTCATGAGTTCATAGGTAGTTTGGCCTATGTAATGAGTTCAGGACTATTTGGGGCTATATGGCAAAACCCTATCTCCAAAAGCAAACCAAAGAGTGCTTGTTTAGACTGGGTTAAATTAGAAGGAAGAGTTGGAGGTGTTAAAACAGAAAAGAAAAACACATGAGAAAAATAAAATGGAGGACGAGGAGTTCTGCTGTATATTTTGAACACAATCTCCCTGTGCTGTGTTCTTCACAAATGGTAATAATGATGTAATCTACTTTGTATTTATTTTGGGATACTAAAGTGATGTTTCTCTGAATGGAACCAAGTAAGAAACAAGGGAGATTAAATGAATATGAGTTCCACAACCTTTATGTTTTGCTTTTGTTTACATTTGCTTTTTCAAATTTTCATGACAGAAAAACCCAACCCTCCAACATCCGGCTTCTATCCGTGTGGGGAAGTCATCACCAGACTTTCCACTTCTCTCTGCCCTTTCTGTTCCTTTTTCTCAGTGTTCCCAAGTTCTCATTCAGAATAACATCTCTAAGTTTCATTGACAGGGATGGCTAACTCATTTCTGAGACACCAACTACTCAGAATGGAAAACAGAAATGGATCATTCTTATAGAATTCATGTAATGTCAAATACACTCCTTCTTCCCATGATTCACTCAGAAACAAAATAGTGACACTTCCTCAAAAACTCTTTTGTTTTCTCATATTCGAAAGCTCTTTTGCTTTCTCTTCTTTAACTCTCTACTTATGATTTTCAGTTAATGATACATTATCAGTTAGCTCATGGAATATAAGTACCTCCAATCTTTTAAATGGTAGAGCATGCATATTTTCTCTGATATTTTAGTGTATGTCAATAATTTAATGAACAGCTACAAGAAACAAGCCTCTGTTGTTCAAATGACTTTGTATATAAATTCATTTTTATAAGATTTATTTTTTATTTTCGTGTGTGCCTATGTGAACATGTGTGAGAGAGCCTGAGAGGACCAGAAAATAAACCAGATCTTTACTGGAGCAGTAGCTTCAGGTGTTTGTGAACCACTGCACATGGGTGCTGGGATCAGCCGTCCAGTACTCATGATAGAACAGCAAGGACTCCTAAGAGCTAAACCATTTCCCCGTCCCTCTCTACAGTAATTTCTGATCCTCTAAGTAACACCATAAGCCAGGTGATATAATTATCCTTGTTCACAATAGGGGTGGAACTAGAAGCAAAAAATGAACAAATGTTATTCTTAGGCATCAAAATTAGACAACTAGTGTTGGAGCCAGGTTTTCAATCCAGATTATAGTTAGGTGGCTGGGTTGACAGACAGGCATGCCTAGATATGATGAATCACTTTTAACACATAGAGATCTATTCCTAAAATGGCTCACAAGCATCCCTGCCTCATGATATTGAAACTTGCTTGAGCAGCACACAGCTGCCATCATGAATATTTGTTATGATACGTTTTGTGTCATAAAGATACTTACAGGCGAATCCATAGAAAAGGATCCTGTTCACAGGCTGACTACTGTGATCCAAAAACATGCCCTTGCAGAATGTCTGCAGCCTACACCCAGGGCAAAGTAGACTAGAGCTCATATATTGCATGGACCCAGCATGCCTAGCACTGCATGCACTTTTGTGTATGTTTTAGTTAGATTGATTCTAATTCCACTGTTTTATGAGAGGATGTTGAGAGTCTGAGAGGTTAAGGATCTGTCAAGTAACTCACAAGTCAGTTAACAGAGGCATGGTTGGAGGCAGAATCATTGCCCTCCAAAGTGTGTCTGCAATCTTTATGTTCATTTCCTGCCTTCACTTTTGAAACACTATATTCAGTTGAAAATTCATAGTTGTATTGTAAGCTGCAGTCTGTGGTGAGGCTGTGATCGTTATTAGAGATGGTGAATGCATTTGATTTTATAAAGGATCACTGAATAAGCCCATGCTACAATCATTAGTCATCTCCAGAGCATTCACTTAGTGCAGACATAATAAAATTACAGGCATCAAGTACTTACTTCTTACATAAAGTACTTAGGAGACCTACTACCTGGCCCAAGATTTTACAAGGAAAGTATAAATAATAATATTTCATTGATGGGTCCAACTGCATATCTTCTTTATTTTTTTACTCTTGATTGATATTGTTTATATGCAAAATAAACATTTATATGCAAAAAATTCTGGAATTAATATACTTCATTTGCAAAAACTGTCTGCATATAGCAATGCAAAGAACCAGAGCTAAGTAATAATCCAGTAATACTACTGCAGTAATGTAGAAACTGAGCAATTAAGTGTAGCTTATGTAGAAAAGAGGTATTTGCTAAATGTAACATTTTTAAGGGAGAAATCACAATTTTAGGAACAGTTTATACTCTGGGTATAAATTCTGTGTACATGTGACACTTGGGGTAACTTAGGCTCTTGAATCAGATTGTCTGGCTGGAGTTCAGTTACCACTATTACATATTAACTTGTGAGATCTCAGGGAAGTATATTAGCCACATTTATTTTTCTCACCTGTAAATGGAGATAGTAATTATACATTTGCCCCAAAGTTTTAAATGACATGACCATGCAAAGCACTAAACAAGGAGTCACATTCTTGCTAAGGGCTTAATTAATTATAGCTGTTCATATTTGTGTGAGTAGAGCTTATAACAGGCATTGTCATAGCCTTCATTTTATTGTTTAATATATATCTAAGCAATATCTTCTTTTTGTGGTTGTGTGTATGCATGTATTTCTTCATGTGAGCTATAAAAACTCCTTTATTTAAAAGAGAGCTCACCTCTGTCACATTCAATTCAGCAGTGCCAGAACTAAATGGGACACACTTATTTAACTTGTTGGGCATAGATGAACACAGATGGTATTGCTTTTTCAAGATAAAGAATTGAGAAGTCCTAATCTCACCTGATTATCTCAAATCATAAATTTATACATGAGTTAAACAAACTATTTTGATGAAAATACTCTAAGTGGGGGCAGTTATATTTAGATCTTGTTCCTATTGTTATAAAACAATTTTTGGAAACCATTGTTTAAGAGAATAATGTGTTTAGTAGGAATTCCTAATGACCTTCACATCCAATGTTTTTTTTAAAGTTGGTATCCTTGAATAACAACATTTCTAAATTTTAAAAATTAATTCTTATTTTAAGCAATGCATGGTTCTGGTAGAATAAGCTCTCTGAGTGAAATGCTCATACAATTTTATTCATGTTCTGATGCTTTGTATTTTGAGCATTTGAAGTGTATGTGCATTATCCATTTGGACCTAGCTTGAAAATCATGATTTATGTTTGCTTTTTGATATAAAGCTATCATAGATATCATGCATTCCATCATTAGAATAATACTTTGTGATTATGTACCAAACCTCTGTCTCCTGCAGTGGGTATTTTAATAAGGGTGGAGTGCATCTCAAACTTATATCACATTGCAAACTGAATATATTGCCAAACCTTAAAAACACACTAAGCACAAAAGGGAGGCTTTTCCTCTTAATGGAATTTTATATTTTCCAGTTGTTACTCTTAGATTTACTGGGTATTTTTATTTGCATTATAAATAAATGTTTGCTAAAGCATAATAGTATGATTTTCCTGCTATATTTAGGTAATTCTTTGAACATATATTTTTAAACACAAAAGGATAATAAAGTTATATTAGACAGGGTTTTAGAACTGTGAAATACACATCACTATAAAGTTTATCAGTTCTTTTTTATGTTCTGAATTTGGAAGATGTATTTCACAATCATAAATAAATGTGGGTATTAGGATTTGAGAAGGCAGGGCTTATTCTAGTTTAGAATATCTCTCTGGGGCCAGATATGGTTTTGATGAAACCCAGAGCTTACAGGGTAGATAGTTATATAAATAAAACTAAAGTTTCTCCCCCACAAGGTCCTAGGGCTCAGCACTGCTATCAGACCTGAGATCGTGCATGACCCTTTTTTACCACTGGACACCACACCGGGGTGCAGTTTCAAGTAACTGAACAACAGTAGCTTTCCGTGAGTTCTTGAAACAGGAATTTTTAATTAATACAAGAACAAACTGAGATAGCAGTTACCTGAAAGTGAAAATGGAATCTGCTAGCTACAATTCCCTTTGACAGGATTAGACAAGAAAAGAAAAAGAAAATGTGGGTAGCAAAATAAGATTTCTTTGTTATATGACATATTTTTTTATTATATGAATAGCCATCAGGACAAATAGCTTACTACCACCCAGATTCTTTGTTTTACTTTTACTTTATATTTTATTTGAAATAATTTATTTTTCATTTTACATACGAACCCCAGTTCCCCTCCAATTCCTTCTATCTATCCTCTCTACCCTCACCTCCTTACCCACACAATTGTAGTTGACAAAGTATCTTATCTGATCACTATAGCCACCTCGTGGAAGGGAGGGAATCATTTATTTTTACTTGAGGAAACTAGAAAGAGGAAGTTGCAATCTAACCCTAGCCAGAGATCTTAATTATAAATTGAGGTCTTCAGACTGTTAGTTCAGGTCCTTTCTGTTACCACACACCCATATCCCCGATTTCATAAGACGAACTCTGTAAATCACATTGTCTCCATGATCTACCATCAAGGTCTTTGGGTCTGCTGTTAATTAAAGGCTTGCTGCCATCTATCATGGACATAATATAGTACTCGTGGTTTTGGTTACATGTGGGCTCTCTAAAATGCGTGCTTTCTAAATACATTACCCTGCTTCCTCATTCCACATTGAAATATGGGACAAATCATAACAAAACTATAACCATCATAAAAATAACATCAAAATAAGACAAAGCAGAAAACTGTGGGCCTATCTCACCTACCTACTTATTCCCAAAGCAGAAGTTTTCGGTATGTTATAGGCAAGGTCCAGTCTGGGCCATATGTAACTTCTATAGTATAAGTGGGTTGGAGGTGATAGTCAGGCTGATGATTGGGGAATCTTTTATTTTCTTGAACTTGCTGCTGCCATAATTATGAAAATTGCAGGATTAACTTGGATTATTTCTAGATTTCCTTCCCATCCAACATAATGTTTCAACGACTTTTACTTGAGTTCCCAGAATCTGAAATTTTGGCTATTAATCTCTGTGCTACAAAGGGAACTCTGAATTAATTGACCCAGATGACATCCACAAAAAAAATGTATCATTTAATCTTGTTTATAAGTGTTCTCACCCTGCAGAAAGGCCAATGCAAGAGTTTTCACTTGTGTTAAGAGTAGTTGAGTCATCTTTGTGTTTTCCAAAGTCCTTTTAGAACTCTTCTTAAGTTTCTTTCCCAAGATAGCATCTGAGTATGGGTACATGGCTCTTTGCTTTTGGAGTTAATAGAGAGTTTAGAAATTGGTATATGCCTCTTGAGACCTTACTCTACTCCTTTTCAAGATTTATTTATTTTATGTGCATGGGTGTTTGTGTGCTCGTATGTATGTATGTATGTATGTATGTATGTATGTATGTATGTATGTATGTATGTATACTGCATAGTGCCAACAAGGCTAAAAAGTGAATCACATCCTGTAGTGGTCTGAAGCCCCCATAAGTTCATGTATTTGAATAGTTCCTAGTTGGTAGACTGTTTGGGAAAGATTAGGAGGTGCAGTCTTAGAGGATGTGTGTCATTGGAGATATGCTTTCATATTTCAAAAAGCCCATGTCAGGCCCTGCCCCTTGCTTGTGGATCAGATGTAAGCTCTCAGAAAATGCTCTGGCATTATGTCTGCCTGCTATAATGCTCCACCATTATAGTCCTGGACTCACCCTTTGAGACTTTAAGCAAATTTCCAATTAAATGTTTTCTTTTTTTAAGTTGCTTTGGTCATGGTGTCTCTTTGTAGCAATAGAATGCTAACAAAGACACATCATATGGAACTGAACTTTCAGGCATTTGTGAGCCACCACGCAAGTACTGGAAACAAAACCAGGTCATCTGCAAGAGCAGCAAAGTGCGCCCCCTCACACAATCCCTGTCCCCAGCTATACTCTTTTATAGCAGTGTATTACTTGGTACTGTCAGCAGGAACTCTTTAAAATCAAGGGAGACTCTGGAAGTATAAATTTAGTACCCTACCAACTCTATCATCTAACTCTGTTACACCAAAAACCTTACTCTGGTGCAGGTGTCCCCAACTAATGCAAAGAAAAAACTGTGATGCAGTTCCTACTTAAGTCCCAAGTCTTTATTGTCCTTTCTGGTTCCTCCTGACATTCTTTCTAGGATTTTCACTGGAGCACTAAGAGGGTGCCAGCAGAAGGCATCCTCTATAAGATAAGTCTTATAAAATATATAGATTTATGATAATTAATACTGAGCTAGCAGATGAGAAGTCCTAGTCATTGGCCAAGCAGCTTTGTACCTAATATGTCTCTGTATTATTTTGTCCATCCAGGCGGCGGGCAGAACTCCGGCGGCTGGCGAGACCGCCCACGTGGTGGTAGGGCTCGGGAGGCTTTGGCGGAAAGATTTATTGTAACAGCACTAGTGATAGTAAAGGGGAGAAAAAATGTTATCATGTGTCTTTCTACCTGGGTCCCCTCTGTACTGAAATCTCAATAGCACCAGACCGTGCAAAAAATGGCAGTAGCCAGCATGTATTGTAGCTGTGGACTATGAACTATGGAACAAATTTTCCATATGAAATGTCTTTCTACTCCATCTTGGAATTTTCCAGATTCCCATTGACTTGGACTCTGCCAGTGCTTCTCTTCCTTGGTTACAAATTTTTGTCACCCATGGAAAATTTTGCACATAGATAATTGGTCCCATTCAAGGAAATTCTGATTTAATTTTAATTCAGTACAACCTAAGACCAGAAAAAAATTTAAAGGTCTCTATGTAATTTTCTGTGTCCAAGTCCATTCATCACATCCCTTTCTTATTACTGCTTGTTATACAGCCACTTTGACCTGGGTACTTCATTGGCACTATCATGTCGGAGGTAATTCTAGCAGAGATATTTGCCTCTTGATAAGGAAAAGAGGGGACCAAACTTAAGTTGCTATATTCCTCAAAGGAAGCCTATTTTACATATGGATGGAATTATACCTAGCCTCATATGTCTGCGTGGCCCATTACAATATGATGGGAGAAAGCAACACTGGTGTGGCAGTGCCTAGGAGAGTGATTGTACAATACAAACATGCACTATGTATCTCAAAAAAATTAGAAGAAACCATTTTCATTATGTTTCAGTTAAGTGATAAACATTAGAAGAAACAGGTATCTCTAACCTTATTTAGGCATTACAATCAATATCTATATATAGGCTATATATAGATACACATATATGAAAACTATAAATACCGATTAAGAAAAACTAAAAATTTCAGTCATGGATTATAAAAAATATAGATTAAGAAATATGAGATCTTTATTAAGACCAGGGCTCTGAAACTGGATTATGTTGTTCCAAGTCCCCTCACACAACCACTTCTCTGTGAATCTGAACAAGGCCCTCACTTCTCACTGCATTTCTAGTCTAGGAAACAGGGATGGTAATTACAATCTCCAATCTGTTCCGTGAGTTGCTGTAGGTTAATGCATGTCATACATATGCTGCCAGATACCCTAGTGGCCATTTGGGTACTCATAAGTATTTGATTTTACTTTTTAGTCTCTTCTAGTAGTGGAATGATGACTATTTCCATCCAGATTTTTGAGGTCTCTGTTTTATTAAATAAGGACTTTGTAAAAACTTAAATTACTGTTTTGCATTCTTTGTTTTTGTTTTTCCAGACAGACTCACTTTGTAACCTAGATTAGACTCCAGCTTGCATTGTTCATGTCTCCTGATGGGATCACAAATTTGTGATAGCATGTCAAATTCTGTTTTGCTTTCGTTAAAAACATGGATGTGGAACTTTCTATGTCTAAATTTGTTAGGCAGGTATTTGACTTTGGGTAACAGTGTGAGGTGTAAATAGTGATTACTTTCAGAAAGGAGTGCTGTTGGTGGACAGTGGAGCCATATGATTCATTCCTATTGTCATGAGACAAGGTGAACCATCGACCGAATAGCCCCCTGAAGGCTTGAGGACCTCCTGCCAGTGACTTGGCCTTTGACTTCACAGAGGCCATCAGATGGGACTTGTACCTGTAACATACCACTTCCTGACAGAAAGCGACTTCCCTTTTCCTATACCACCCCTTCTGGGAAATACTGGTGTGAGAAGATGAGAGAAGACAAAAGTGATTATTTGCATCTACTTTCATCTGGCATCTTTGCAACACTCTATAAAGTTATTGGATTTTAAAAAGAACCTTCTAATAATCTGCTTCTGACCTAGAAAATGATCTTTAACAAATTAAAATCCATAGACTGCTGCCAGGAAGAGAAATGTGTGTGTGAGGCTCTGGTGTCTGGCCCATGGTAAACAGCAAGCAGTAGCTATTGTGAACTGTTTGTCCCAAGTGTAACTCAGGAGAGTAAACCTTGCTTAGCCTAGATACAGGGGGGGAAGACCTTGTTCCTGCCCTAAGTAACATTGGAGACTTTCTTGATTCCCATGGGAGGCCTTAACCAAAAGCCAAAACTACTTTCTTATAGCTGTAAGAAATTCACAATGAAATTCCCTTTACTGTAAGTCCATCACTTCCTGTACTGGCCTTTGTGTGCAGATTGGCACAAGCTATAGTCATCAGAGAGGAAGGAGAATCTCAGTTGAAGAAATGCCTCCAAGGGATCTAGCTGTAAGGGCATTTTCTCAATCAGTGATCAATGGGAGTGTGCCCTCACTGAGGATGGTGCCATCCCTGGGCTGGTGGTCCTGGGCTCTATAAGAAGGTAAGCTGAGCATGGGGAGAGAGCCAGTAAGCAGCACCCCTCCATAGCCTCTGCATCAGTTCCTGCCTGCAGATTCCAGCCCTGCTTGAGTTCCTGTCCTAACTTGGTCCAATGATGGACTATGATCTGGATAAGCAGAATAAACACCCTACTCCCCGCCCCCCACAAACACACTTGCATTTTGGTTGTAGTGTTTTTGTCTCAGCCATGGAAACCCTAAGATACTTACTTTTCCTGTCTACATTTCTCTTACCAGTGCATGTGCAGAAGTCAGTGAAATCAAGGCAAGCTTAGCAATATAAAGGACTAATAGAGTAAGGCTATCAGGGAGAAACAAGAATTAAGCAGATGGCTGATGAATTGGCACAAAGTAAACATTCCATTCTAAAACAAAGAATGGGTTCATGGAGGTAAATTATCAGGCCAAAGCCAGGCTGAAGGCAGCAGGGCAAACACCAAAACCTGGCACTCGAAATCTAGTGTCTGGGGCTACAGCAGCCTCTCCCCCTGTAGATCTGCTGTCTGCAGCACGCATGGCTTGTCCCTTGGACTGGATCCAATCTGTGCCTTCAGACTTCCTTATTATACATCCATGGTCCTCCAACATTCTGGGCTCTCCATTTCAACCTAGTCCTCCTAGCTTCCTGCAGGAAGCCTCTCAGGGCCTATTCTCAGGGAATCCAGTCAGTCCTGCAATAAATACAATTTGGCTTCAGAGGCTGACCTTCATACACATGCTGTGGCACAAACACATGAACACACATGTGTGCACACTCGTGCCTCGTGCTCATACACACACACACACACACACACACACACACACACACACACACACACACAGACAGGATCTTGAAACAATGAAAGCTATTGGTTCCACTGAGCTCCTATGGTAGGAACCACTGAAGCAGGTGAAACCAAAATGTAGTCACTCCTGCTAATTGCCAGATGAACAAATAGAAACTTTAAGGAATCAAATGCTCCCTTGAAAGATCAGTGTTTTCTGAATACAGGAGACCTAAATTTACCAGAGTCAGTGTAATGCACAAATGCCCTTTTCCATGTACAAAAAAACAAAACAAAGCAGCATAACATTAGCCAATAAGCTTCAGCCAGTTGATCTGGTTTCCTACATTTCAGCTATTGTCCAGTGCTCTCTTAACTCTAGTTTGTAAAATGGAGACTGTCCTAACTCATGAATCTCAAATAAAAGATAGTTTTGTTGAAAATGAAATCTGTTGTAGCTCTGCTTAAGTTTTTCACAATGCAGGTGAGTTTGAAGTCCAAGTAATAATGTGTGGAAGAGAAGAGGGAGCTAATGAGGTTGTCAAAGAATTTCCCAGCTACCTGTGAAGTCTAGAACCTACTGATTTTATAAGGGACAAGGAGATAAGAAAGCAGAAAAGTGTAGACATTGAATTGTGTCATGGAACACAACATGGGAAAATATGACTGCTGCAGAGAGGTACAGAGGTGAGGGGAGAAGTGAGGAAATGGGTGGCATTTCCCATCTGTTGCTTCTTAATCCATTTCCTTTACTCTGTCATCCCTAGTGGGTTAAGGGCATTCGCTAAGACTCTCTTCCTGCCTTCACATCCCAGGGGCATAAGAAATAAAGCAAGCACTCAGTGGGACAGCTGAACTTTGGAACGGGGGCTTTTAAAATAAGAAATTCTGAGTGCTTTCCTGCTTTTGCTTCTCTGTCTTTATTCATGCTGCCTTCTTCCCCTTCTGTGATCTCATTTCTTCATCTGGTATAAGTATTTTAAGATTTTTTTGACTGTTCATCTCAACACCTTCCCTTCATGTATTTAGACCACAGTGCTTTGTTTTACATAACTTCCTGACTAAGGGTTCATTCAGGAAGATGATTATGGGTAAAAGTGGGTTACCTGAGAGAAACTTCGACGACACTAGCTAAATGGGGGATTGGAAGGTGGAGCATAAATGAGAAATTGGTAAACCAGAAATGGTAAGTGGGTCAGAGCAAAATGAATACATGGTGTTGGATAAATGTTGAAATATAAACCATCCAGGAGATAAGGGACCAATAAAACGAAGGGATAGATGTCTAAACCTTAAATGGGTATTACAAGGCAGCCAGTGTTTTGTATTCCTTCTCTCACCAATAACCAAAGCAGTTACTTTAAAGTTATAAATAACTTTTTACTTGTTGATGTTGCTTTCCTGGCCATACCATCTGGGAAAAGAACATAAAAAGTAGCTACCTACCATGAAGCAAAGAACAGCTTAATGAAAAACTTAGGGAAGGAAGAAAGTACACTTTTTTTCATAAATAAACTTCTAAATGACTCAACCAATAAGAAGAGTTCACATTTTACATATTAGACCATTTTTTAAAAAGCATTCTCATGTTTTTCTCATTAAGGCTGAATTCACCTCCATTTCTCTCTCCATCTTATTCTCATTTACTACAGTGTTTCAGGAGAATATAAGCCTCAGAAGAAAGGCAGCCTGAGCTGTGACCATGGAGGCAGGGGGATTGGTGTATGCTCTAGAGAGAACCCGTTATCTCAGAAGAGCACTAACTGGACTTACAGAAAAACCCAGGTGTGCTGCCCTGGTTCCACCACTCTACTTCCTATATCCCACAGGATGTGCTAGCATATTAGAGATTTTGCTTTTCTCCAGACTTCCAGTTGTCCTTCTGGCTGCACTCATGCACGAGGAATGCATGTGAGTGGGTGGAAATAGGAAATAACATGGAAGACATGATGGTGTTCATACATTTAACTTTAGAAAAAATGAACACCTATTTCTATGTGTTTAAACTCCACCTGAGCTTGGCTCTCTGACTCAAGGCAAGCAGACTTTCTTCATACAAGTGATTTTAAAATTTTAAAATGATAAGAAGACCTGTAAGTCTCCTCAAGTTTATAGATTTAACTTTGTTCCTGGAAATAAAATCAGTAATCATTGGGCCTTTTTAAAGATATAATAATAGTATTCATAACTAATAATTATTGAGTACATATTTTGTACCAGGTATTGTGTGGAGTTTTATATCTTGATTTTTGAAGGACTCTTTGAGGCAGGTATTGATAGTTCTATTTCATATAAAGCAAAATCCTGAAAAATGAGAGTTCTGTCCCAAGTTCACATGATTATTCCAGATTATTCCAAGTAGGAACTTGAATACAAGGTATTCTGGTGTTCTGGCTCTTATTCTCTCTCTCTCTCTCTCTCTCTCTCTCTCTCTCTCTCTCTCTCTCTCTCTCTCTCTCTCTCTCCCCATGTGTGGTGTGTGTGTGTGTGTGTGTCTGTCTGTCTGTCTGTCTGTCTGTCTCTGTGTAGATGTGTGTATATATCTGTGTGTGCATTACATGTGTATGTGTACATGTGTGTATGTGTGTGTTCCCACATGGCTGGGTGATTTGGAATATTAGAGAAGGAAACATTATCTTTACATTTGGTTAGAAGCCCCCTTGATAAATGTTCACAGAGTCCAGTGTTCACATTTAATAGAGTGTCCATTCAATGAGTCTAAAAAGAGGAAAGGAAAGAAAACAAGGCCCATTTAAAATAATGAATAGATATGTTGCTATTCAATGGTTTAAAAGCATGAGATTATGTCATTTCTGTAGGTAAAAGTGGAACTGGAGAATAGCATGTTAAGCAAAATAAGCCAAAAACAGAAAGGTAAGAATTACATGTTTTCTTTCATATGCAAACTTAAAAAGTAGAAGGAAGGGGAGGAGGTGAAGGGGAAGGAAAGAAGAAAAACTTTCAGGGATGGAAAAGCACCAGATAGGAAGTGGAGGCAGACAAGAGAAGTCAGAGGGAAGGTGGCAATGACCAAACCAGGATATATAGAAAGGTTGCTGTGAAACTTACAAATCTGTACAATTAATATGTGTTAATACTGAAAACAATTAAGTACTGTGTGTCACTGAAATCTCATTTTTAGCAAAGGAAAGAAAATTTGGCTTTGATATTTCACATACTCCTGGTAAATTATTTCACCATAATCAATAAGGGCTAACCAAAAGGCTGTGTAAAATGTTAGCTTTTGTACCTCCTTTCTGTGACCTGTGACAAACTACGTATCACGAACTTGGTGAAATATCGTTCTACTGCATCTAGGCTGTCTGTTGAGGATACCTTCCACACAAGAGCAACAAACTATGACCATAGATTCACTAGAGAACTTACACAGGTGACCAGTCACTTGCTGTTTCTGGCAAAGGGCCTTGGAAAGTGGCTACCTTTTAAAGACAAACACTTGATGTGATGAGAAACCCACTTTAGAGGCTTGCAAATGGAAAACAGTGGTTGGAGTTCCAGCATAGATGGCCTTTAGGAAGGTGACAAAGACCACGTTGCTAGCTGCTGAGTACTCTGCCATATCTCTCTGTCTTACCATGTGAGGGCTGCTAAATCAGAATTGTTCAGAAATTTTAATTATGCCAGAATCCTGGCAGGAGAGATGATTCTAAAATACTCATCTAAATTTAGCTGCTTTGTCCTTTGACTGTGGTTAAATGACCTTTTTTTGAACAGTGAGTACTGTTTGAGCCTGGAAAGAGTGGGTGGAATGTTGATTTTGGGGAACTCCTACAGGCACTTGTCCCTACTATAGAGCAAGAAAAGAAATGTCAGGGTCTCCAAAGAAACAAAGGAGCCATAAAATACAGGTCATATAGGCAAAATTAATGGAGGTTAATGACAGAAAAGTGGGCTGGGCTTCAGGTATGTGTGAGGTTAGCTCATGGGCAGCATCACATCTTGGTGTACTTCTTGTGAGTTCCTTGAAATTACCTCTCAGTTCCATAAACAGCTATTGGAATGAAATTCCCACCAACAAAGTTCTGAGTGATGATGAACAGTGGTCAGCACACGCTAGTGTTGCAAAAGGCTGTCACTCATGTGTCAGGATGAAGGATGCCAAATATAGTTTTCATTTGAAGAGAGCGATAGTGGTGTTTTGAGACAGAACATTGAGCACTGGAACATGGCTTTGTGGGACAATGACCCTTGAATTCTGGCCTTGGATAATTCTTCAGTGGTCTCTTCTGGAATCCTTAAATATATGGAGGTTATATTTCCTAGTCTGTTAATCCTAAATTATAGGATAATAGTGTTTGGAGTGAGGTGAAGAAGCATTAAATTTAAAAAATTAGGTATCTAATGTGGTGAGCATTTTTTATATATCAAAATTATCGTTGTTCCTGTTCTTGTATGTGTTGGGTCTTCTTCCTGCCTATGCTGTTTTCAACTGTGGAAAGAGAGGTGAGGGAGACATGGACATCCTAGGATGAAGATTCCTTTTCCTTTGTATACAACATGCCTAGAAAAGCTGAAGCTTGTTTGCTCAGGACAAAGAAATATTTCTCTGACTAGCCAGCTGACCACAGAGGCCAGCCAAACCAGCCCAGACTAGAATGGCCCCAGCAGATTCAAGAATGGAAAGAATTTCTAAAGTGACACTTCTTTCCAACCACTGCATTTGAAGATCATTTATTACCAAGCAATAAGTAACACATGTGAAATTTCTGAGCTTGTGTAAGTGTCTTAGTTGACCGCCCCACTTGAGAAAAGTTAGATCCCCACCCAGTCAAATGTTTGTCCCAGCAAGACTGCATGAAACTGAAAGATACTGTCCTACCCAGAGGTGAGAAGTATAAAGTAGTTTTTGTTCCCACTAGAAGAAACTTGGCTTCTGACGAGACTGAGTTCAGATATGAAGAAATAATGAAACATTCCTAAACTTCTTAGCATCTTTTCGTGTAAACTGAAAGCAGTGTTTCTCAAATGTCCTCGTGCTTTTGTATCACCTGAGGACTGATTAACAGCAGGTTTTGATTCCCGAAGCTTCATCTCCAGTTCACGCCCCAGATTCTGCTGCTCTCACAAGCCATCAGGCCCTGCTGACACCACACTGGACACTCTGGAGTGAACTTGTTTGCAGTAGCAAGTAGCAAATGCTTGATGATTGCTTCTGGTGGGTGATACTCAGCAATTATCAGCTCCTTCCTCTCCCAGTACTCTCAGCTCTCTCTTCCCAGATCCCTGAGGATCCTTACACAGAGTTTTGATCCACACAGAAAGTCACCTCTATGGAGAATGAAGTTCCTTCACTCCTAAGACCCAGAAATGTGACCTCTCCTTCCTTGAGGCTTGTGACCTGATGAGCAGCATGCCATCCACTGGGCTCTCCCTCAGCCTCAGAAGTCAGCTTAATGGAATGAAGCTGGGTTTCTTTCCAGCTCTTTCTCCTTGACATTTTTCTTCATCTGTCACCATTAGCCACTTCTTTACTCTTAAAACTATTCTCTCTTTTCTGCCCTTTCTGAGTCTACTCTACTTATACATCTAGATCATATTGGTACGTCCTTTCTACTACCCACTCTTTTTTTTCATTTTTAAAATTTAATTAGAAACAATATTATTTTACGTATCAATCACAGTTCCCTCTCCCTCCCCTCCTCCCCTGCCCCGAAACTGACCCCTTCATCCCAGCCCCTTTCTGCTCCCCAGGGAGGGTGAGGCCTTCCTTGAGGGATCTTCAAAGTATGTCATATCATTTGGAGTAGGGCCTAGACACTCCCCAGTGGGACTACGCTGTAAGAGTATCCCTCTATTATAGTGGGAAACTACCAATACGGAGACAGGTAGAAATATAAGGGTATTTAATAGGGAAAAGCCTTACTTACAGAGCAACTTAGCCAGCCAACGTGGTAGCCGTCTGTACGCAAGCCCAAAAGTGAAACCGAAAACAGAGAAGCTCTTCCAGTCTTGCTCTACATCATACTGACCATGCCCTTGCAAGCCTGGTCAGGCATATCTGAAGCCAGCCCCTAAGTAGGCGTGGCTACAGCTTCCCCTACACTCTATGAAGCGAGGGCTCCCAAAGTTCATTTGTGTACTAGGGGTAAATACTGATCCACCACCAGTGGCCCTGTAGATTGTCCAGACCTCCAAACTGACTTTCTCTTTCAGGGGGTCTGGAACAGTCCTATGCTGGTTTCCCAGCTATCGGTCTGGGGTCCATGAGCAACCCCTTGTTCAGGACAGCTGTTTCTGTGGGTTTCTATAGCCTGGTCTTGACCCTTTTGCTCATCACTCCTCCCTCTCTGCAACTGGATTCCAGAGTTCAGCTCAGTGTTTATCTGTGGGTTTCGGCTTCTGCTTCCATCATCTACTGGATGAAGGCTCTAGGATGGCATATAAGGTAGTCATCAATCTCATTAGAGGGGAAGGTTATTTAAGATAGCCTCTCCACTATTGCTTGGATTGTTAGTTGGGGTCATCCTTGTAGATCTCTGGACATTTCCATAGTGCCAGATTTCTCTTTAAACCTATAATGGCTCCCTCTATTAAGATATCTCTTATCTTGCTCTCCTCTATTCTTCCCCTGACTCAATCTTCCTGCTCCCCCATGTCCTCCTTCCCACTCCTCTTCTCCCTTTCTCTATCTCCTAACTCCATCTCCCCTCCCCCCATGCTCCCAATTATCTCAGAAGATCTTGTCCCTTTCCCTTTCTCCATGGGAACATGTATGTCTCTCTGAGGGTCCTCCTTGTTTCCTAGCTTCTCTGGCAGTGTGGATTGTAGGCTGGTAATATGTTGCTCTATGTCTAGAATAATTATCCACACCTAAAGCGTCATCCCCCTTTTTTACAGAGAACAAATGAAATTTGAAGTCTTCAATGCATGTTGAATTGTGGTTTTGCTCTTCCTAGCAGCATAAGGGTGATATTTTACTTTAAGTGTATCAGGTTTGTAGTGCCAGACTACAGACACATGGGGCAGGAAGGGAGTTCCAGGTGGGTGGTGGCAGGATTTGTTCTAAATGATATGAGAAAGATATCCTTTCTCATTTTTCAAGTAGTTTTCCCTCACCTGTATCCACTTGATTTTAAGCTACAATGATATGAATGCTTTTAAGATAGCATCTAAATGCCAGTGAGATCAATGCAAACAAAATAAAACAGGCACCCCAAAGTGTTCATATCTTTAATTTTCCCCTTAAAATCAGCAGGGTATCAAAAGAAGTTTTGTGTTCCTCTTGTTGTAAGAAGTGCTTCAAATGCTATGTAACCCAGTTGTTTGATAAATGGTGTCAAACATATTGTTTAAAAAAAAACATTGAAAATGCACTGTTAGCTCGTGCAAACTGATCACTTCACTAGTTAAACCATTGCGAAATAAAGACAGGGAGATGACAAATTGCTGAGTGTTGAACCTTCGATTTGATATGGTTCAGCTTCCCATTCCTCTGTGATTTCCTAACCCTGGTGGTTAGTGGTGAGATAATTGCTGGAATCAGCATAGTTAGGAACTATATCACATTAAAGACACAGGGGCACTAGAGTTGAGAATCACTTCCATGTTCCAAGATAGTAGGCAGCCTCCCCACAGATTTGATATCAGGTTGCTTTATAAAAAAATTAAAGAATTTCTCTCCTTTCTGAGAGTTTTGAGTGTTTATTTAATAAGGGGACTCCCCCACTGCTTTAATGCTTGATAAAATGCTGGCCTGGGCTCTTTGTGTAGTTTTTCTTAGCCTGCATTTCAAATAGCTTTCAAATACATACTTAAATAAGACTCTTATTCATGTTCATTGTATTTTAAAAGTGACTTTTATTTTTAGTCCAGAATTCTCTGCTTATGGTTATTGTTCTTCCCTCTTGTGTTTTAGAATCTGTAGGACAGAGTCCTTAGGATTTCTATTGGTTTGTTTTCCTTCCCAATAGAAGTCTTTGTCTCCTGTCTTCAACTAGTAGGAGCTGTATTTCTTTAAAATAAAGTTCTTAGCATTCATCTTTCTCTTTAATCTGTAAGTTCCTCCATTATACAGTCACACAGAATTTCTGTGCTTTCTATAGCTAAAAATCAAAACTTCTAAGAACTATTCTGCAGGGACATGTCATAGGTCTCATAAATGATGTTTCAAGAGTCTACTTTCTGATATAAAAAGGGTGTTCTGTAAGTGTTGATAGGTGAGAAATACTTTTCTAAAATCAACATATAATGAGATACTGTTTTATGGACTTGTACAAATCATAATAAATAATTTTTATTTATTATGTAATTCATCGATGGAAAATCAATTAAGTGTGGACATTAATGTAAAAATAATTCACAATAAGATATTTTAAATTTATAAAACATATAGAGAACACATAATACAAATAAGTAAATATAATGGTCTCTGTAGCCATTTCCAATTTCTCCATTATTTTCTTTCTTTCTTTACCAGACATGACTCCATTCATTGTATAAGATACTTATTGTGTGAAATGTTTCCATCTCCTCTATTCTCTCATCCCTCTTCCCTTTATTAGTCCCCTTAATTCTCCTAGACAGTTACTTTCCTGTCATATATACTTACATAATTTTATGTATCTACATATAATCTAGGAACCACACATAAAAGAAATCAAGTATTTGTCTGAAACTTTTTTAATTTGTTTAATATGATTATTCCCAGTTATATTCATGCTATTGAAATGACTTATTTTGGTTTTCTTTATGGCTGAAAAAATACTCCAGTGTGAATGTATGCCACAGTTTCTTTAACAATTCTTCTGTTACTGAACATAGAGGATGGTTTCAAACCTAGTAACAATAAATACTGATATCCAAGTATCTCTGTTGACGTGAAGTACTTTGGGTACTTAAATACCCCAAAGGTGTATAGATAGACCAAATGGTATATCTATTTTTATACCTTTTTTTGTTTTTGTTTTTGGTTTTTCAAGACAGGGTTTCTCTGTGGCTTTGGAGGCTTTCCTGGAACTAGCACTTGTAGACCAAGCTGGTCTCAAAATCACAGAGATCTGCCTGCCTCTGCCTCCCGAGTGCTGGGATTAAAGTCATGTGCTACCACAGCCTGGCTATTTTTATACTTTTAAGGAACCTCCATATAGATGTTGATAGTGTCTGTTCTAATTTATATTCCCATTGGCAGATATGGGAATTCTCATTGGAAGATATGGGAATATAGGCAGATAAAGGTTCTCTCTGTTTACATTCTTCTGGGACTTATTATTATTCATTTTCTTACACTTTGTCATTCTGACTGAAGTAAGATGGAATCTCAATATAACTTTGATTTGCATTTCTTTGATGACTAATGAGGATAAAAAAATTTCAACTGTTTGGAGACCATTTTGTATGTCATGTTTTGAGAACTGTCCATTCATTTCATTAGCTTATTTGTTGATTGGGCCATTTAATTGTTCGGTTGTTCTTATTAATACTCTGTCATATACACCTAGCAAAATTTTCTCTCATTCTGTAAGCTGTTTCTTTTTCAGTTAACTATTTCCTTTGCTGTGGAGACGGTTTTTAATTTCATGAGATCCCATTTGTCAGTTACTGGCATTAGTTATTGAGTGGATAAAGTTGTAGTTAGAAAGTCTATGTATTCATATATCTTAGGTTGTTTTCCCTACATTTTACTGTAAGGGCTTCAGAATTTGAGTTCTTTGATCCATTTGAAGTTGATTTTCATAGAAGATGAGAAATAGTGATCTGGCTTTGTTCTTCTACATGTGAATATCCAATTTTCACAGCATCATTTGTTTTTTTTAATCATACTTCATTTTCTATGTAGCAATATACTTGCAATTTTAAATAACACTATAAGAGAATTATTTGATATAAACAGAAGAAAAATTCAAATTGCAAATTCCTCCCTCCCCCAAAACTTAATTTAAAAAAATTCACTCTCAGTGGATAAAAACAATGGAATTTTGACATTCACAGGCAAATGGATGGAACTAGAAGAAACCATCCTGAGTGAGGTAACCAGTCACAAAAAGACAAACATGGTATGTACTCACTCATATTTGGATATTAGACCTAGAGCAAAGGATTAAAAGCCTATAACCCACATCTCCAAAGAAGCTAGGAAACAAGGAGGACACTAAGAGAGACATACATGGTCCCCCAGAGAAGGGGAAAGGAAGATACTTGGGAGCATGGGGGGAGGAGATAGGAATTACAAGAAAGAGAAGGTGAGAAGAGGAGGGGAGAGGAGGATATAAGGGAGCAGAACGATTGAGTCAGGGGAAGAATAGAGGAGAGCAAGAAAAGAGATGCCTTAACAGAGGGAGCCATTATAGGTTTAGAGAAAAATCTAGCACTAGGGAAATGTCCAGAGATCTACAAAGTTGACACCAACTAACAGTCTAAGCAATAATCAAGAGGCTACCTTAAATAACCTTCCCCTCTAATGAGATTGATGACTATCTTATATGCCATCCTAGAGTCTTCATCCAATAGATGATGGAAGCAGAAGCAGACACCCACAGCTGAACTCCTGGAATCCAGTTGCAGAGAGGGAGAGATAAAGGGTTCAAGACCAGGCTGGAGAGACCCACAGAAACAGCTGACCTGAACAAGAGGGAGCTCATGGACCCCAGACTGATAGCTGGGAAACCAGCACAGGACTGACCCAGACCCCCTGAACATGGGTGTCAGCTAGGAGGCCTGGACAATCTATGGGGCCACTGGTAGTGGATCAATATTTATCCCTAAAATATGAATGGACTTTGGGAGCCCATTCCGCATAGAGGGATACTCTTGCAGCCTAGACACACAGGGGAGGGCCTAGGCCCTGCTCCAAATCATTTGACAGACTTTGAAGATTTCCCCATGGAAGGTCTCACTTTCCCTGGGGTGCAGAAAGGGGATGGGATAGGGGCTCAGTGGGGGCATGGGAGGTTGGGAGGGAGAGGGAACTGGGATTGACATGTAAAACAAGTGTGTTTCTAATTTAAATAAAAAAAGAAAGAAAATTAACAAGTCAAAAGTAGAGAAAAGGAATTTCAACTTTATAATGGTGCTTTTTATAATGCAGCCATTATTATGATAAACAAAATAATTATGCTTACAGTAAAATTTAAAGTGGTATTTAAATATATTCTCAAGTTAATAACAAAAAAACTTCCCTTTTTCTAAGTGAGTGGATGAAGTATCATTACTAATTCCTATTGTACTACCAGTCAATGGAATTAACAAAGAAAGCCAGACCTTCAAAACCACAGGCTCAAGAAGGAACACACCTCAGATTCTTTTGGAATACCAAAGTGTTCTGGCTATTTCAGTACCCAGAAAGTTTCATTTCTACAATGGAAAAAGAAGCACTGTTCAATGCTAAAAAAGAAATATTTCCCCCAAGGTGTATATTTGTTAATCAGGTGACTATAGTTGTATGGGTTTGTATCCACATCCTCTATTCTGCTCTTTTGATGAAATGGTCCCTGCTTTCAGCTGGGGAAAGCTCTGAGTTTTCCCCATTCGATAATATTCTGGCAATAAGCTTCTCATGTTTATTCTTAATCTGTGCTTTATATTCAACAGAGCTTTTTTTTTTACTTGTTCTAAGTTTCTTATTTATTTTTGCCTTCTTGACATTTTTCTTCTGTAGTATTTTTTAAGTTAATTTGAATTCTTATTGAATAACATTAACATAGTTTTTTTGGTTTTATTAAATATGAAAATAGTATTTTTACCTTTTCTCAAGTGAATTATAATTTTGGAAAATATTTCATCCAGACATAGTTCAGACAGTTGCATTATAGTTATTGGGAATTAAGAAACAATATTTATATGGTCTCCAACCATGTGTTAGCTCCTAATAGCAAGGAGTTCATTTATAATATGGACACTTAAAACTTTATAACAAGCCTATAGACAGAAAAAATAATTCATGTCATACATAATTCATATCAATATATTGATAGCTGAGAATGAGATAAATTTTAGTCAATCATTTACAAATAGGATAACTATAGCCATCGTATCATATTGGAATAAAAATTAGGACACAGGAGATAACTCTAATGATAAAGTGCTTGCCTTGGAAGCATGAAGACCTGCATTTGATCTCTAAAATCCTTGTTAACAAAAATAAATAAATAAATAAGTACCAAACATGGTGGCCATGCTTATAGTTCTAAGTGTTGGCCAGCCATTCCAGCTTACTGTTCCAAGTCCAGAGCAGTGAGCTGCTCAGTCTCAGCAAAGAAGGTGGACAGTGCCTGAGGGACAACATCCAAGGCTGCTCTCTGGCTTTCACACATGTGCAAACACACATATGCACACATGCATATACACACATGTTCTTGCACACACATATTGAATATCCTAAAGACAAAAGGAGCCATAGTCTTTCATTAGGTGATTATAGAAGTCTGGGTACAGCTGTGACTAGAACTCCCCATAGAGACAGAAATTGCACTTTCACAGTGAAAATCAGATACAGTATATTCAAATCCAGTTTACATTGTTCCAGAAATGACACTTAAAAACAAATACAAAAGAATATATGCAATTGGCTGAACTAAAAATAATGAATAAATAAATGGAAAAGTTTAGGAAAGCTAAAGATGAAGATATTTTATTTATGCCAGTTTGGGGAAATATTCTGCCATAGGGTACTGTGTGATTGTTAGCAGTGATGAATATATTTGATTATAAACTTTCTAGGAGATGAAACAAAAGAAAGGGGAGATGGTTACATAACCTAGAGCATCCATAGTATTTAACAAATACAAATGCCCAGGGAAGGCATAGAACTATATCTGGTATAAAGTATAGGAAGCCATTCTGGCTTATCATGGAATGTAGAAACATGGGACATAGCAATATTAATTACTAGCTCAGTAAGTTCTGCTGTCTTTAGTTTCTGTATACAGGTGTTTCATGCCACGGCATGACATAAGTCAACAAGGGAAGTCTGCGGTGATGAGTTTTAGATGATCTGGATTTGTGAGATTATCCTTCACATCAACCCAACCTTCCTTTGTCTTGGTCACTGGAGCTTTCATGCTGCAGCTTGCACAGGATCCCCCATCCATGGCAAGCATCTGTGGAAGGAGCCAGCAGAGTAACATGCTGGAACAATCAGCCACCTTGGCCAGCATCCTCTCCATGTGATGACAAACTCCCAGTAGGAATGCTTGGTGAGAGGTCTACCCCTCAACTCCCCACTGCCAACCCCAAACCACAACCCCCAACCCTTACCATCTTCCCCAAGGGGGGAAATAAAAACCCAGATACCCATGTTTTCTCAGGACACAATTTATGACATATTTTGGCATACAGATAAATAGGTAAAATCCCAGAACACCTCACTGTGGAGCCCCCACAACACATGACCCTTCACTAATGTAGGCTGTACAAGGGAGATCTCCAAGGTAAACAGGATGGGATAACAGTGTAGGCTGAGATACTGGAGGTGCTAATCTGATTTGGGTGGTTAACTCTAGACTGTCTGTTGGGGTCATCTAAGGAAAATGATTGCTTTGGCTAGGAAATGAATGGTCCACATGAGCCCTTCTTCCTGGCAGCAATGAGTGAGTTGGGCCTCTTGTCGATTCACACCATTGCTATTTAATAACAGCAAAACCATGCCTTTTGCTGGGAGGGGAGGATCTCATTTATTTTTTCTGACATTAAACATGGGGAGTACTTTTGATACCTTCAGCTAGTATTACATCTTTCCCTGCCAAATCTCTAATATTTTCAAATCTAAATTATTTGCCTTTGAGATCTTAACTTTTTTCAATATAATTTTTAGCAACATAGCTAAAGGAACATTTATGGAGAGTTATGTCCTTGTAAGGATACCTTGCTAAATTTTGTAAAATCATTGTGCATACCCCAGAATCCTATAATTTCAATTATTGAAGACTGCAAGCACTAGGTAAGGTATTAGTAAGTAGTGGGTTGTTTTCTAGACAGATAGCCTGAATATAGCTTTATTAATTCCCAAGACTCACTCCTCTAAATGATTAGTTGCTACATGGATCATTGATAATGTTTCTATTATATTTACATGAACAAAATGGTTTTAGTGAGATACTTCTTTCAAATATAACTGTTGCGATTAATGAAGCCTAAGTTAGAAAACTTACAAGCAATTAGAAAGCACGGTACATCTCATGTGCATGCTTGGAAGACCAGGGAAAACTCCCATCATTCCAGTTTTCTAGAAATATTGGCCTGCTGATCTTCTCAGAGATGGATGCAGTCTCCTGAAGAAATAAGTCTAAGATGCCAACACTGATTCCCTTTATCAAAGTTTAAAAGTTTTTCTTGGAAACATGTTAACTTCCCATACCAGTGTAAAGGCCAAAAGGATTTACTTGTTTCCCAAACAAAAGCCAACATTATAGGGGCAGTGTATGGAAACTTTCTGTTAAAAAATAAAAACCCAAATATTAAAGATCCAGATTGTAAAGAATGGAAATAAGGACTGCTCTCATCGTATAGCAATCATACTCAGAATCATACTAGTACTTCTTGCCTTTTCCAAAATCAACATTTTACATTTTTATATCATTTATTTTTTCTTTAGCTCTTTTTATCATTTTTAAAAAGTTATTGAAAATAGATTCTTCTTTCATACAATACATTTCCCTCCCTGAACTCCTCCTAGCTCTTCCTCAACTCCCCCATATCCACCCCTTCTCCTTTCCTTTTCAAAAAAGAGCAGGCCTCCAAAAGGCAACAGCCAAATAGGACAAAACCCAACAGGAGGAAAAGCATCTCAAGAGCAGTCAAAAGAGTCAGAGATATCCTGTTCCTGCTGTTAGGAGTCCCACAAAAACACCAAGCTAACAGACATAACATAGATGCAAAGAACCTGGTGCAGACACATGTAGGCTGCATCCTTGCTGGTTTAGTCTCTGTGAGCCCTGCATAGTTAATTTGGTGGGCCATGTTCTCCTGGTGGACTTCTTCCCCTCTGACTTCCTATAGTTTTTCCTCCCCCTCTTCCACAGGGTTCCCCATTCTCTGAGGGTAGGGACCAGATGGTGACCAATTTAGACCCTCTTTATGCTTAATGCCTATTTGTGGGTCTCTGCACCTGCTCCCATCAACTGCTGTAGGAAGCCTGTTCTGGATGACAACTGAACAACACAACAATCTATGAGGATAACAGAATACCATTAGGAATCATATTGTTGTTTTTTGTTTTGTTTTGTTTTTAAGAGCAGTCATGTTTGGTTCTATCCTAAGTCTCAGAGTGATGCAGTTTTTCAGTTTCTGGACATCCAAGTAATGTCAGGCATGGGCTCCCTCCTGTAAAGTGGGCCTCAAGTTAAACTAAATATTGGTTGTATACTCCCACAAGTTCTGCACCACCATTATCCCAGGGCAGATTGTTGGTAGAGGGTTTTGTGGCTGGGTTGGTATCCAGAATTCTTTTTTTGCATAGTGCCTTCTGCCACCAAAGAGACTACCAGGTTGACTTCTCCATGTTCAGTTTTCAAAGGACAATCTTATGTCCTAGTATCAGTCTGGACTGTTTAGGAATCTCCATGAGACCTTCTAAGTCAACAACTGAACCAGCTGTAACCCAGTCCTACCACTGGAAGCCTTGCCTGGTTATAAAAGATGGTCAGTTCAAACTTGATAGCCTTCATTACTAGGAGTCGTCACTAGGGTCACCCTCATAGATTCCAGAAAGTTTCCACTTTACTAGGTTTTCATATCACACCCTAAAATGATCCCCAACTCTAGCTGTCTCTCCCCATACTATCTCCCTTCTCCTTGCCCCCTCCTAATCCCTCCCACTCCTGTCCCCTCGCCCGCCATAGGCCTCCTCTTTACCTAACCTCTCTGGGTCTGTGGATTTGTAGCTTGATTATCATTTATTTAGCTAATATCCACTTATAAGTAAATATATACCATGTTTATCTTTCTGGGTCTGAGTTTTTTCCTAGTCAGATCCATTTCCCTGAAAATTGCATGGTATCACTTTTTTATCCACTGAGCAATACTCTGTTGTGTAAATGTACCAAAGTTTCTTTATCCATTCTTCAGTTGAGAGGACATCTAGGTTGTTTCCAGTTTATGACTATTATGAATAAAGCGACAATGAACATAGTTGAATAAGTGTACTTATGGTCGGATGGAGTATCCTTTAAGTATATGCCCAAGAGTGGTATAGATTGGTCTTGACATAAATTAAGTCAGTTTTCTGAGAAACCACCATATTGATTTCCATAATAGCTGTACAAGTTTGCATTCCCACCAGCAATGGAGGAGTGTTCCCCCTTGCTCTAAATCCTTGCTAACAATAACTTCCGTTATTAATCTTAGCCATTCTGATATGTGTAAGGTAGAATCTCAAAGTAGTTTTGATTTTCATCCCCCTGATAGCTAAGGATGTTGAATATTTCTCAACCATTTGAAATTTCTCTATTAAGAATTCTGTTTAGATCTATGCCCCATTTTTAAATTGGATTATTTGTTTTGTTGATGTCTAGTTTCTCAAGTTCTTCATATATTTTGGATATTAGTCCTCTGTCAGATGTGGAGTTGGGGAAAATCTTTTCCCACTCTGTAGGGTGCCACTTTGTCATATGGATAGTGTCCTTTGCCTGACAGAAGCTTCTCAGTTTCATGATGTCCCACTTGTTAATTGTTGGTCTTAGTGCCTGTATTGGTATTCTGTTCAAGACATTGTCTTCTGTGTCAATAAGTTCCAGGATGTTCCCTACTTTCTCTTCTAACAGGTTCAGTGCATCTAGCTTTATATTGAGGTCTTTGATGTACCAGAACTTGAGTCTTGTGTTGGGTAATAAATACAGATCTATTTGCATTCTTCTACTTGTAGACACCCAGTTTGACCTGCACCATTTGTGTGAACTTATGTCTAGGTCTTTAGTTTGATTCCATTGGTCAGCATCTCTGTTTTTATGCCAATACCATGTGGTTTCCATCAATAGTAGTACATAATCTGTAATACAACTTGCAATCAGGGTTGGTGAGACCTCTAGCAGTTATTTTGCTTTGTTTTTTACTGTTCGGGATTGCTTTAAATATCCTAGATTTTTTTTTCCATATGAAGTTAAGAATTGTCCTTTCAAGGTCTATAGAGGATTGTGTTGGAAATTTGATAGGGATTGTATTGAATCTATTGATGGCTTTTGGTAGTATGGCCATTTTTACTATGTTAATCCTACCAATCTGTGTGTATGGGGATCATTCCATCTTCTACTATCTTCTCCAATTTCTTTCTTCACAGGCTTGAAGTTTTTTTTTTTTAATCAAATAAGTCTTTCACTTGCTTTGTTAGAGTTACTCCCAAGACATTTTATGTCACTTGAGTCTATTTTAAATGGTGTTGTTTTCCTGTTTTTTTTCTCACTCCATTTGTCATTTGTTACAGAAGAGCTACTAATATTTTTGAATTGATCTTGTACCCAGTTTGCTGAAAGTATTTGTCAGCTGTAGAGGTTCCCTAGTAGAACTTTTAGGGTCACTTATTATCATATTATATCATCTTCAAATAACAACACTTTGACTTCTTCCTTTTCAATTTGTATCCCCCTTATGTCCTCCAATTGTCTTATTGTTCTTGCTAAAACTTCGAATACTATGTTGAATAGATATAGAGAGAATGGACAGCCTTGTTTTGTTCCTGATTTTAGTGGAATTGCTTTGTTTCTTTCCATTTAACTTGATGTTGGCTATAGGCTTGTTTTATGTCCTTCTTTTGTTCTTAAAAGATCTTTCAATTAAAAAATAGAACACAGCTCTTCAGATAAAACAATGACCAAAGACAGATGATCTTGGTTCAAGTTCATGACTGAGTATTCATTCCTTTCTTCTCTCAGTTCCAAATTCTCTGAGGCTTGGCTCCTGTATTTGTTACAAATCAAATAAGTAATATCAGCTCAGATAGTTTGCAATGATAGCTGATGATCAAAGTGATATGACATGGCCGAAAATATTTACTACCCAAGGCTAATAACAAGCTGCTTCTCCATGACCTGACTGATAAGGTGGCCTTGCACTAGCTCAGCTTTGTGGCAGTAGGTATACTGATGTAGTTGGTTGTTTAATAATCCTTTAGGGTCTAGAAGAATCATCTTGTGCCTGCTCTCAATCAAGCACTGCTTTGCTTAACTTTGGTTTGGCCTCTGGGCCCTGAGAAACACTAGTCACTTTGCTTTGATCATTTTCTCTGCTGTTAACCCCTTCTTATTTACTGTTTGGGGAACTTCTATCCTTGGCCTCTGCTTCTTGAGTTTCTATTGTAGCTTTAAAGACAGGAAGGGGGAGAAAAGAGGGTAGGCTAAGTGAATGAATTATTGCTCATTATAAAATTAGGATTTATGAAAATATTTTATCTATTTCTAATTCTAAAGAATATTCTTAAGTTCAAACAAGAAAAAGAATCACCTTGATTATGAGTCAGTGGAAGGAATTTTTAGTTCAACCTTATCTCTAGCTGAAGGAGTCTTTAGTCTTTAGTGTTTCCTTCATTTTCCCATCTGAATACCAGGTCTCTGTCTTGGATGCTCCTGGGCTACACTGGCCTGGATAGCATACTACCTAAGGCAGGAAAATGCTTTATTTAGCTTTGAGTATCTTTGGCTTCTCGATCCTAGATAGTACATACTAAGAATTTGTCATGCTCCAGACATACTGCTATGTGCCAGGGACGCAATGTTCTCTATTGGGTACTTTGACTGTAATTGTACAAAGGGTTTCTATTTTGAATATTCCATCCAGTGTGATGAACAAATGAATGAATGAATGAGTGAGAAGATTAAACAACCTTCTCTCCACTTCCATTCTGTGTACATATATATATATTATATATATATATATATATATATATATATGTTATTACACATTGTGGTTTTACTATAATAATAATAATTTGGATCTTAAAAGCACTGTTACTATTGCATTACCCAATTGCCTAGAAATGCATTACTGCTTCAACCTATTCA
Source organism: Cricetulus griseus (assembly GCF_003668045.3). Classification (NCBI taxonomy): domain Eukaryota; kingdom Metazoa; phylum Chordata; class Mammalia; order Rodentia; family Cricetidae; genus Cricetulus; species Cricetulus griseus. The sequence continues at coordinate 61,889,314 of NC_048595.1, read as the reverse complement.
GAGCAGCACGTGGTGACTTGGGCCTGGGAGGAAGTAAGAACTTGCTCAAGACTTTCAGCACTAGGATTCTGTTGTCCAGAGAAAGTCCTCAGTTCTGGGTGAGTTTAGATAACACATTTGCTAAACTCTATCCTGTGACTGTTTTCCTCTCTGTCCTACATCCACTGAGCTTAATGAATGCATTTGGAGTAACTATGTAGTGAGCATTAGAGATCATTCATAACATCTTCTACACCTAATAAGCTCTCACCCTTCTTGCCAGTGTCTTTCTGGAAGTGGGAAGGACAGAGCCTAGTTAAGCGAAAGGAGACACTTGGTAGAGTCTTCCTGAAAAATGATGTTCTTGCTTAAGAGAAGTGCACAGAAAAGTAGCCTCCCTTTTGTCTCCTGTCAGTCATCCTACATCTTGAAAGAAAGGAGACTAGACAGAAACCAACAGCCAGCAGTAGTGACAGAGGCAGAAGAAAAAAAAACCCTTTTTTATGATATGGCTAATAAATAAAATATATGAGCCCCAAAGACCACTATACCCCAACTACTTTTTTGTGAAGAGATGTCTTAATATTTGAGTCAGGCTTCTGACTAATTTTGCAAGTTTGTTCCAACTGCAGGTGAAGGACACAGAAAGCAAGGGACCTTTTAATTAGTGGATGGTCCTGAGTAGATAAAACTTCAGCCCTAGTGTCAGACAATGATAACACAAGGAAGCAAACCTTCTAAAGTCCAACTAGGGTAAGGCGTGGGGGATCAAAGGAGGAAAGGGGACACAGTTGGGTGGACTGTTAGGCAATGTTAGGTAGCTAGAGGTTTCACTATTTTCATTCCTGAGGTGGTTCTGCAAAGTCAATGTGCTTTATAAAGGAGCCAAGATCCCTGCATTGGCTAACAAAGCCTACACTATTTTTTCTTCTCAGTAAATAACCTTGTGCCTTTCAGATATTACTTATTGAATAAAAATACTATTTAGGACATTATAACCCTGAAACCAAATAAGAATAGATATCATGGAAAGAAATTGTGTGTGTGAGAGAGAAGACAGAAAAGGATGAGGACAAAGAAAGATGATGAGGGAGGAAGGAATTAAATATTTTGCTTTAAACTTATCAAGAAAAGTCAGCTTTAACATTCCCCGCACAACAAAGACAACAGGCTGAAATTATGTCTTTGAGTGGAGATAAAAGAACGTTGGCAGGAACTAAACATGAGTTTAATTATCTGTCCTGCATCTCAAGATGGCATTCACTATAAAGCCACAACAACCCAGAACATAGTCACCAGGTCTCCATTCCAGACTGCCCAGGACAGTATAAGCAACTTGGTTCTGAAATGGAAGAAAGCATTCCTTGCATTGCACTATTAAATGGAACACTTAATCAGCTTTTTTGCCAAGAGCAAACTCTCCCTTATGGTAATGTAAATAGGGCTGAGGGGAAAAAAAATGTCTGCAGCTGAAAGCCCATGGAGCTGCCTCTGCTGTCTTTGCTTGTTTCAAAGTCCTGGAGTCAGCATTTGTCATCAAGCTTAGCACACACAGAGTCTTGGGAACCAGGGTTTGGGTAGTCTTATTTATAAGCTTCTCTGAGGTTTGATGTCCCACATTGGTGAATAGTGCATTTTTCAGAACAGATCTGTCAGCGACCACCCTCATGCCCCGCTCTCATCCCTGCCTTGTCTGCATCGATTTCCAGGTATATTAGTATTATTTCAGCTTTTCTGCTTTATGTCAGGGAAAAGCATCACTAAGATTTGTAAAATGCATTTCAGAGCACAACTCAGAGGAAGTCAGGCAAATTTACCCAGGTTTGGAAAAAAAAAGTTTGTTTTACCAAGGTAGCTTTAAATCTGCTTTTCCAACTAGAGATTTTTTTTTTAATACAGAACATAAACATTGCTCACTGCAAGGCAAGATCTTGACCTGAAGCACAGAATTCAGGGGAGAACTGATTTCTCATGCTTTATTCAGAAGTCCCATCCATTAATTAATAAAATCATTTACAGATTTCAAAGAACTTTGCATTTTATGTGCATCATGGAAACTGACCCGTTCTCCAAATGTGCACCAATGTGCCAATACTGAATGAGCAGATGAGCAGAAAGCAAGGTTACAATTGCATCTGTAGCTTCAGAGTCAATCCTGGACTAACATTCTTCATGAACTGGATTTATCTAGACCTGGACTTCTCAATGGCAACTGGGCAGATAGCTCTGAGTCTCTGGATTTGCAACTGGACAAAGGGATGCAACCTAGTTTAGGAGGGAGATTTGGCCTAGTTTAAGAGGGACACTTTTTTGTTTTTTAGGGTCTGTGACACAGATGGCTGTTGGATAAGTACCATCCTAGAAGCTAAATGAAAATTTACAAGCTTGCTGTTGTTATGCATAGGTGATGCTGACATCAAAGGGGAAATGCAGGATCCCTGGTTGCTGTCTGCTGTTCTCCAGATGTTCCTGAACTTACATATTCCCCCTTGAGTCTGGCCTTTCTCTAGAAGGAACTCTTTGATGCTGATCAGCATTTCAATTAGACCAGTGAGGCTGGGAATTCTTGAAGCTGGATCTTACCCACAAGGAGGAGTTGGATGGAACTATCTGCTGTAACCTAAGAGGCAGGGGATCATACTTTATTCAGTCAACAGAGCATTTTTGTCTTTTGCTTTAAGCTGAAGGCTTGTTTCTTGGCTTGTCTGTCACTGTGCATTTACAGCATTCATAGCTGATGCTAGGATAGTTAGCAGCCATGGCTGCAAACACAGCTCTGTAGAGAGGTGATTAGGAGTCTAAACTCTAGAAACTGGATTAATCCCAAACGGAATTAGATCCATAGCAGAGTTGCTAGTGTTCCTTAGAGCCCACATTTTGGGGGACTATTCTCCAGTTTACATTGTTGAGTGAAAGTGCAAATAGAATACAACAACCTGATCTGCTTATAAAGTATCCTCCATTGTAAGAGCATATATAAAAGAAAACTACATTAGAAATAGAAAGATAAATGAATAAAATATGCAGTAATTGTGGAGATATTAAATTCTTCATTGGTAACAGGTTTATTTGGTCTATAATTCACACCCTATTTCTTTGTTATTATTGCTGCAACAAAGTTAGTTTATTTTGTTAAGGCAGGATTTCTCTGTATAGCCCAGATGTCCTGGAAATTGCTCTGTAGACAAGGCTGGCCTTGAACTCGGAAATCTTCCTTCCTTTGCCTGAGTGTTGGAATTAAAGGTATGTGCTACCACATCCAGCCAAAGCTAGTTTCTTAAAACAAAAGTTTATTCTCTCATAGACCCAGAAGTTCAATATCAAGATCATGGATGAGAATCAGGTGTTGGCAGGTCTGCAGCCCTTCTGGAGGGTCACCTCCAGATTCAGGTCCCATTTGGGTTTGATTACTTAGAACATCAACAATCTCTGTCTCCTTGATCATGTTATGTTTTCTCTTCCAGAGAACTCTCCCCATCACACAAACACTTAGGATTCTACTTAGGGCTTACCTGGATAATGCAGGATAATTCCTCACTCCCGATTCTTACTTTAACCATATTAAACTCCTTTTCTATGTAAGGTCAGACTCAGCATCCTAATGAATTTTAAAGGCCATTATCCATCCCACTAAATAATATCTTATACCTACCATTTTAAGGTATGGGTTTAAATGTCTTTCAGAATATTTTAAAAATAGAGTAACCATTTAAATATCTATTTTTGAATGTTTCCTTCACCTGAAAAAGAAGGATCCTATACACTTTCAAACTTCAGGCACCCACTATCATACCTTCTTTCTGTCACAGTAGCTTTGCCTTTTTGGGACATATTCTATAAATGGAATTACCCAATGTATAATCTTTTTTTTTTTGGCTTCTTGCACTTAATATGATTTTTCTAGGTTTTTATTGCTAAATAAAATATTGTCAATAACAACAACAAATGGTTCCCCTTGCACAAAAATATCTTAATTGTGGAAATTTAATCACTCACATTTTGCAAATAATGTCTCAAATATTTTGTCTGTCACTTTAAATGCTGAGCATCCACACTTGTTACATTTCTGAATAAAAATACTCGGAATATTGTTTCAACTCTAATTGTACCATCGCTACTTGTATTTTAGGATGATTCAGGTCCTTTTACTTTTGGAGGAATTCAGGGTGTTGATTTTAATTTCCCATGTTATGCCATTAACAGGGATCTGTTGTTTTTCAAATAAGATGAAAGTGTAGGTTTATTTAGATTGCTTATCCGAGTTTGATTTCCTCTTTTCGCCTGCTCTGTTACCCTTGACCACAGGTGGTGGTCTTGAATGATTTCCCAGAGGCCTAGAAAGTCAAACATCTGAGTGGAAAGTACCTCACTTACTTTCCAATGTGATGCTATCTTCCTTGAAGGAAAGAACCTCTGCCTCCTGCCACTCTTCCCAGGAGAAAGGGAAGGGGCACATTCTCTAAGCTTTGAAAGCCCCTTGTTTCTTGGGCCTATGAGGCACCAAGCCAATGAGGCCTTGATGAAACATGCATCAATATTTTATGTGCATCCCAAACAGGGAAAAGAAAGAAGGAAACTTGAAAGGAAGGGTCTAATAATAGACTTGTACACAACAGCGACATATGCCTATGGTCTGAGGAAACAAACAAAAAAACCTGCTGTGGAAAAGGGACAGCAGGAAAATGTGCCTTCCTCAGCATCAGCCTGGAGGAGGAAGAAGAAAGAAATTCTCCCCAAGAATTTCAACCGAAACCCAGTAAAGGTGCAGGTCTTTATTTTGAATTCCTGAAAATGATTGCTTGTTGCTATTGGGTTGAAAGATCTATCTCAGTTCCAGATGTTGAACTATGTAAAGAAAAATCTTTGTTTTAAAAATCAGTTAAATCCACTGGTTTAAATTGTTTAGGGGTTGTGTTTGCCTATATTTTCTTAACATCTACAAGGTTTGAGTAAGCATCTATACTTCATTGTCCTCCTCCAAACTGGATTTCCAGATGTCTTGAGGTCATTCATCACTGAATAAACCTCACTGGATTCAGCTCAGTGCTTTCTCACAGCCTCTATAAAGATGGGACATTTTGAGTCTAATGCCCATAATGAGGTGTGTATGTTTTAAAGACCCCTGGAGCAATGCAGAATTGTCTTGCCCAGGGCAGTATCCATCAAGATGCAACTGCATGTAAAATGACACTGAAAATATATTCGATCTAACAGCTGGCTTTATGGTCTGGTTTCAACACTCTCTTTCCTCTCTCTATCAGACACATGATAGACTATCCTTTTTCTAAATTCTTCAAATTAAATGGAATCAGACTTCTCAATCCCATTGAATGGTTATCCTCCCACAGTGTCTGAAAAAAAATATTGTCAGTCTGTTAAAATAGGAGTATGAGATCATACTGAGCTAAAATAATTTAAAATGTCTCTCTTCATACTAAGTAATACTAATGTGTTTGTCCTGTGCTAGCTATCCAAATTTTTCTCTACTTTGATCTATACAGGGTTTTCCTTTTTGGATTATTGGTATGGTGGTTAGGATTAATTAAATCTAGAATATTGTTCATATTTTGTTCCCTCACTTTAAAATATCCATATACATTTGAATACTAAAATCCCCTGAGAGGACCTGATAAGACCTGTAAACTTTTTCAGTGGTTTTACCATGAAGCCATTTATTTCTTTTTACCATGGGGCACCTTTGTATTTTCTGTTCTACATGAAGATGATGACCTGGATTCTGATGATTTCTACTCCTTTTGGAGAGATTAGAGAGAGAAGCAGCAGTTGAATCTAGTAAAGTGATACCATGTGCCATTCCCATGACGCAATCTGAAGATAGTATGTTGGAGGTGTCATGGTTGGGAAATTCAATACAATGTACACCATGGTCCACTTTATGCACTAAATAGGCCTGAATTTCTAGATCACAGAGATGGACTTAATGTACATTCTGAGCTGCCAGGGAACCTATAATCTTGTAGGCAATAGGTGAAAGAAGTACAACTGCTTTCACTTTGCTCTAAAACAATTAAAAGCTATAAGACTAAAGGTCATTGACGTCTATGGTTCCATCCTCCTACAGCAACCTATCTAATATTTCAGTACTCAGTTTAGAATATTCTGTGCCAGAGCTTTCAAAGGAACTGTATTAGATTGTCAGAGTCAACAAACAGTCCTTAGCTGTGAAAGTCACTTGTCTTAGAACAGAAGCCAACACCTCCTCTGGTTGCCTTAAACCCTGGTGATCTCCTGCTTTGGTTTCCAATGCACATGATTCTCACACAAACTCCTTTACTGTAAGAGGGAACCTGAAGAGGCTCTCTGCTCAAAAAAACCCACAGTATAGTATATTATGTCCACAGTGCAGTATATCCACAGTACAGTAGACTACACCCACAATACAGCATACCCACAGTACAGTATGACTATGGTACAGCACACACACAGTACAGTATACTCACAGTATACAGTACAGTACAGTATGCCCATATTACAGTACACCCACAGTACACTACCTCCATAGTACAGTACAGTGACTCTACAGCATTGTACATCCACAGTATAGTACAGTATCCCTGCAGTATCGTACATCACAGTACAGTATATTATACCCACAGTACAGAATGCCCATGGTACAGTATCTCCACAGTACAGTACATCTACAGCACAGTATGTCCATGGTACAGTATTTCCACAGTACAGTACAGTACAATCACAGTACAATGCACCCACAGTACAGTAACAACACCCCAAAGACTAGTGAGATTCACTGTAATTCTGCAAGTAGTAGTAGCTGCTGAAAGTCACACTCACAACAAAATGTGACTTTAAGCTTGGACTTGGTGCATACAATAGTGTGTTCCACCAGCACCTCCCTCTTTTCGGTGTCTTTTAAGTTAGGATGCAAACTAGCAGTTCCACTAATTATTGACCTAGCTCTGTAAGGCTCACTGTACATATATGGATTATATATTCTTTATCGTCCTAATCATATCTTAAGAAGTTAGTAATATTATTTTATAGCAAGCATATTAGTTTAATCCATCCTGTATTATTTGGGGAAATCTCCCAGAACCCCTGACCAACAACTGAAGGAGAAGTAACACACATGCAGCACTGAGATTTTCATTTGGTGACCTATGTCTTCTAAGAGGAACATCATTGCTTGTATAGGGTAATTCCACTTAATCTCTCTCTCCATCCCGCTCCCTCCCTCTCTCTCCATGTTTATGTATACATATTATAAAAAAAAAAGATGTAAAGTTGGGAGCAGGTAAGGGAGTTTAGGGAGAGCAGTGTGATGTGAGTATGATCAAACTACATTATGAGTGTGTGTGAAATTCTCAAAAGAACTAAGAAACATATTATGTACATATGTATGCATGTGTACATATATACATAACAGATATACATATGCTCTATAAACATGATACTAAAGCCACTCTAGAGCCTTGGGAGGGGTTCATCAAGGCTCTGCAGCTTCAGCCTTGTGACCCTTGCACGTCTGGTTTCCATTGTCCTCTTGTTTTAGCTGACTCAGTTGGCTCTCACGCTGTACATTTGCTCTTTCATGGCTCTAAACTCCCTTCCTGAAGCTTTTCTGTTCATCCTTTATCTCGAGAACTGGTTGCTCTTAACTACCAATCCTTGGGACTGCCAACTGTGACAGGGTGCTGGAGAGTTTAGGACAGCATCACATGCACAGAATAGGATTGTCTCACAGCACCACCACCTTCTTCTAACATATACAGAGTAGGATATGAGTCTAGAGGAAATGTGTAGTGATGGCACCCTTCCCCCTGAAGTAATGGTAGAGAGCTCTCCTGGAAAAGTATGCCATGTCTTCATTACTCTGTCGCTTAGAGGCTTTTTTTCATAATGAATCCTTTCATCAGAATGTTTGTAACTGTTACCTTGATGCATTACCTTTTAAGATAGTTATAAATGCACTATTGTGAGGAAAAGACCTGCCCCCTACAAGCAGCTCTGCTTTTATGTGGCTCCCTCTTATATTTGGAAGATAATCATTGCCACTTTAAGGGGTGTGGAGACACACAAGGTCCATGATCGGCTTTTCTAGTACCTATGACTGCTAATGTGCATGTATCATTAAGATGTCTCATTTTCCAAAATGTGTGTGTCTCTCAAACGGAAGCGGCATGGTTTTGCACCATCTGAGGATATGTGAATGTTTATCTTCTTACTCTCCTCCTTGTCCTGTGAGAACTCTCAAATCGTTGTCTGTACCCACATTCTCCTCTTCCGAGCTTGCCTGAGATTGTCCAGAACACCCGTTAGCTCACAGCCACACTTCTTGCAGCTCTGCTTTTGTGCCATTATTTATTTTCACAGTAATAGCAGCATTCTCCTTCCAATCTTCCTGCCAAAGATACAGCTTGACTTATGCTGCTGCCTTCTCATTTAAGTGAGCAATAAAACGTAACAATTCCAAATCAACCATCTCTCAAATCATCTGTTTCTCTCCAACTGTCACTCATTAGTGCTGTCTTCATGGACTCAGCAGGCCGTTCTGTACCTAACCCTCCTTACATTTTATTTCCTTTGTTTGTGTGCAAATCATTTTAAATGTCTGTGAATCGCCCCCCCCCCACACACACACCATCACTAACCTCTTCTTGTCCTTTGTCTGCTTACCCTTTTGCTGTAGTTTCCTGGACTCTCAGAATGCAGTCCCACTTTTTCAGCATCTCTACAATACATTTTTGTCTTTGTCTGCCATCTTTCTTCTGACACTGACAATTTGCACCAGGAGAGCTATCAGTTGGCCTTGGGCTTTTGTTTCATTTTTTTAAACGTCTTTCTGTTCCTTGCTACCTAGCTTAGAGACCACCATTTTGCAGAGACTTCCCTCCACTGAGAATTCACAGGAAGTTCATAAAGGACCTCCCTGCATCAGCCCTATTTGCATCTGTACTGTGACTACTGTTGGACACTGGTCAGCATCAAATTTATTGCTGCTATGGTCAATATTAATTTGTCATTATTGAATGCCAGGGTCTATCATTGATATGCATTTAAACTTCACAAAATGGAGAGGCCAACTTATTTTCTTTACCTGAAAGAGCCAGGGCTTTGTGAAATGAATGAGTTTGTTCAAAGTGGCACCTCTAGTACTGGCAGAGGTATAAGCTAGATCTAGGTTTATCTAATGGATTCCAAAGCTACTTTTGTTAAGCTGGACCTAACTATAGCTCATTTATCCTTTTTCTGTTGATAATTATTTTCCTTAGGATTTCACCATTATTAAATTAAGTTAAGCTGGTTTTTCAAGGGAGACATTACCTGTGCTCCCTCTGCTTCTGTAGCATGAAACTGAGCTGGGTGCATGGAAAACTGTGACTAGAAGCAGCTTCAATGCCCAGATGGTGAAATAGAAGTGAATTAATGAACTTCTTTGGCATTCTAAAGACACTTTTTAATTGGCTATAGATATCCATGTCCAGTTCAGTTTGTCTCTCCTCTCCCACCTCCCATCATCCCATAGACTCCACCTCAGGTTTCTCTTTCCCTGTTAACTAGCATAATCTTGTCTTGTGTTTCCAATTGTTCTTTCTTGCAAGTTCACAGCTTTTGTTACATAAGAATATTTTGGTTTTCCTTAAGTATTTCTACATTTCTACTCAGAGGAGTCTGGGGAGGCAAAGTGGATGATGATGGTAATACATGAGCTGTTGATGGGAAAATAAAGTTGAAGAAATTTCCAAAATGCAGTTTAATGAGACAAGATAGGATGGAGAGGTAATGAGGCTGTGGCCTGGCTTCCATTACTTTGTGACTCAGTAAAATCATGCTGTCATTTTCTTCAGGGCAATGTTGCTGTGTCTTTTCTTAGAGGAATTTTTCTCGTTTATTCTTTTATGCTCCATCACATGCTAAATCAACTTAAGTATCTAAAGTGCTATGATTTTTAGAAAGCTCTTTTTCTACAGAAGCAATTTACTCTTTATTTCACCCTTTATCTCTTTCTAATTGGTATGATTAAGTTGAAAATCTGAAATCCTCTTTCCTCTATTACCAACCAATAAAGTAATTATACCCAGCTAACAGACATGGAGAATTTTACAATGTTTGAGTCTAAATAGCCTCATTCTCCTTTAGCTCCGAGTGTATAGCTTTAACATATTTCCAGCTGCTTCGGCCCCACGGGGACACAGTTTTAAATCACATTGGGGTTTTGTTAACCAGGCTCACATCTACCTCTGAAGTGCTGCCCTGTTAATTTTGATCTCTTTTCGAGTAGCCGAATGATGAATTCACCCAGGTTTTCCTTTCCAGCTCAGTTCTCTCAACCCACCTAAGCATCTTTCAACAAATAGTCTGAGTATCTTAATCAGTTTTTCTCCTCTCTCATCACCTCTCCTCTCAGGGCCCTGGCGTTCCGCCCAGTGAAGTAAAACCCAAAATATTTCCACTAAAGTTCATCAGTGGGATTTCCATTATGTTCCTAGGTGCCACCATGGAGAGTTACAATGCTCCCATTTCAGGAGCTGAACAAACTAGGTGTTTGGGGCATTCCTGGCTCACTGGAATGGAAACCATTACTCATTCTTTTATTCCGTTTCTCCATTTTTCAGATTGTCTCCCCAAGGTTCCAAAGACATCCTCCTCCACCTTCATTGACTTATCTCTCTGCCTTTAGCTAGTGCCTCTCTGGATTAGAATTTCTCTGATCCTCTCTCTTCCTTTATTACCAGATCCTAGACCCCACCTTTAGCCCCTATGTGTCCTGGTACAAGCTCTCCCCAACCCTGTAATGCAAGGGTTAAGGCTTTACCTGTATACTGTCTCATTGAAATAGAAACAGAAAGTGAAAAGAATTTCTTCTCAGGGCAAAGAATCTAATATGACTTTACATGTTAGTTACAGTAAGTACCTCTTATTTCACTGATCTATAATATAAATTATTCACCTCAACACAGTTTCTGTATTTTATTCATTAGTCAAATAGTACACATAAAATCACCCTCAGATACTGAAACAGAAACGGATGCCAGGGATGCCAGGGACATTTTCCAAACCTTTCTGACTCAGTCTAAATTCCAGCCTCAGGTTTACAGGCTTGGCTTTGGACCACCCTGTGTGCTGGGATCACAGATTCTGGTCCAGCCAAGCTACAGTTTAAGTGGGAGGAAGAATGCCTGCCACCATCATGTTCCTACAGGCTTTGCCTTTGAAGAGAAAAAGTGGGGGAGGGGAGAGAAAAACTTGGAAAAATAGAATGGAAAAAGGAATTGCCTATGGATCAAGTTCATGTAGCTCTGGTGTGATACTACTATGAAGATCATGTCTATCTGTGATAGATATCATATACATTAGTGTAGTATTTGTATATAGAAATTGAGAAAGAGGAAGTAAAATACTAATCATGTAAATTAATGTTATCAGTGGCTATTTTTCCTTTTCTCGCGATTTCATGATCTTGAAGAGTTTGTTTTGACTCTATTATTTTTCATTAAACATTGAAAAAGTTTGTGTTTTAGAGACTGTACATATACACACAGGTGCAAAAGGGAGCCAGAAAGAGGCACCAGATACCCTAAAGCTGGACATAGAGGCAATTGTGAGGTGAGCCACCCAGTATGGCTCCTCTGCTAAAATAATCCATAGAATCTACCACTGAGCCACCACCAAGCCACCCTTCCTGGCTTTCTATTTTCTCTTTAGCACAACTACTTTTGGAAAATGTCTCTGCTTTCTGTAAAAGGTAAGAAAAGATATAGAGAAATTACTCAACTAAATTGTCATAAATGTCTTTAAACATCATTATTTCATCCTTCTTCAAACAATCAAATCCCAAGCAGATGAAATGGACAAGACATGCATATTGAAAACAATCCAGATGTACCTTAGACTTTCTCAGCCCTTGCACTTCCCTCTACCAACTCATGAGGACTGAGGAAATCCTACAATCTATTTTGGATGCACAGCCGAGGGGAGAAGTCACAAACAAAACAGTTTAGTTCATTGTAAGGAACTACTCAAGGAATAAAATGCTTCTCCCTCCATTTCTGCTGGTAGCCTTTAAGTGGTTTAAGTAAGCAAACATTTCTGTGTAGCATCTATTCGCATTCTTCTCAAGCTGCTCAGGTGTACCTTAGTCCAATACTGTGACTAGAATCTCAGATAAAGTCAGGATTCAATGCATATTCTTATTCTACCATTTTATGAACGTGTGCTCATGGAAACTTTTTGTTTTCCATATTTGTAAAGGAGTTCAGAGTAAAAATACCTTCTCAGAAAGTGTATCAGTCAGATGCACATCCCTAAGACAAAGCAACTAAGGAAACTAGCTCAGTAAGAGGAAAGTTGAGGTAGTACAAGTGGTAAAGGGCTTGCTGTGTAAGCACAGGGACCTGAGTTCAGATTTCCAGCACCCATGTGGAAGTGTTTGCTAACCCTAGCACTAGGGTCAGGGTGGGGACAGGAGGTTCTTCAGAGCTCATTGGCCAACCATTCTAGCTGAAAAACAAGTTGGAGAACAGTGGAGGAGGCAAGATTTGTACAGCACAAGTTCTGCCCTGATGGAAACTGGAAGCAATGTGCAATCTGAATCTAACCCTTACAAGAGTAAGATAAAATAAAATAAACTTAAATGAAATTTAATAGGAATTCTACAGGCTTACTATTTTTCTCGTCATTTTTGATTAACACAATTAACTATACTCATTTATGGGATACAGTGACATGTTTGAATCCATACATGTCCTGAACATATAATGATCAACTCAGAGTAATTAGCATATTTATATTCAAAACTTTTATTTCTTTATGATACTACATTCAAAATTATCTTTTAGCTGTTTCCAAACATACATACACACACACACACACACACACACACACACACACACACACACACACATATATATATATATATATATATATATATATATATGTACATGCAAACAATGCATCTTTAATTGTATCTGGTTCTGACCCACAAATCAGAATAACTTTTACAACTAAAGTAACAATGTGCTCACTGACCAGCATCTCTCCATCTCCCCTCTGGTGATCACCATTCTCTTTTCAGCTTCTAGACACTCCCCACTACCACTGTTAGGAGTCCCACAAGAACAAAACCATGGCATATTTACAGAAGACCTAGATCAGACCATATAGACTTCATGATTGTTGCCTCAGTCTCTGCTGGCCCCTATGAGTCATGCTGAGTTATTTTTGTGAACCATATTCTAGTGGTGTTAGGAAATCAACTTGAGAGATCTTGTCTGTTTTCCCTTCCCAGAGAGATCCATGTATGTCTTTCTTAGAGTTCTCCTTGTTACCTAGCTTCTCTGGGGTTATGGACTATAGGCTGGTTATCCTTTGCTTTGAATCTAATTTCCAGTTATGAGTGAGTACATACCATGTTTGTCTTTCCGGATACCTTGCTCGGCCTAGATATAGGGGAGAGGGCCTTGTTTGTGCCTCAAAGTGATGAACGAGACTTCATTGACTCCCTATGGAAAGCCTTATCCTCTCTGAGGAGTGCTTTGGGGGTGGGTGGGAGGAAAGTGGGGAGACCAGGAGAAGGGAAGGAAGTGGGAACTGGGATTGGTATATAAAATGAAAAAAAAAAATGTTGCTTTAAAATTTAAAAAAAGATTTTAAAAAGCCCATATGTGATCATTGTCCTTTGAATTTATTAAGATTATAGCAAACTAGAACTCTTAAGGATCTTCTTGATTATTTAACCTATGGTTTGTTTTATAGATGAGGAAACTCACAGCCAGGAAAATGACATCTGGGAAATTTCCAAGTATCTCCCACCTTAATCAAAACATGAAAATCTAACAATATGTTTGCATTCACATGCAATAAAACCATTAAAATAATGTATTTATGTATGTATGCATATATATGAAAGACATATATACATGTATATTTGTACAGAGACAGAATTCCTTCCTTTTGATTTTCTATGTTATTCCTTTACTGTCTTCAAACTATGGGCCTAAGAGATACCTTATAATAAACCATTAATCATGGTAATTTTTGCCTTTTCCAAGATTTTAAATGTAAAACATTTCTCTCTATATTCAGTTGGCTGCTTAGCAAAAATTTTTGTAGATATCCCTTTTTACACTAAAACAAACTTTCCTCTGGCTTTGAGTATTTTGTTTTATTTCCTTCAAATATTTTATTATATATTACTGTTTAATGTTATTGAATGAAAATGACAAACCAAAATCTTTTAAATGGTTAATATATTGAATTTCATGGGCGCACTTTCTAGCATCAAACAGACCTTAACTTTTAAAATCAATTCAACATGATTATAACACATTGTTACCCTCTTATACTTTGTAGATTGGTTATCAGAATTACTAAAAGTACACTAAACCAGAAGAGTAGAGTACCTCCAAATATCATGACACATGTTCAGAAGTCATTGCATGGGACTGTTCTTGCTTTAGCTATCCTTCCTCTACCCACAGTTTATGTTTCAGAGTGAGATATTTAAAATACAATCCCAAACATTAGGCATGTCATTTTATAAATTATTAAATATGCACGACTTGTAGGGGAAGCTGTAGCCACGCCTACTTAGGGGCTGGCTACAGGTATGCCTGACCATGCTTTCAAGGGCGTGGTCAGGGTGATGTAGCGCGATACTGTGTTTTCTCTTTCGGTTTCACTTTGGTACTTGCTGGACAGACCCATGCCACGCCAGCTGGCTAGGTTGCTCTGTAAGTAAGGCTTTTTCCTATTAAATACCCTTATATTTCCACTTGGCTCCGTATTGGTAATTTCCCACTATAACGACTGACTTAGGCATTTTTAGAATGTGCAAGAACATCCCCATTATTATATAAAGTGAATTTGTGGAAGTACTTGGATATAACCTAGTATTTATAGTCCTATTTTTGAGAGTATCTTAAATATATCATTTCACAATGTTTTGTTCCTTCCAAATCAATATCTAATGAGCGCTATGCATTGATGGTCATGGTTGGTCTTAGGGTTCCTTTTTTGTTTAATGATCTCTTCTGCCCTAACTTCTTTTTCTTCATTATAATTGACACCTGAGAAACTGAGTCATTGATTCTTAAATGTTCATTTTGGATTGTGTGAGTTGCTTCTTCATATCATTAGCTTCTATTTTTCTTTTTTTCCTTCCTTCCTTCATTTCTTTCATTTAATCCTAGCCACAGTTTTCCCTCCCTCCACTCCTTCCAGTCCCCTCCCCTGTTTTCACCCCTCCCCTATCTACTCCCCCTCCTTATCTGTTCAGGAAAGGTCAGGCCTGCCATGAGTATTAACAAAACATGGCATAACAAGTTGCAGTAGGACCAAGCACCTCCCCATGTATTAAGACTGGACAAAGTGACCTAGTATGAGCAGAAGGGTCCCAAAAGCCAGCAAAAAGTCAGAGATCACCCTGTTCCCACTGTTAAGAGTAAAGACCAAGCAAAATAACTGTAACATATATGCAGAGTGCCTAGTCCATGCAGGCTCCTGGGTTGTTGGTTAAGTCTCTTTGAGACACTATGAGCCAAGGTTAGTTGATTCTGTGAGTGTTCTTTTGGTGTCTTTGACACCTCTGACTCCTACAATACTTTCTCCCTGTCTTCTGCAGGATTCCCAAAGCAAACTCTGCCTAATGTTTGGCTATGGGTCTTTTTCTGTTTCCATCAGTTGCTGGATGAAGCCTTTCTGATTGACTAGGCACCAATCTATGAGTATAGCATAATATGTTAGACATCATTATATTGACATTTTTTTCTCCAGTCATGTTTTGTTTTTATCATTAGTCTCTGAATTATACACCTTGTGGGTCCTCGTGCTCCAGGCAGTGTCAGAGGTGGGCTTACTCCATGCCATAGGTTTTAGGCTAGACCAGTTATTGGTTGGTCATTCCCTCAATCTCTAGGCCACTCTTACCCCAGCATGTCCCATAGACAGGACAGAATTGACTGTAGGTCAAACGTTATGTGACTGGGTTCTCTTTCTAATCTTTGCTTGTCTTGGCAATAGAAGCTCAAACCTAAAGGCATTGCATTTAGATCTAGCTTTTCTAGAGGCTGAAGAAATTACTCGGCAGTTAGGAGCTCTGGCTTCTCTTGCAAAGGACCCTGGATTCAGTTCCCCCCATCTACATTGCAGCTCACAAATAACTCAGTTTCTGGGGAGCCTTGATACCCTCTTCTGGCCCCCAAGAACAACAAGCTTATACATTCTACATACATAAGGCATGCAGGCAAGCACTCATCAACATAAAATATAAATAAATAAATCTTAAATTCAGCTTTTCAGGCAAAGACTACTCCATAAGTGATGCTGAATATAACTATGATTCTGATTCATCATACTGTATTTACAAAATATCTAATTGCTCCAAAAATAATCTTAAAATTAATCAATAAATTCAGGTAGAAGCAAAGTAATCCCTCCGCTGGGAAGTTCTCCTTTATTGACTGATTTTAGCACCATCCATATTACACATATTAGTTATTTCATTAAGAATTATAAAACAATGGTTTTCTAGTTACATAATTAATTTTTCATGTATCACCTAGCTTCTTTTTCATAGACCTTTTCCTCATCAGCCTTTTAAGTATGGTGAAATGGAGTTCATGCAGGAAACATAGAATAAACAATTATTTCCTTCCCTCTTGCTCAATTTTCAAGACAACTAATGAGGCTGTGAAGATTTTGTTTTTTCTATTTTCAACACCACTGAGAACTTGTGTGCTTTAATGTGCTCAGTCCAGTCAAGTTACTCTCTTTGTCTTTATGTATTTCAACAAGGCAAAAACTTTCCTCTTCACCAAGAGGGTACACTGCACACAGACTGCTTTTTTCCATCCTCAAATGATCCTATGTTCACTCAATGGGAGCCCTTCATGGTTTGGCCTGTTTATTTTGATTTGACACTATTCCTTTCATCTTTAAATCTCCTCTGACTGGGATGAGAATGTAGCATGATGGCAGAATGCTTCCCAGCAGGCAGGAAGACCTGGATTTATCTTCAACACACTTGGTTTTTAAGAATCAAAATTCTTTTGTTTTCTAGAATAAGATGTCTCAAGGCAATGGAAATGCTGACTCTACTTCTGGAGTATAATTTAATGTTTTCTATATGATTTTGTATTTTGGCTCAAAAGTGAGATTGAAGATGTATATGGAAGAGGTGTGTGTGTGTGTGTGTGTGTGTTGTCATCAAGATTTTAATAGCATCACAAAAATTAAGGATCCATTCCCCTAGTTCTGTACTCTAAAATAACTTTTAAATAGTGGGATTGTCTATTATGTAACTGTTTATTTTCCTGTTAAGCTTCATAAGCTAATGGAATCTTGGTGAAAATGTGTTTATACACTGATCCCATGTCTATAATTATTATTTTACCACCATCTCAGTAATGATTTAAACAAAGGAAATAATTTTTAATATTTTTCATTGAATTTTAGGTGTTTCCTATTGGGAGCATTGTCTCAGAACATCTGGTACAATATATTGACTCATGTTTTATTTTTTTTAAGTGGGGGAAAGATATAAGAAAAAGTTTCAATTACCCTAGAGCCTAACTCTTCATTCTCTTTTATTGCTGAATTGCTGTGGCTTCAAAGTCTCGGTTGTAAAGTCTTTTTCCTCACACGACTTCCCGTCCCATTTCTCTTGCTTTCCATCATGGCAGAATTATTTAAGACATGTTTATGGGGTTTCCAACAGAGCTTTAAAATAAAAGATTGGCCACAGTGTGATATCCTGGCTAAATTTTCTCTTTCTCAAAGAAGAGAAGAAAAATACATTTTAAAAGCTAAATCTTTTGGAAAATTGCAAAATCTGCTTTGTTGGAACACCACAAAACAAGTGGTGGGAGAGAAAAAGAAACTGCCATATGATCTGGGCAAGGACATTGTAGGCACAGTTGGGTTTTTTTTTTTAAGTAGGTTAAAAAAAATCTTGGCAACTGACTATTCAAATGTGAGTATCATAGACATTTTAACGCTCTAATCACATCAATTTTCAATTGTAACTCCTCTAAGAAACCAATTCTTCTTTATCACATAAAATACACTGGTTAATAAAACTATTGGGATCCAAACTTCATAGGCTATTCCCTCTCTTAATTGACTCCAAAGCATTAACTATAAGGGATATATATACATATACATATATATATATATATATATATATATATATATATATATATATATATAACCTCTTTTTCTTATTATCTTAATTTTATTTGAAAATAGAGTTTTTATACAATGTATTCTGATCACAGTTTCCCCTCTCCTCAGATACAGTGCTATTTATATATTTTCAACATAAATAGCTCTATTAAGTTTTTTAAAGAAATAAAGAACATGGCATAGTGGTACATGGCTACAATCCCTGAACTTGGAGGGCCAAAGGTCTGCCTGAGCTATATGAAGAGACCCTATTTTAAGAAAGAAAGAAGGAAAGAAACAAATAGAAAAGAAAAGGAAAGAAAAGAAAAGAAAAGAAAAGGTAGGGGGAGAGAGGTTTCATTTCTGGCCAAGATGGACTAACAGAGACCAATTTACTCTGATGCTAGAAGCTAACTAAAAACAGATAAGGTATGTCATGGTTTTCAATATACTGGCTACCAGGCAAAGGAGGACAGTGACCTCTCACTGGTGCTAAACAGATTAGGCGAACCCTGCAATGGCTCTGGCTTACCTCCATGAATGGATGGTTGTGTAGCAAGAAGAGGAAACTGGGCAGAACCAACAGGTTCACTGAGTTGTGAAAATGAGCTGTGAAGTGAGGAGACAAGCACAAAGTTCACATAGCACTGACAGAGAGAAAATTCCCCAGGCAGAGACAAAGCCACCTATGACCTGCCTTCTGGAGAACCCAGCTAAGCAGATCATGCTTGGAAAAGAAAAGAAGAGATTGGAAAAAGGAAGCAAGGAGGGAAGGATTGAAAGAAGGGGGAAAGAAGGAAGGGAGAGAGAGAGACGGGGGAGGTAGGGAGGGAGAGGGAGAGAGAGAGAAGAAAAAGAAAAAAAAGAAAAACAAAAACACCCATTGCCAAGAGGATTAGAAAGCAAGGCACCCTATACTCAAAGCTTCAAGGGATGATGCCTGTTTCAACAAGTCAAACTAAAGATCTTCACAGTTTGTGGGGCTATTAGAGTGCTAGGAAAGTCTTACCTAAGTAAAGGGGAGTAATTAGCTTTTCACCAAACATGACATTGGTTCTGCCTAATAAATCCTAAGCACAAGACCCAGAAACATAAAACTATTTCCAAATAATTTCAATGGAACTCAGAGCAAAGCTTCCAAATGTTTACAGGACCACAAAAGCTCCAGTACTGAACAAGGTAAAATTCACAATGTTTGGCATCCAATCAAAATGCAGCAACATAGAAAGAAAGGTGAAACTAGAGCATATTAAAAAAAGGAGAAATTCGATCAGTCAAACCAGTTGACAAAGTGTCATAGGTAAGAATCAGCCAGCAAGGGTGTTAATTTTTTATTATTGTATTCTTTCATGTGTTAAAAGGATGAAGCACAGATATAACAGATACAAAGGAAGAGAATCAAATGAAACGTCTAAGTATAAAAAATGTAACACTCAAGCTTTCTGAGTGGGATAGAATTAGCCACTGTGGGAGAAATGTTATTCAACAAGAAGGAGAAAGATTTGAATTTAAATATAGAGTGGCAGAATTAACATTATTAAATAAATTTCCAGTTAATTCTGATATGTCACGTGGCCTAATAAACATGAAATTTGAGTTCCTGGTGCAGCAAGGAAGGACATACTGTTTGAATAAATAGTAGCAAGAAGTTTTCTAAGTTTGAGTTAAACAAAAGTACAGACCCCTTAGTCCAAGATTCCCAGTAAACTCCAAGAAACACAGAGGAACGTAAACCATATCCCATTGCAATCAAACAGCTTAAAGCTAGTTGGAGAAAATTTTAAGTGCAGCTAGAGGGAATAGCTTGTTGTATGTAGAAGAATGAAGTTATGTATGAGAGAATTCTTAATGAAATCAGCATGGGAAAGAACACAAGGGAACAGCACTTTGAAATTTTTCATATACTAATTACACATAATAATACTTTCATTATAACATTTTCATGTAACATATCATATAATTTTTCATATTAGCACCCCCATGACTGACTCTTGTTCCCCTCCTGTTTCTGCATAGCCCCTTCCTCTTCTTAACTGTTCACTTTCTAATTTCACGGGGTTTTGTTTGTTATTTGTCTGTGTTTTGTATTTTCCCATTAGTGGATCATTACCATTCTTTATGGGATCCTGGGTGAGACATTGCAGAATTATTTATAGGAGCACAGGCTTAAGCCTTATCCCCCCCCCCACACACACACACTAGCATTCCATCTTCAAATCTCACACACTTTATTACCCAGCCCCTCTAGCCTCTTTCTTACCCCTTCACGAGAGTTTTTCTAATTTCCAGGCTCCACATACACCCAATCACCCAAGTGTACACGTATAAAAAATAGCAGCCATGATCTCTGAGAAATGTGGCATTTCTCTTTCTGACCCTGTTACTTAATATTACTTAATATAATATTTTCCAGTTCTAACCATTTTCCTGTACATGTTATTGTTTCATTTTTATAGATAAATACAATTTCATGGTATGTCCGTTTTTCATTATCCAGTGACTAGTTGATGGACATTGAGGCTGACTCCATTCTGTATATCTTGTGAGGAGAACAGCAGTAAAAATGGATGTGCAATATTTCCGTGGTAGGATAAAGTCTTCGGTATGCCCAGGAGTGATTTAGCTGGGTTATATGGTAGCTCTATTTCTAGCTTTGTGAGAAGCTTCCACACCAGTTTCCATAGTGGCTGCACCAATTTACTTCTTCCATCAGTGAATAAGGGGTTCTGCTTCCCCCATCTCCACACCAGCATCTGTAGTCTTCATTTTTTTGGTGATAGGTATTCTGACTGGGTGAAATAGGATCACAAAGTAGTGTTTATTTTCATTACTTTCTGGCTTAAGATCTTGAACATTTTTGAAAACATTTGCTGGACATTTGTACTTATTCTTACTCAGTTCTTTAGCCATTTTTATCAGGTTTTTTATTTTAGTTATTTGTATATTTCAGATATTTACTTTCTGTCATATGTAATTGGCAAAGATTTTCTCCCATTCGTTAGGTTGTCTCTTTACATGATTGACAGTTTCCTTTGCTGCACAAAAACTTTGTAATTTTGTGAGGTCCTATTTTTCACTTGTTGGTCTTATTTCCTGAACTACCAGAGACCTTTTCAGAGAGCAATTACCTATGCCTATACCTTGAAGTGTATTCCCTATGGAACACTGCTTTTTAAAGTACCAGGGAAAAATGTCAATCCAGAATACCATACCAACAAGAATATCTTTGATACATGTAGATTATATAAACCCTTTTTCAGATATATTGAAACTGGAAGAATTGAATAGTAGCGCACTTGTACTTTAACAAATGTTAAAGGAAATTCTTCAAGTAGATTGATAATGATCCCAAGTGTAACTCTGAAGGTGAACAGTGGAATATACAGCACTAGAAATACTTTGTCAGTGCAAAATATTTTTGTTATGAAATTGCCTACAAGATATCTGGCTAAACAAAAAATAGTGTAGTGCCTTCACAGCATAGACAGTTACCTACGAGGAGGGTTAGCACACTATCTCTTGAAGATAGATTGTGATAAACAGTAACTGCCACAAGCATGAATACAGCCTACAGTAACTAAACTTCGAATGATCAACCAGACAGACCAATGGAGTTATAAAAAATATGCAGGCATAAGAAGCATAAAAGAGAGAAAGGGTAGCTAAAAAAAGCACAAACAAAAAAATAGTGAGATTATAAACTTATTTCTGAACATAATTACATTAAATATAAAGTATCTACCTAGTAAAATGACAAAAAGTATCAGCTTGGATAAAGAAAGTATGGCCTAAGCTCATGCTGCTTACAGGAAGTCCAGGCTGATGGATGGGGAGCTGGTACAGGAAGGAAGTGTGAGGACCTGAGGCCAGATCCCTAAGACCCACATAAAAGTGATGCACTGCATTGTATGTGTCTGGGATCCATGTCCCTACAGGAAGGTCAGGAAGGTCTGGGAGCCCATAGGCTAGCTGGCCTGGCATGTATAAAGTGGAACTAAAGATAGTCCCTCTCAGGGAATCAAGTGGAAAGGCAAAGACAGATGCTCACGGTTGTTCTCTGATCTCCACATGAATGTACAACATGCCACTCATGTCTTCCCTCACACATGAACACATACACCCATAAGCATGCACAAAGAAGTGTTCTTCCATAAAAAAGGCATAAATACAAGACTAGATTTTAAAAATATAACAAGCCAACATTAATCTTAAGAAAACAGCAGTGAATCTATTAAACAATGGTCAAAATATTAACAGATTTCACTGTGAGGAATATCACGGACAGGAAAGAATGACTATTGTAGTGATTAAGAAGTCAGTTTATTAAGACAGTGTAACAGCCTTTTTAAAAGAGCTTCAAAATGCCCAAAGCAAAAGACAAGCATAGCTAAATCTCAGAGACAGTGTGAATACCCACTGTCAGCCATTGACAGAGCAGCTAGACAGAGCTCCAACAAGGCATGGAAGGAATGAAAAATACAACCAGCTCATGACTTAGTCTACATCCTACCAAGACAAACCACATTCTGGGCCATAAAGCAAGCTTTAATAAATGTAAAAAGATCCAAGTCACACAAAGTATGTTCTCTAATTAGAACAGAATTAAATTAGAAATGAATTACAAAAATATTTCTGTAAAATTCCCAAAATATTTAGAAATGAAGTAAGCATTGCTAGGAAGCCATGGTTCAAACATGAAATCAAGAACTCTAAAGTAGTCACATTACAGATGTTAAGTCTTCCTAGTGAATTGGATGCAAATGAAAACACAGCATATTAAAACTGTAAGATTTCCCCCTCAGAAGGAGAATTCATGGTGCCAAGAAAAGAGAAAAGGTCACAAAACAATGACCTCAGCATCTACATTCAGATCAAAACTAGAAAGGTTAAATGAAGAAAGGACAAATGATGATCAAGGCAGAGATTAATTCAAGTTAAGGAAAAGCAGTAAAGGCCATTAGTAAAAACAAAGGTAGTTGTTTGGTGGGAAAAACAATAAAATGGAACCTCATCTAACAAGGCCAACACAGAAAGAGAGAGCAGAGTACAACTGAAAGGATATTAACACAATCAGTGCCTTGTCCACTTAAACTCATCAGCACAGATGAGGTGCACCAAGTCACAGTAAGAGCTCACCAAGATGGGGCAGATGACGAGAGCACTGTTCTAACTAGTAAAGAAAATGAGTTTGTAGTAATCCTGCCAAAAAAGCAATCTCCAGACCCAGATGGTTCCACTGGAATTTTCTATCAAACATTTAAAGAAGGAATAATAGTGATTGAATGTAGTGTCATCCAGGAGTTAGAGAAGGAGAGAAAATTCCCAAACTCATTTTATGAGGCCAAAGTGAACCTGACATAAAAACCAAAGAGAATAAGGAAAAAATACTACAGAACACAATAATACTTGGCAAAGTATTATTTAAAAATAACTGAACAATATAGAAAAAGAATAAAACAACCAAGTGCAGCTTATTCTGAAAACACTAGGATGATTTATTATTTTTATGAAAAGTCAATCTACCTGTAATCTTAACAAATGAAAGAAAATGTAAAAAAGGCATTTAATGCCATTGAACGTCCCCAATAAAACCACTTAACAAATTAGGAATAAAAGGAACCTTGTACTGTAAAAGGGTACCTATAGAAATTCCCACTCATAACAATACACTTAGCATGAAAGACAGAATGCTTCCCTGTAACCATGAGAAGGCAGGCATGGTTGAGTCTCAGCATTCATACCTGAAACTTTGGTGGAAAATCCTAGCCAATGCAATAAAGAAGGAAAAGGCAAATTGATTAGAAAGGAATTATAAAAGCAATTCCTATTTATAGAGTGTATGATTATTAATATCTCTGTAGACATCCAAGGAAATTTCCCCAAAATTAAAAATAAAAATGCACTTGGGGAGCTAGTAAGATGTTCTGAGTGGTTTAGAGTACTTGATGCTTTACCAGAGGAACTGGGTTCAGGTTCCCAGCACCCACATCAGGTGGCTTACAACCATCTGTAACTCCAGCTCCAGGGGATCTGATATTCTCTGACCTCAGTAAGAACATGCTTGCACATGGCATGCATCTATTCACACAGATATACATATACACAGAAGTTTTAAAAATGAACACTTTTTTAAAAAATAAAATTTTAAAGCCTCTTAAAAGTTAAAGTGCATGTAGTGAGGTTGCAAAATACAATAAAATTTCTACATAGTGTCTTTAAAAGTATAAAATTTGAGATTGCATTAAGAGCTATTGTTTAAAAACTAGAGATAGAGCTGGGCTTTGGTGGCACACGCCTTTAATCCCAGCATTTGGGAGGCAGAGGCAGGCAGATCTCTGTGAGTTCAAGGCCAGCCTGGTCTCCAGAGCAGGTGCCAGGATAGGCTCCAAAGCTACCCAGAGAAACCCTGTATTGAAAAACAAAAAACAAACAAAAAAAAACTAGAGATAGAAAAACAAAATAGGACTAAAACTAATCATTATGAGCAAAGTACATTCCAGAAACGAAACAAACTGTTGATAAATGTAATATCAATGAAGTCCTAAATGAAGGAAAAGGCATACCCTATTCATGGACTGGTACACATAGTGTTGTGAAGATGCAAATTGAATCCTGGAGTTCCTGCCATTCCAATCACAATCCTGGAACTTATGGCAAGAAAATTAGTACAGTTAGAACAAAAATTTTAAGTAAAGTTTGCATTACTCAGTTTAAGACTGCATAAAGCTGCAATAATCACAACACTGTAGGAGAGGGAGAGAGAGAGATAGACAGAGACAGAGACACAGAGACAGAGAGAGAGGCAGACAAAGGGAGGGAGGGAGGAAGGGAGGGAGGGAGGGGAGGGAGGGGGAGGAAGGGAGGAGGGAGGGAGGGAGGGAGGGAGAGAACCCATAAACCAGGAGATTAAGGAGCAGGGTCAACAGAAACTGCTGTTTTCCTCTTAGTAAGATGAAAATATATTCACCGTATAATTGAGCATTCTCGCTGCTGGAGATTTAGTCTGGAGAAATAAAGACTTACATTTGGGCAAAAACATGTATGTGAATATTCATAACACCTCTCTTTGTAATTATCCCCTCAATTCTCCAAAATGAAACACAACAGCAGAATGTAATGAACTGGTCCATTACAAATTACTGACTTGTGCCATAACTGGTGATCTCAGAGGCATTGTGCTAAGTGAAAGGAGCAATGCTCAGAAGGCCATAATAGCATCAGATATCTCATTCATTTGACATTCTGTGAGAATAAAACTAATATCTGAGAACAGATCTGTGTTTCCAAGGGTTGGGGAAGCAGCCAAAACTCACTATAAACTCATAGCCTGAAAGAATTTTGGGTGGGATAAAGGAATTCTCCAGTGTCCATAATGTGTTGGTAGCTAAGCATATGTCATATGACCTATATCTGTTAAATGTGCAGTAAAATCAGCAACTTATAACCACAGCCAGCTCATCTTCATTTCATTTTTCCCGAGTCTCCTATCAAATCTCCCTGGTGGTTTTCTCCAGTTACAAGTGTACCGTGGTGGGCCTACTGAATAATGTCTTGTGCTTTGCCTTGAAAGGGGAAAGTAGACTTTGCCTCCTTGCTGTTCTCTGAGTTTTGATGAGGTTCTTGAAGTTCTTAGGCACATCTCAAGAGACCCATTCTCTCGACCTGATTTTCAGTGTCTCCTGTTAGCTCTTTATGCATCTTACAAAACCACCTTCATTTAGATCAGGAAAGGCACATGGTCTCCTCGCTGAATATTGTTAAGCTGTACTTCAGGGGCACTCAGACACAGCTTCCCTGTAAGTCTTTTGTCATTTGTATCACTTTGTAACTTGCCCATTCCATGGTGTGGCTCCCACCTTCCTCATGTCTCATTACAATGAATGCCCTGTTCTCCACTTACTCTGTTCTTTATTGTGGCCCCTTATTTCTTGGGACCATTTTGCATATCATTCCAAGCACCAGAATGGCTTTGCTGGATCTGGGGTAGAAGTCACCCTTCACACCCTTCAAACCCTTCAGGGGTATTCTCAGAGATGGCAGATCTCTCCTTATTGTTCCTACAGTGTGTGGTGAGGCGGCTGCTTGAGCCATTATCACATTGCCCAGTAACCTTTCTGCTATTTTTTCCATCATCCCAGCCCTAAAGGAAGCTCCTTGTGGACTAGAGTTTTGTCTTCATTCTTTCTGTATCTTAATTCCCACGTCTTAGTCTTATACAGAACATAACCCAATTTAAAGCTGTTGAGTGACTCCATACAGTACCTAGCCCTCGACTGCTCTTTCTTGTGGTTGACAGCAGCACTGAATTGTTAAACAGTGCCCATCATAGAGGCTTCTGGAGGGTACCACTTATTTTCTAGACTTTAGTGTGTTCTGTGTGTTAAACTTTGTATAGGATGTGGAGTTGGGGGGGTCGATTTCTTTAATTACTTTCCCTTTCCTGGAAATCTCTTTAATTAAATTTTCCAAAGTCATTTGCTATTGACCTACAGGTCTCAAGAGATTATTGTATGTGTAGGAACTAACCTGGCTCTCAGCCTAAAAATAGTTTATTGCTTCAGAGAGCAAAATTACTTTCTAGACAATTTAAACTGGATTTTCTTTCTGCATATACTTTAGAAAATAATGGGGGGAGCATAAATTATCCAGACTCTAGAAAAGAGGGCTTTAAGTGGTTATATGTCACTTGGCTAGGTATGATCCTTGTAAAAGATTCCAGCAAGGCACTGACTGGCCGTAAGCCCCTAGGCCAATTGCTTACTATTGAGATCTATACTTTCATACCCATTAATAATTAAATGGGAAAACACATGTTGTCTTTTCATTATTCTATCTATATATGTATGCTTGTCCATCTACCAACCTACCTCTATGTCTCTATTTCTTGAGAGAGAAGGACATTATCTGAATATCTTATTCATTTAGTTACAGACAGAGACCCAGTTAGAGGAGAATATCTATACTAAGCATTTATATGGCTGCAGTTCCTCAAGGACAGCACAGGCCAATCAGATAGGTACATATCAAAGCAAAAGTCACATACACATTAACATAAGTACAGGGGTGTGCTTTTAGAAGTAGGAGTAAGAAAAGGTCTCATTTGCCTGAGTTTCATTATAGATGGTTAGAGGTTCAAGCCGAACTGCTTGTAAACTATGTGAGAAATCTGTTATCTTGTTTTCAATGCAGGAACAAACTAGGGTGCTTTCCATGACCTTGGAAAAGAATCTGAAGCTTTTAAATGTATACATATCTTCAGTTTTCCAATAAGAGATTAAGATAAATATATCCTTTAATGGCATTTATCCTTCATGCCATTATCCCACAGACTAATGGGTAGGGTTTTGGTATGTTAATAGTGCTTCTGAGTAAAGAAAAAAATGTGAATCAACATGAGAACATTTGAGTTACTTATTCAAAGATATGCTAAATTTAACCTCAAAGAAATTATTACTTCAGTGGTATCTCTGAATGTCTTCTAAAATAAGATCAATTTCCCTGTGTCTGGGATATTTTAGATATGGCCCGGCTAATGGTGAGGGAGTGAACAAGAAGCTAGGCTATTAATGTTTCTCCCATTTCCAAGTCTCTCTGATGGCCTTCTCAGCCAATCAAAGGCCAAGCAAGTAGGGCTGGAGAACAGTTGCCCTGCTGAACTCTTGCTGTGAAAAGATCCATGCACTGCCCAGTGACACTAGTGAATGCTTTGGACTAAACCCAGTCCTCAGCAGAGATGGAAAGGCGACTCACACTGTCCCTATGAGAGCAAGCACAGTTTAGCAAAGCAACAGCGAGCATGTGTTATCATAAATCAAGACATAATTTAATAAATGCCTAATTAAAGTAAAATAGCTACCAGAGGATAAGTAATTATCCAGCAAAGGTGGTGTTGGGGAATATTCAATAATGAGCCCCCAAGTCAGAAAACAGAAAAATCAAAACCCAGTGTGTATGAGGGGAGGGAAACGCTACCCACCGTGTTCTGTTCATTATACAGAACTAAAATTCCTCATCTGTCACAGCAGACAAAGGGATGCTTTGTGCTATCTTTCTGGTGGTAATTCTTGTTGGATGCTATGGTTTGAATCTGCAATGTCTCCCACAGGCCCACAGTGCTCCCCTGTTGGTGATGCTATCTGGGGACACTAAGTAACCTTTAGCAGAAGGTCACTAGTAGAAATAGGCCACTAGGGGTGAGCCTTTGAAGGTTCTTCCACTTCCCTGGTGCCAGTCATTTACTCTTGTTTCCTGGTCCACTTGGGGTGGGTCATCAGCCACCATACTCTTTTACTACAGTGAACTGTGCTGGTCTGCCATTGTTCATGCTGAGAGACTGAAACCCTATGAAATGGTGCAACAAAATAAAGTCTCCCTTCCTTATGTGGTTTCTTACCATGTATTTTGGTCACATTGGTACAAAAGTAGCAAATATGGACACAGCTACTCAGGCCACCTTTCATAGGCAGGGCTCTTTCTAGGCAGAATGTTTAGGGTGCCCACCTCCATGCATGTCTCTTTAGACTGTAATATTCTTTACATTCACAGCAGAAAACATTGCATGGCCATTGGTCAACATCTCTACTCAGGTCCTTTAATGAAGCTTCAGTTCACATTTTTCTACTGGCTTCTGAGCACAGCTAGTGAAAGCACACCTTAGCAAGCTAAAAGTCTGTGGGGGGGGTGTTTCTTCTTTCTTTCTTTCTCTAGCTGCAGCCCAGGCTGGCATGAATCTCCTCCTGCCTCAGCATAAGGAGTACAGGCATAAAGAACCACTCAGGCTCTAACAGCTTAAACAACCATGAAGAATTGCTTCTCAAAAACTGTTTAGAAGCCTGCCCCAATACCCAATAGTAAAGAGCTCCACCGTTTCTAATCCAACAGAAACAACTCAAGGACTCAATCATACATATCTGGTTGTATTTAAGTTGATAGACTACATTCAACATTATCTTGTTGAAATAAACATATGCATCTCTAATAGATTTAGTTTTTATAAAGGATTGGTTTAAGAGGATGGGGATCTCAGAAGTATGTAAGAGAAAACACACATGTAAACTGTTGTACTAATTATTTTATAATACATCGAACTAGTGCAGAAGATGTCCTGTACAAGATACAATGAAGATTTAAAATCAGGTATTCCCTTAGTGACACTGCGGGTTTTCTCTGACATTTGGAATTTAGGCTGCAGTCTTTGTTTTTGGATTAACCACTGGGTGTTTGACACAGTCCATGCTTTCAACCAGATTTGAAAAAAAAAAAAATGGTCACTTGACCCAGGAAGAAGTAGATGAATTGTTTGGCTTCCTGTGTCACACAACTACCAAAGAATCTCCCCCATACTGCAAGGTTAAGTATGGCAATACATCTCACCTGTATTCCATTGCCCCAATTCCTCAGTAACACATGCCACTGAACCCTGTTGCATCTTTTCAGACACCTCCACCACCTTCTGGCTACACATGTTTGCTGTGACAGGCACTGGCAGACTGTTTTGGTCTCATAGGGCAGGTGTTAATGTAATTTGGGTGGGCAAAGTGATGCCATCATCACTTATATTGAGACATAGCACATCTCAACCAGATTGTTGAGATTTTATGGGGACAAGTTCTAGGACCACCCATTCTGAACCCTCACGCATCTCAGAGTCATGATTCTTGAAACTTTATCTTGAAAGTTTATAACTTGGGTTCTTAAAGTACTGGGGATTTCAGGTAAATTTTTATTCAAATAATCGAAACAATTTTGAGTATCTGCCTATGATTTAAATATTGTGAATTGGCTATAAATTATATTATTAAAGGAGATACTAAAATAATTTAAATACTACTTCAGGTGCTTCAATGATGAATGAGGATAAAATTCATAAATGACAATATCTGCTTTTCATTTTTGTTACAAAGTATGTGTGAATTTTCTCTGGCAATCTCCCTCTCCAAACTGTTTTGAGTTATAGCCAGTTCAGAGACAGGAAGGAAGAAATACAGGAAGAAGGAAAGAAAGAAAAAAGAAAGAAAGAAAGAAGAAAGAAAGAAAGAAAGAAAGAAAGAAAGAAAGAAAGAAAGAAAGAAAGACATTTGTAGTTATAGAATAGGAATTCCCATAGAATTAGGGTACAAATAAACAAGATGAAGTTAAATACCCTGAGCATAGAATTCTTAATTGCTTAAGAGTAAATTTAGCAATTATTAACTTAGATTAGAAAGATTCCACACTTAGATTTTCATTAAGTGGTTGAATTAATAAACATGGATAAAGTCAGAATAATCAGATATACTTTCATTTTTAACAGTAATTTTTGCTATTTGTTCACTTAGTTTGTAAGTAAAGGCCTCACTCTGTAGGCTTGGTTGGCCTGGAACACACAGAGATCTGCCTACTTCTGCCTCCCAAGTGCTGAGATTAAAGGTGTGAACTACCATACCTGGCTCAGATACATTCTGAATTCATGCTTCCAGGTATCATTCTAGGGAAAATTCTTTTAATTTTTGCTCAAAGCAATATAATGGGTTGAGAAAACAGGTAATATGACTATTTCATAGCTGTATGTTAACAAAATATTAAAGTAACTTTTATATCAAAACAAATTATCAAGTTACTATAAGCACAAGCACTTGAGTTGTACAAAAGCAAATCAAAGTAAATTCAAGACGAATTTTAGTTTCTAAAAACCTCTGCAACTTGGTGCCTCTTGGCTAACACATTTTAGTATAATTTGGCATGCACTAGGATAGCTAACCGGCACTGCCCACATTCTTCTCTTGCTCTCTTAAAACCTCAAGAGTTCATGCTCTGACAGGAGTCTAGGACCTAGCTTCAAGAGGAAAGCACAAAGTCCTCCAGGTCATGGTTTGATAAACCTTTCAGTTAGCCAAAAAGTTTTACTTGTGCTGATGGCTCTCTTGGTTCTTTGCTTTCAAGCAGGGATGGATGGAGCCCGCTGTACCATTCAAAATGAAGAGAAAGATGATGAAACCCAACCCACTCACTTCCTGCTCCTTTCCTATGACTATGTTCCAATAGATGTGCCTTGTGCTTTCTAGAATACCTCTTCCTTCTCTCTGCCTAGCTGAGGCCTTTGATGTCTGTCTCAAAATTCTGCTTCACCAGAGCTGTCAGGCAGCGGGCCACCTCCCTTTTCCATCTACCTTGCACCCCCCTCACACACCAAACTAGGTGATTTCTCAAGGGTTACCTTTTGTTTTATACATCTTCCAGTCATCCATGGTAAAGCAATTTTAGATCATTATATAATTTTTCCACAAAATTCAATAGGCTTTTGTAAAATCTGTCATATACCTGGCACTGTACTTGGCATTAAAGACAATGTAGTAGACAAGTTACATGGATCCTGAGGTTTATAAAGATTCTCTTGTTTGCCAAGAAAGAAGGAAAGAACAGAAAGAAGAAAGAAAGGAAAAAAGAAAGAAAGAAAGAAAGAAAGAAAGAAAGAAAGAAAGAAAGAAAGAAAGGAAAAGAGAAAGAAGGAAAAAAGAAAGAAGACAATGGAAAATTAGAACATACCATATATCAAAGTTAAACATATTCAAACAGTAGTATCTGAATAAGAAGAGATAAATTGTTCAATACATAAAATGAGGCAATATATATGATTTGGGCTGTATATTTCTTTAATGTGCATAAATAAAAGGCCTCAGTTCTTTTGAATGCCTTCTTTCTTACTCATTCTGATCTTTCTCATGTAATCCGTAAAAGGCCATTGCTCCCTTCATAAATCTTCCGTAATTCAAAGCATAACTGCTAGTGTTCAGAAACTGAGCAGATTACCTAGTGCTGCTCCTCACTGAAGTGGTCAATGTATAAACATCTCCCAGGAGTCGTAGCTACAATCAGCACAAAAGTAAATCAAAAGTCAGCTGAGTTCCAATGATTTATCAATGAGATTGCTAATGGTGTGTGTCTGAATTATAACATTATTACAAACCCTAGCACCAATTGCTACCCCCATTACTTCACAGCATTGCAAAGCAAGTAGTATCTTATGTGTATGTATATATATTCATGCATGCACATACATATATTTGCATCTATAAGTTTGGTGTTTCATGATGACATATTTTTTGCCACTAGATCAGCTGTATTATTTTTGGAAACATTACTCACCTTGCTTGGAAATCATTACCTCTCAGTCAATCTAAATATGACTTCATAACTTTTATAGCTTTCACTCCATAGTTTTGTAAAAACCTTTTTGTGTTTATAAAACAGTTCTCTGTAGTTAAAGGGGGAAGGAATAACTTGGGCTTCTTGGATGGTGTATGATGTGCTTGTGTGAGCAAAAAGTCTAACAGGAAGGCTTTTAAGTCAAACTGTCTCTGTTGAATCTCTACTTACTAATTAAATGACAGTTGAATCATCAAGAACAATGCTTTCAAGGTTCTACAGACCCTGGAAAGAAGATTAAGAGTCATTTAAAATGCAGAACACCATGAATTTTATTCATTAGGCATAAGTAATTCTCTTACTAATTCATCATTCCCCTTTAGGGGAAAGCAGTCTCCACATTTTATTTCCATCTTTAAACACTGAAGTATTTTTTTCATTTTAAAAATTCATATCATTTGAATTCTCTCCTGATTTGATGGTATATTTCAAAACAATGGCTTCTGTACACTTTTAGATGCATGGAATCACCTGAATATATTCTTGACATGCTCATACAGATACAGACTGTCTTGAGGGTGGCTGGGCATGTGAATTCCTAAGCACCATTTGATGTATCGCAGGTCTATCAACAACACTGTGAATGGCAAGGCTAAGACATCAGAACATATATTTTAAGCCTTTCCCAATAGCATTAGGTTTTTGTGAACCACATTGGCTTCCTCAGGTTTATATTTCTGAGTTACCATTTTCCTACCATGGTCAGCATTTTCACTCTTTACATTGCTTATATTAAAGGTTACCAATTTAAAGAATTTAAAGAAATGTCCTTGAATAATAATAATAAACTTTAAGTACAGACCGTGAAAATGTTCTACACATCAAAAACTAATGCATGTTTTGGGGACAGACTTATTTACATCTGCGTGGGTTCCATGGGCTCCTTCCAAGGTTCCATCCCATTCTGACCACCTGCATAGGCCCTGATCTCCACTCATCACAGCACGAAAAGCAGCTCTGTAACCAAGTGTAGGGTAATAATGAGAATATGCTAGTCCATTGTCTTTCAATGTCCTTGGTATGGGAAAACTCTTCACACTGGCAGACTACCCTCAAGGTGGGATGAAAATTGTACTAGTCAAAGGGTCATTTTGAAAGAAGCAGGAAGTAGATTCCATTTTCATTGCTAACCAGTGCTTATTAGTACTTCTAACTGGGCCTGGAAATGGGTGAGAATACTGAACCAATAGGATTTATGGATTATCTATGTAGATATGAAACAGGAGACTAGATGGGTTATGTGACATTTACATATATTAAGTCCCCACAGAGATGGTAAGGAAATGTTGCCAAACTGTCCAGATGTATTCACTAGACAATGAATGCCAAATAGGCTGTGTAGCTGGATAAGCAGAATGCTTGTAACATGTTTTTTAAGTAAACACACAACTTATGCACCAAACTTGTCCTACCAACCTACTAGACAAGATTAAAACAGACTTTATTCAAGACAAGCCTAGGGGATAAGTGTGGGCTGAGAAATGGCTCATAGGTGCTCTTATTTGTTGATATGTTAAAGTTATATGTTCAGAATATAAATACAAACATACTGCTTGGATCGTTTTTGAATATTTGGCACTGTTAGAGGCAAATCCCATAAAACATCCTATTACTGAAAGATGCTAAAAGTGCATCCTGTGGTTCATTATTTCCAAGTCTCTTTTGGATTAAACTCTGTGCACTAACTCAGAGAAACTTATGGATCTCCTCTGAAATTGTTAAAGACGCAGACCCTTAAGATTTGGAAGAAGTTACAATGGGAATAAGAATCTGTATGCAGGACACTATCTGAGAAACTCCAAATCTTAGAGTTGGAAGCAAGACTAGATGTCTTTAGTGCTTGTTGCTTGGCAGATGGTCACCAGCCTGTACTTCAACACTTCTAACATTGAGAAATGCAACACTTTTTGAGATGACCCATCCCTTACTGCCAGTTCCAAAAGTGGAAATGTTTTCCCACTACAGAACCTAAATATGCCTTTCTGAAACTGTTTTAGCTCAGTTATTTCGAGCTTCATGCTTTCCATCTCAGGTCCCTCCAAGTTTTGTGTACATCATATGTTTACCCCCATTTCTTATAGCTTTCTTTCCGGGTCCAATAGTTATTCACCCACTCAAGTGGGGAGCAAATTTTCAGGCTGCTCAGACCTAAGTGTGTCAATAAGATATGACCTAACAGTAGCAGAAGTAGCACATGTATATTGTCTGAGCAATCTGGAGTGGTTCTATTTGTGTGCTGTGTAATTGCCATTACTTTACCAGACAATAAAACCTTTGACTTTTAATGAGTTCTTAGAAAACCAAAAATCTGCATCATTTCCATAGGAACAGTCTTCCCCCTTGTAGATTAGATGATAGAACTATCTTAACCACAGCTGAGTAGATCTAATATGTCATTGTCAAGATATTTTGAATTTATTTATCTCAGTTAGGTATCAACTGAAAATGACATTTTTAATTAGATAAAAGTGCTGACTAGATCAAGTATGGAGTCTCTTATAAACTTCTTCATATTGGCCCCAATTTACTAACAGAGAGCCCAGTCAATAGGAAATATTCCTGTAAATGTTGGGTTGTGTAAGTTTTCATTTGGTTTTTATAGCAGACCACCAAAGATTATCTAAAGCTTTTCTCAAACCGAGCATACTCATGGAATATAATGAATGCTAGGTAGAGATAATCAACCTAGACTAACATTTTGTTCTCATGTTATTTTTAAATGTGAGTACTTACTGCTAATCATGTGATTGCTATTACAAGGAACAAATGTGAAGTATGAAAAAAAAAGGCCTGTAGCCACCCAAGCAGTCAGGCTCATCATCATGTTTATCTACTGATGCACACAAGTAAAATGAGTAAGATTAGTTTATCAGAACCTGTTCTCTTTTTCTTTTTGCAGATTTTTTTTATTTGAATTAGAAACAAGATTGTTTTACATGACAATCCCAGTTCCCTCTCCCTCCCGTCCTCCCCTACAACCCTCCCCCCACTAAAACCCTACCTATCACATATCCTTTCTGCTCCCCCTGGATGGCCAGGCCTTCCATAGGGTGCCATCAGAGTCTATCATATCCTTTGGGATAAGACCTAGGCCCACCCCCATGTGTCTTGACTCAGAGAGTATCCCTCTATGTGGAATGAGCTCCCAAAGTCCACACCTATGCTAGGGATAAGGACTGAACTTCTACAGGAGGTCCTGTAGATTTCCGAGGTTTCCTCACTGCAGAACCTGTTCTTACCAAAGCCATGCCCAATGCTGATAATAACTTCATTTTTCTATATCTTCACAAAAGACACTCCAAAATAATATGTATCTAGAGCTCAATGTTATTTTATCCTTAATTCTAAATCTAAGGCATTTCTTCTTTGAGCCCACTTCTTTCATTTCTTTAAGAAGAAAAAGAAAAACAGATGGTGAGGCTGATAGCTACTATGTATATGAAATTCCTTAAGCAGCTTGGAGGAGAATGCTTTATTTCACAACACTGATGGAACCAACCCTTTGCAGGATTTTCAGTATCCATGCTCTCCTTTGTGTTGTAATTAATTAATTAATTAACTAGCTAGTTAATTAATTAATGTCCACATCTTTTGTTATGGAGTTCGGTATCTTCAGATAGCAGCCAATGTCCCTCACTCTCTTGTCTCCAATAGGGTTAGGTTTTTGAAACTTCATGCAAAAAAACTTAGAGTAGGATTTTATTTGTGTTTGCTCTAAACATGCAGCATTCCCCTCTAGACAGCAGTATCATAATGAAAAATGATTGTGGCACTCTCATCTGAAGTAGGCACAAAGGCTATGTTAAATATGTAAAATAACCTAGTTAGACTTTTTAAACTGACAAGCTTCTTATCTATTTTTTTATTAAAAAAAAAAAAGACAGGGGAGTCAATAGTCAGGCAAGTAGAAAAGGACTTACCTATTTATTGGCCTTCACCATTCTAATCACAATAAAAAGCACACAATGAAAACAAAAACTCCATTTGTATAACTTCAAAACTTCAAGAGTCAAAGCTTGAGAACAGTTTTAATAATGAAGAATTGATTCTCAGTGAATATCCCCTAGTAATCAAATGGTATCTGTGAAATGTATTTTATTTCCCCTAAAAGGACAAATACCTTTATGAAGTGGCATGGAAGAGAATTGTTTCTAGTTCTCTGGTAAACTACTAGATTTTGTTTGTGAGCTCTAATATAAATTAATTATTGGGCTTTCCTGGGGAGTAAAATGGATTGATTGTGTGTGATGCTGACCATTTTTTTTTTTTTTTGAACAAGCTGTGTTGAACTTCTCTGATGAAACTGGGGAACCCAAATTGCTTTTAAGAGCTCTAATCTGGATATGTTTAAAAATAGTGATACACCTCAGAACTGACTGGCAACTGTTCAGAAAGGTCAAATTAAAGGCACAATTTGAAAGGGAAGTCATGATTTTATAACCAGTTTTATATTAATCCCAGGGATCTAAGCAGAAAACTCAGTTTATTCACACCACCCTAATTAAGCTCAAAACACTGGCTAGATTCTAAACTATTCAGTTAACAGTAAACCAGGAGAACTTTCAAATAGTTCCACAAGTTTCAACCAAATGGCTCATAAAATTCCAACAGGCCTGCTCTACAATGTGTATATGTCCTGACATACACAACATGGAATTCCTATGGATTCAATGAACTGTGCCTATAGAGTGCTTTGCTGTTAGGGGAATATTAATTGCTATCCTCACATCTTTTCACCAACCCAAGGAGCTGTTAGAACCTGTAAATTTGAGTGTTTCACAAAATTGTCCAGTGAGGCAATTCTGAAACTTTATGTGATGGCTTCGACTTAGGACAGGCATTTGGTAGACTACACCGCCCGCATTTTGGGAGGGGAAATCACAAGGAAGAATACACATTCACACTGTGTAAGAGAACACCTAAGAGACTAAATGTACAAGGCCCTCTCTTTTAGGAAAGTCTTGTGTTGTACACGTTTGCAGAATAAGCCTACAACCCCATTTTCATGAACAAATCAGCCAGCTGTGGAAAGTTAGTCATGAATATGTGTTGTTTCCAGAAGCCCTAGTACATGACTTCTGTTTACTTCTCAACTGTGGAAATAAAATTAGTTTGGCAAGCTTGTATTTCTATCTACCATGGGCCAGGAACTATTCTATGCCTATAGTAAAGAACTAGAAAACCAGGTTCCTGGTTTTCTTGAGCAAGAAGATGGGGCAAATGAGAAAGAAAATGTTACTGATAAAGGTTTAGAAGAACACAAAGTAGATGCTACATATAGTTGTAATCCCAGCACTTTGAGGCTGAAGCACAAGGATCAGGAGTTCAAAACCAACCTCAGCTAGATAACAAGTTCAAGACTAGTCTTGGGGTCAGATGAGATGTTTTCTTAGAAGACAAACAGATAATGTGATGTATTCATTTACGGACTGGGAGACTTCTATAGATTGAGGAATTACTCAGAAAATTATATGAGGTTCTCATCTCTGAACGCTATCTACGTTGAAGACTTCAATATCTGAGGAATGCACTTGGTTCCTGACATGTTTACTTTGAGTAGAGTGCCAACATTATTTTCTCAGTCCTTAATATGACTCAATTGCTCTGGCTTTACAATTTACTGTGATCTTATCTTGTATCCTTATAATTTGCTATCATCACTCCATTCCATATTTTACTTTGTGTCACCTATAGTTCATAAACAGGGTTGAAGTTTCTAGTGTGTATGATTCTTTACCATTTGAGTTCACTTCTAGACTGGAAACTCTAAAAGGATAGAGACTTTTCTGGGGCTGCATGAAAATCAAAGTCTAGGGAACTGTTCTCATGCTGCCCTGGGGAAAATAGGTATCAATTGAAAGTTGAAGACATCTGTGAGTCCAAAACAGAGAACAAAGAAGAATGTCGTTAGATAATTTGTGATCTTTTACTCTAGAAGAATAGGGAGGAAATTTAAAGCAGAAGTATCCATGGATAGGATACTATGATAATGGGAAGAAGGAGTCTGGAATGGTTGAGGACTACTTGAAAGGCATTAGTAAATATAAGGTCAGTCATTGGGTTTGGTGAAAATTACACTGGACTATAAGTGTTCAATGGAGGATTTGGGGCCAGACTTTGGAAGTGTGGTTGAACATCTTACCACTTCAAAACACTTCTACCCATCTGCAGCCAGGCTCACTTCCTCTCTTTTCCCTGTGGCATCAACCTTTGTTGGTCTAATGCTTGGCCCGAGTACTACTCTACTGTCTTCAAACAACCTTGATCCTGAGTTATTGAATGTGAGCCTCCTCTTTTCTTCTTTAGCCTCTGTAGTTAGATTTCTAACAGTTGTCTACCCTGACTCTCACTTCCTCTTAATTAATTAAGCTCTTAATTAAGTCCCACTGCTGGCCCACTGCTCATTTTCTTCTCCCCACTGATCTTTTCTACTGCCTTTGTGAAGGTCCCTTCTTTGTATTCAACAAATGTTTCAACCCATTGTCCTTTACCTGTGGTATTTGACATAATGAACTCCTATCTCTTCTTGAAAAAATCCAAATTTAGTTCCCAGAACCAACTTTTTGGTTTTATCGTCTCTCAATGAAATCATTTTTCTTTAGTCTGTCTAATGCAACATTCCTTGGAAGATATCTCTGTGATGGAGAGCTGTCTTCAAAAGGCTACTGGGGAACTACCTTGGTAGGTGTACCTGGTAGGACATAAGGAGGGCAAGAGGAATATGGAGGAAGAAGCTGACCCTCAGAGAGATTGAAACCAACTGTAAAGGGGAGCTCTAATTCTAGAATAACTCTGTAGTTGTCGAGATTGAGGCCAGGGGCTGAACATTGGATCTGGACAACTGCCAGCCACTGCCTATAGGCAACCATTGAGGAAAACTTTAGTTCTGGGAAAGGTAATAGGCAGTGCTTTCAAG
Organism: Cricetulus griseus; assembly: GCF_003668045.3. Taxonomy (NCBI): domain Eukaryota; kingdom Metazoa; phylum Chordata; class Mammalia; order Rodentia; family Cricetidae; genus Cricetulus; species Cricetulus griseus. The sequence continues at coordinate 61,850,094 of NC_048595.1, read as the reverse complement.
GGGTTCCCACTAAGGGACATTGTCTATTACAAGGACTTTGCACTAAGCACTCCCAAGCTGAACTCTACTTCTGCCAGGGTCCTCTGGAAAATCTAACGCTTTTTTTTTTTTTTTTTTTTTTTTTTGGTTTTTCGAGACAGGGTTTCTCTGTGAGTTTGGAGGCTAACCTGGAACTAGCTCTTGTAGACCAGGCTGGTTCTCGAACTCACAGAGATCCACCTGCCTCTGCACCACCACTGCCTGGCTTTGGAAAACCTAATGCTTAATAGATCAAAGATCTCAACATAAATCCAGCTACACTGAACCTATTAGAAGACAAAGTTGGCAACTTTAATAGCAGGAGTGGCATCTGGCCCGCTAGTCTGAAGGAGCTATAGTTTACCTTCTACTTCATCAACTTCTCTTTGTGTGCCAGTTCCAATACTACCATGTCCTGTAAATGTTCTATGATTAACATCTAGTACATCCAGCCCTTCTCTCCACTTCCAATGCTGGTCTTTTCACTTGGCTTCTCCATCACCCCACTCCTAGTTTCTAACAATGAGACTGCCTTTCGTCAAGGATGGACTGCACTGGGATACTGTATTCCACAACACTTACACTCCTTAACTGCTTTCTCAATGTGCATGACCAGGCCTGAACTCCTCGGGAGATCCCAGAAGTTCTTTGCTGACCTACCTAATGCCTCTGCCCTCTCCCTCCCTCACTGAATTCTCCTCGGATACTGTCCCCTAGCTAACTGGCTCTATAGTGTCTGACCTATAAACAACACTATTCAGAGTGCAGGGGGTAATCCCAACACCAGATCACATTCTATTTAGAAGTCATTTCTTCCCATCAAGAAGCAAAGCCCTTGATCCAGAGCCATGATAAGGAAGGCATTTTCCTAAATACCAGGATTAATCCCAGGAGATCACATGACCTTTTGGGCTTCCCAGCCTTGGCAAGAAGACAACCAGTCCCTGTTTGCTTGACTAATCCCAGGCTGAGTATTGCCACTAAATCCTTACTGAGCATGACTTACGAACCCAGCTGTTAACACTGATAGACACTCAGTGCCTAGACCAGGCACCATTCCCCAGGCACTGATACATCCCAGCATGCTAATCCCCGAGTGACAAGGAGAGGAGCTAGGTCACCCCAGTCAGTGGGGTGGGGGTGGAGGCTCTGCCACTGTGTAAGTGAATCTGAGGGCGGTGTACTGTGCTGTGTTTACTCTCCACATCAAAGTAGATAACATCAAGTTATCTTCACTGGCCTTATGTGACAAGAAAGCATCCATTGCTCATTGCTGGCCTTCATCAGGAATAAAAGGGGAAGAATGGAGAAAGAAAGAAACAGAAAAGGAACAAGAGAAAAAAAGCAGAAAGAAGTACCAAACTTCTTAGTCTTAAAAATCAACTTCTGGTGAAAACAGAGCCTCCCCTGAAAAGCACAGCTACAATTGGTCTTCAGCTGAGCAGTGCCTTTTTGGTCTCTGAGAGGGAACCACCACCACCAGGACCAGCACCCCACTGACACTGAACTCATCCTGCCGGTCCCTTGGATGGCAATGGGAGTGTGTCCTTTGGTGTCAGCCAGATCGGAAGGCAGGGTTGTAAAACCACCACCTCACTAAAGCCCTGTTCCTCATTTGCCCCTTCTATACCACCCTCTTGCCTTGAGTTCTTTACTGACATGAGAATGTTACTCTAGAGGAGACTGCAGCCATGTAGGCTTCCTCCTGGCCACCACCATTTGTTGTTGGTGGCTGCAAATCTCCATGCCAGGCACCAGAGGCTCAGCGAGTGAGGATCCCTGTGCTCAGCTTAGCCAAAGAGCAGGCTGCAGGCAGTCAGCACAAGCTGGGCATCAGCCTCATGCCCCACCTTGCAATCACCTAGAGTGCCATAGTCCCACCCCCTACCTGCATCTATACAGGGTCCCCTGGAGCAGGTCATGAGTGATTGGCAGCTGTTTCTCTGTCTTTTTTATTTTCCCAATGGATCCATATTGTTTTTCAGCAAAATGTCTTTGAAAGATCGTTGGCAGTTCATTCCTGTCCAAGACAGATCTTAATGGAGGTGTCATCCTCACTAGATGATGTTTGCACTTCCAGGGTTTCCCTTGTTCTACATTGTCAACTGCCACATTCCCAGGGCACATGGGTCTAAAAAGAAATTATCCCTGGGCTTTATCTGTACTTTGTTTTGTTTTTCATCGTGGATCCACAGAGCAGTGAAGAAGAGATAACATCCTAACACTCAACTTCCTTCTTCTGATTCCTTGCTAAGGATGCTCAGTTAGAGACTCATATGTGACAGATATACACAAGGGGAAAGCACCATCATGATGGCTAAGAAATTATCAAAGCAGCAAGGAGTTGATTCTTTCTCACTTGTCTTACAGCTTTCCACCCTCACCCCCCCCCCCAGCACCTAGTATTTGGAACCGCTTCCAACCATGTTAGTTTCTGTTTTTGTCCCTCATCAAAGAACACATGTGTGAGCATTTATATATTACTTTCATATCATGACATGATAGGATGCATGTTTCAGCATGTATGAGTTATAGAATTTGTTTTTTTTTTGTTTGTTCGGTTTTTTTGTTTTGTTTTTGTTTTTGTTTTTTTTGTTTTTTTTTGTTTTTTTGTTTTTTTTTTTTTTTTTTTTGGTTTTTTGAGACAGGGTTTCTCTGTGTAGCTTTGGAGACTGTCCTGGCACTCGCTCTGGAGACCAGGCTGGCCTCGAACTCTCAGCGATCCACCTGCCTCTGCCTCACGAGTGCTGGGATTAAAGGCATGTACCACCAATGCCCAGCGCCCAGAGTTAAATAATTGCATCTGCTGTCTATTTAATCCATGTTCCAGAAGTCACAATGAGTTGTCAATAGTGTCTTCTTGAACTCCATGTTTTGAATGTAATGCAATCCAAAGCCTTGAACCATAACAGGATGTATTATTCTATATTAGCACTGTAGATTATTTGGTGTTACAAAAGGATCTACTTTGATGTTTGAATCATTATCCATCTGTCCATCCATCCTTCTACTCATCCAACAGCATCACAAACCACCTTGGAACATTTGGGCACAGTTGTCATCCTGACAACCTTACTTCATGTAAAGTATCTTGCTAAATTTTTAGGTAAGATCAATACTTTAATAAGCAGTAGATAGTACCAAATGTATATTTCCTCAATTTAAAATTCCTCCTAGTTTCTCAAAATTGGACTTTGCTAAATGTGTATTACATTGAAAATTATGCACACCACCTTGAAGATATTTAAGACATTTTCTTTTTCTAGTGATCGCCACTAAGTAGTGAAATGATAAAATAATGAAGAGTTGTTTTTTTAACATCGCAGAAAATACTAAAAATCTCTTGACTTAATGTATTTGATTGAGCTACTAATATGCTAACATCCAGTTAATAGTCCCCTTAAGACCATTCACAGGCTGATATTGGCTACTTGTCTAAGAAAAGTAAAAATTTATAGTGGGCAATTAGGAAAGATAATTTTAGAATATTGGTCAACTATAAAAAGAAATGTTGTGCTGATTACAGTATGACATAGTCATGCTAAGTAAAAGAAATCAGGCACTGAAGGCCATGTATGATTCCATTTATATTTGGTGTACAGAACAGATAAATCTATGGCAGTGGGGAAAGGGAATGGGTGGGTGATGAGAAAGTTCTGGAACTGCGTGTCCATGATGATTGTGGGTATGCAAACTTACAGTCAAAAATCACAGTTTTTATAAATGGAGAGAAAATGCCGAATGTCTCCATCCTTCTAGCAACTGAACCTCTGTGGGGAAAATCATACCTGTGGGAGATTCATGAGGGTTGGTAAATATTAGCTTTCAGTCACAAGGCTGTTATACACATCTTACTTCTAATCAGTTTTAAAACAAGACAGGATTTCAGCTGCTCCTTCCCTCTACTGGGGATAGAAAGGAAGATCTTTGAAACTTGCCCTGGACTGGCATGGGAAGGAAAAGAATTCACTACAGAAAATACAAACAAAGTCAAAACCTCATGTGTAATGTCATAAGATGAAGAATGGCTTGAGGCTTTTAAAGGCCTGTTGAGTTTGTAAAAGGAATCCACTCTTTTCTATAGTAGGAGATGCTAAGAAGACAAAAGTTTTAAATATGTTTGTCCCTGGAGGCCTTCAGTGGAATGGCCTCAGCCTAGGGGGAAGCAGAATGGGGAATATAGTTTCTCCACGTGCCTGAGCACAACATTTTGAACTATGCCACCTGAACAAATGGGGCTTTTTTTCAATTTTTAACTAAGTTCTTGGTGTTGTACAAGTGTACAGATATCTAAAAGGCAAAAAGATGATAACACTAATAAATTTTAATATGAGATACAAATTCAAGCATAGCAAATTCCTGCTTTGGAATGGCTGGATGATAGTACATGCAAAGCTAATATGCATATCAGTTGTAAGTAAAGTTGAGAAGATGGATGACTGGCTTTACTATGGCCTGGTGAATAAAATAAAATAAAATAAAATAAAATAAAATAAAAAAACCCCTTTCCTTAAAGTCCTGGATAGGATGCAACTCAAAATATCCTTGTGTATGTTTATCTGTGTATGTGCACATGCATATGCATATGTGGGTAGAGATAGACATTGGATGTCTTTCTCAATCATTCTACACAGTAATTCCTTGACACTGGGTTGCTCAATGAACCTGGTGTTCATCAATCTGGCTATTATTGCTAGCCAGCATGTTCCAGTGATCTTCCTGTGTCCTATACCCAGCACTGGGATTACATATGGGCACCACCATGCCTACCATTTTACATGTGACTTTTTACATGGGTGCCAGGCATAAAACTTAGGTCCTCAAGCTCACAGATACTTAGTGACTGAGCCATGTCCCCAACCCCTTAAAATATCTTTTGAAAACAGGGTCTCATTCTAAAGAGCCACTGTGTTTAAGAGTTTGATTAAAACTTAAAAGGAAATGCTCAATTGTGTTCTAATCTACATAACAGACCCCAAACTTCTATCGTCCTGTTTGAAATGGAGTTTGAAAGGGAGGAGAGAGTTTGGAAGAAAGGTGAAGAGAGGAGAAGAGATGAGAAGGGGGAGAGGAGAAGTGGGGGTGGAGAAAAGAATGTGAGTCCCTTGCTGGCAGTGGTGGCATAGGCCTTTAATCCCTACAGAGGCAGGTGGATCTCTATGAGTTGAAGACCAGCCTGGTCTAAAGAGCGAGTTCCAAGACAGCCTCCAAAGCTACAGAGAAACTCTGTCTTTAAAAACCAAAATAAAAAAAAAAAGAATGTGTGTCCTCTGAAGTTTTCCCTGCAGTTTACTAAGGATATCAAGCAGCATGGATAGGCCTCTTAGAGCCTGAGCCACATCTCTGAAGATTTTCAAAGAATGTGATGAAAGTTCAAGGTTGTTAGGCACTGTCTTTTCAAAAGACTGGATTTTGGCATCAGAGTTGCATGTTTTTGCTTCCCACCCACCCTCCCAAAAAGAAGAAAAGAAAGAGAAAGGGAAGGAATGAAGGAAAGAGGATGAAATCTTGAGTCCTCTGTTATCTATATCATTAATATTTATCCTATCTCATAGGTGTATTGGATTTTTGTTTCTATAGCCATGTGGCAGAGTTTAACTTTAGTATTTTAAAATGAATTTAATGATATACCTTCTGCCCCTGTTTTAAGGCTCCAGACCTGATTGACACTTTGTTCTTTTTTCTTATTGTTTTTAAAGAAGAGACAGTAGTAAAGAGAGCGCCACCTAGTGGCCTACAGCTCGACAGCCTGATAGCTGCTGCCTTTCAGGGGAGAGCAGGGCTGAGGAAAAGACATAACACTTTAAATTTCAATTCACCCTTCGCTACCTGCCTCAAGTCAGCTCCATAGCTGGTTTTAGGAAACAGAATGAATGGTCCAGATCCCTCAATGCCACCTTCTCCTGAGTCAGGTCTTGTGTTAAACTGTGGCTTTACAAGCCCGTGCTCAAAGTTTCTAGCCTCACCATTGCCACTACCATCTGCTTGAGATGAAGCCTCTGGGGCCCGGATATACCTCTTTCCAAATGGCCAGTCATGCAAGGCTTTGAAGTTCTGGCCTTTGATGTATTTTATAGGGATAGGGAAACATATATTAAAGTCAGCTCTGCTCTGCACACTAGGCCACGTAAGTGGGTCAATACTGAAGTTGTAATTTCATCTTCAGTGTGGAGCTTAAGTCTTCTAGCTCTCCTGCTGATGACATCATAGGAAGTCACTGATGAGCTGACAGTCTTTTATGATCTAGCTAAGGATACATTACTTTAGTCTCTCTCCTTCAGCATGTAATGAATACCAGGGCTTGTATAAATGTTAAAGAATTATCTGTGAGAGAAAACCGAACCCTCTCAGTGAGCCAGAAGTAGATTAAAAAGCAAAGGCAGCACTCGTCCCAAGGTTTTTCTCTTTTGTTCTGTGATAAGCCATGGGGGTCAGAGGCCTAGAACTCACTCAAAATTGGAAAGTAGCATAGGGGGAATATTTGAAGAAGATGGAGGATGGTGATTGGGGAGGGGGGGGATGACTTCATAAATCAGTGCAGAGTGAATCAATGGGATACATTGTTAATTTTAGTATTTTTCAGCATAGGTGTACACTGTTATTCAGTTTCTCTATAAGGGTATGGAAAATTCTGGCAGGTACTTTGGGATCCAACTCAAGAATTTAGTATGAACGGCTCACTACTCTGAACTGTCAGAGGAGAAACTACAAACTGAGAGGAGAAAATCTAGAAACACTGTTTTTATGTCTTTCATAAAGCAGTGCCAGTGCGCATTGAAATTTATGATCTATATGCTCTGTAAGTAAAATAAAACAAAAATAAAAATGGACTTGGAGCTGGAGAGAGGACTCAGTGATTAAGCACATTTACTGTTCTTGCAGAAGACATGGTTTCTGTTCCCAGCACCCACAAGGTGGTTTAACTTCAATTCCAGGACATCCAGAGCTCTCTTCTGGCCTCTACAGGTACCAGTCATGTACACACAGTGACCTTATTATATAAATGTAGGCAAAACATGCCTTACACATTAAATAAAAGTAAATTTTTAAATATTGAAATATAAAATAGGAAATTTTTTCACTAATTGATGAAATTGTGTAGTGTGGATAAGTAGTTGTGAAAGGGAGCACATTTTGTTTTCTAATGGCAGAGATATAGATTATTTTCATATTTGCACAAGAACAATTGTACCATTAGTGTTTACAATAGAAATGATCTTGTTCCTGTGGAGGTATTACTAGAAGCCATTTTCATTGTGGTATAAAGAGATTGAAGAGAGATTGTATGGTAGTGGTGGGTTACCATGGTATGAGAAAAACATGAAAATGGAATATAGTTTTAGAATTCTCAGAGTCTTTGATTCTTAGTTTGTATAGTGGATGAAGAAAGGAAAATCACTGAGAACTTTCTAGAGGTTGTGCTCTGTAGTAGGTACTCCCATAAATGTCATTGAAATTCTCACCTTGATCTTGTGAGCCACTGGGTAATGATTCTCTTAATATAGATGAGGACATCAGAGTTCAGAGACTAACAAACTCCTATGGGTTCGTGTGCTTATTAAACAGTCGAGGTAGAATTTGAAATTACACCTTCCTGATTCAAAAATATGTGTTCCTTCAACATTGACTTACATGGGAACAAAAGAAACAATGTGTAATGTTCACATGCAACCTTCTACCTGTTTTCATTGCTCTGAATTTTTGAATTAAAGAATAAACACACTAGTCTTAGGGATTTGCCTCAAATAAGTTCTAGGTATTTCACCTGTACACAACTTTCTCTGTTCATCCCTTGAGAACAGAATTGCATTGCTTACCTTAAATAATTTGTGAAGGAAGAGTAGATGCAAGTTATGGTAGTGTGACTAACCCCAGATGGATGGGACATGAGTGTAGGGAAGCATCCTTGGAACTTTTGTACTCATACTAAATGACCGTATTAGCCTTTTACCTCCTACCAACTAAAAATGAATGGAAACTTCTAATCAATAAGAGCTAAGGCTACCGAGCACTTACATTAAGCCACACCCTTCTCTCCATCCTTTACAAGCTGCATTTAATTTGCTTACTCCAGTTCAGGGCAGAGGGTACTATAAGTAACCTCATCTCACATATGAAAAAAAAGAAAGAAAGAAAGAAACTGAAGCTACAAAATTAATGTGATTTTGTAAAGTCAAGTAGAAAGATACTGATCCAGGATTCAGACCTGGGCAGTTAAAGTTGAACTGCCAAGTTGAAGTTCTTAAGCACCAAGACACTCTTCCATATGACAAATGTAACATTACTGACTGTCCATGGTAGGAATAATGGGTCTTTCTCCAGATTAAGATACTACTTGGCTTGTTCTGACAGTGATGACCCTGTCCAGATTTTTTCTTCTCTAGCTTAGGTTGGTAGTTTCTAAAATTATAAGCTTTGGTTTCAAAACTAACCCATCTGTAACTCCTGTGGAAGATCGTTTCAAACTCAGATCCTCAAGTTTGCACAGCAAACACTTCCCATACTAAGACATCTCTCCCACACCATCTTATATATAAAAAAAATGGCTAAGTAGTAGTAAACACCAACATTTGCTTTATTCTTAGTTTTCAATGTTTTGTATTCCACTTCATTGAGGAAGAAGTTAAACTGGTAAAGATGTTTTACCATAAATGAAGAGTTATCCAGTGTTCACAACAAAGAAAATATTACTCAAGATTCCTGTCTAAAAGTCTCTAGACTCAGGTGGGGAGATGGCTCAGCTGGTAAAGTACCAGCTGGGAAAGCAGGACATGAGTTCAGATCCCCAGAACACACACATGGTGGCAGAAAGTGATGGATCCATGAAGTTCATTGACTACCCAGTCTAGCTTCGGGTTCAGTGTCTCTAAAAATAAAGGTAAAGAGTGATTGAGGCAGGATGCCAGACATTGCAATTGGGCTTTCACATGTGTGTGCGCACACATAAACATGCATACATGCCCACAAACATATGCACATTCCATACACAGCATCACATACAAAATACCCCATACAGGCCACACACACATGCACTTGCACACACAAAATGTTTTTCAATTATTGTCAGCATTTGATTATCTAGCTGATTGGTGACATCTTGAATTTTATTCCATCATTTGAATATTTTTATTAAACAATCATTAGTTGACCTTTGCTTGTATCTGTATAGAAAATCCAGTGTTAAATTACCACCATTTCTTGTCAAGTGGAAAAAATTATAACTAACAAGATTCAGAACAGAATACAAAAGAAAAAAGAAACTAGCGTTAACTATATATATTTCTATATCAAATATTCTAGACAGTCTTACATTTACTCCTTACTATAAATATATTATATTGATATGTCTCCCCCTTTTTTTTCATTAAGATGAGGTCTGTTTTTGCAGCCCAAGCTAACTTTGGGATCCAACTCAGGAACCTTCTGCCTCCATCTCCCAAGTGCTGCAATCACAGACTATAACAGGTTGTTTCTTGTTTTATATAAGTTTGTTATATCATGTAACCAGGAAGTGACAGAACGAGGCTTTGATTCCAGAACCTAAGACTCCTTTTTCTACTGCACAGCACATTAGCTCAGTTGTTGATCACCTCCAGCAGGAAGGCAGAAGTTTAATAAATGCCCAGTGGAATAGGGAAGAGAAAAAGCAACTCAGCAATGATCTTTTAGGATTAAAGTTCCAGAAACACTATATGTGGGCTTAAGTCTAAGATGGAAAGTAAATCTCACTTCCAAATTCTCAGTGGGAAGGTATGCCCAAGGGGGGTGTTGACATCAATATTAGTCTGGATATGTGCTGGCATGTGTATGTGGTTCACTCAAAGCATTTTAAAAAGATGAACTAAAATCGTTGTGCTACTCTGGATTTATTATTCTTTCTTTAAAATGCAAAAATGATCAGGTATGGGTTTTATGGGCAGGATTTAACATCAGTCAAAAGTCTATCAAATTATAACGTGTATTCATCATGCAGAGTCAACAGGCAGGGGTGCTGAGCAGGCAGTTTGGGCTGACATGTTTATTGTACTGTGAATACGCATAAACTGGACCATACAGAAGGCCAGGTGGGTCCATTTCAAGCCTGGACGATCTTTGCAAGCCACAGAAGGTACACAGGGCAAGCTGGTTCTTGCAGGAAGTGAAATCAGAAAAGGTGGTGGCATATACGTTACTAGAGACAAATGCATCTGGGTGCAAACATGCATTCCTCTGCACTCAGTCTTCCCTTCGTCCTTCTAAACCAGAGAGAACTTTCACACTTGGCATAACTCTATTTGTTTGACAGCAAAATGAAACCTGCTTTTGGACCCTATCCCATAAAAAAGTTTCACTCCAAAACAACCTCGAAAGGATGTGATTGTGCAGTGACATCCTGCAAAGGTCAGTCTCAAATATGAGCTGAAGACAGTCCTGATGAGTGAGAGTTGCTTTAAATTTTCAAATTGACATGAACGCTTTCCTTTTCGTTTTTTAAAAGCAAAACTTTCCTTTTGCTGGAGGGGAGGTGAGGCAATCACAAGATCTGGGCCACACAATCACTGTGCTGATTGTTTACATATTTTTTTGACTAGTTTGGAACAATGGTAGTAGAGAGTGTTTTGAGTTCTGTTTACCACAAGGAACAAAATATCAAAATAAATATTCAATTGGCTTCATAATGAAGCAAATATTTTCTGCATTATGTAGTAATGAAAGTCCATGTACACTGTAAATAAAGTTTGCTCAAGGGCTCTGTGAAAAAAAAAAAAAGCCAAATGTAAAATGACAGCCAGAATTCTGCTACAGAGCAAAAAGAGCTTGGAAATTAGTCACAATCCCCGAGGCCGAGGGTTTCAGAGTGTTTGCTTTGGTGCCTTTTTCTTCTGTAGAATGTGTAAAGTGCTGGTAGGATTGGCTACATGCCCCGGTGTCATTACTCACTGAGATAATGGGGAAAAAGAGTGCTATACCTATGGGGATACATCGAAGAGGGAGACACTGCAGACCTCTGTGGGACAAAAGAGAATCATCGAAAGAAAGAAAAGCAGTGACACTGTCCTAGGGCCTCTTAAGAAGGGGGCTGGGCTCTTCTGTTCACCTGATGTAGAGCAAAAGCCTGGCCACTTGGGTGAAGGCAGGACGGACCCTGAAAGGACTTGACCTCAGGCAGACCTTTGTGAATCCTCTCAAATGTCCAAGGCGGCTCATTGCTTCTTGAAATGAGAGGCCTGGCTCTACCCATTGCTCTTTGCCTCTCCTCTATATGAATGCTTCCATGAGGACCGATGGCAGGAGCTTCTTGGTGAAAGGAGCCCAAACTTTGATGTATAAAAACTTGCAGGTGCTGAGAACTCACACGTCTGGGCACATGAGAAGTCCCATTTGGTTTGTCCAAAAGCTGTAGTTGAAAGCTTTGATAGCCCTGGAAACATTTTCAGGACACTATTAAAACATAAGATTTGCCTCCTCTCCGAACCAGAAAACAAGACAGAACATAAAATAATTAATAAACAAAACCCTAAGCCTCAATAATGAATCCTTTTGTTAATGTCTGAATCCCCAGTTAAGAATCCCTCCAGGGGTTTTGTTCTTTTGTTGCTTTTGCTGAGCTACTCAAGAAAAATGTCAAGGAGCCTTGGAGAGAGGAGTTTGGCATGGAAAACCAAGGGTCTGCTGCCAGCCAGTCAATGTGGGAAGGACACCGGACACTGGATGAGCTAGTCATCTACTTGGTGTCAAGGGAAAACGATTGCTATTGTAATCAAACCAAGAAGCTTGAAAACTACAATGAGATCGGGGCCAAGTGTCACAGCTGCTAGGAACAGAGAGGAAAGAATTACAAAGGTTATAACCTACCTTTCAAATATTTCACTTTCAAACCCCTAAACATTAGGTTAGAAAAATCACCTACCAAAAGCCCATTTTAAAGTTGACCTTAAAATTCAGCATTGTAAATTAAAATAGTGTCAAAAAACTGAAGGATCTGAAGAGTTATAAATATTATCATAATTCTGGATGGTTTCTACCAGACTCTAAACAGCTCACCAAGTAAATAATCTTATTGTCCATTAATGTGTGTACAGGACATTTATTCTGCTCTCTTCTCTCTGAACTCCACACAATGCAACCTCTTCTGAGATGCTGCCTTCTTCAAAGCATCAGTGTTCCAAAACTGGGGTCACTCCATTATATGTTTCTACAGAAAAGAAATGTATATATAAAATATATATCTTCTTAGAAATTTCTGTGATTATAAGTCTCTAGTGGTGAGATTATTTTAATTATTATTTGTATTAAGCAAAATAAATTTTGATGCCAAATTTGCTTTTCTTTGAAAATGCATCTATGAACATATAACAGAGGAACTTTCTTTGGTCCCAAGTACCCATTAATGGAGAAACATTATTCATTGCCAGAAGGAGATGTAGTTACTCAAAAATATTATTTGTATACTTATTATTTAAATTTTTCACATAATATATTTTGAGTATATTCTTTCTTTTTCTCCTCGTCTTCCCACATCCTCCCCACACTCTACATGAAACCTCTTGTACATTTAAGTTTCACATTTATTCCTGTAGGTATGGCAGAATACTGGCTATGTGAAAGGAAGAATTTTGTGATAATTCAACTCTTTAACACCCTTGGAAGTGGATACCAGAAACCATTTTTGATTAAGTAACAAAAATTATCCTGACTGCCAACTGCTCAATTATTTATTTTGATAAAGAATTATAAATAGCTTCACTTGTAGAATAATTTTTCAGCATCATTAGAGCCAGTTATCTTTCAGTTTCTGGAATATATACTATATGGCTATATTGTGACTTAATATCTGCTGCTTCTCTCTTAGCGGCAGTGTGTTTGACTTAATCAATTTATAAATAATTAGAAAAATCAAAGTATCATTAATATTTCCTTGCTGGTACAATCCACTTGGTAAATGGCATTATTAAATCTCATTTGTCAAACTTTGTAAGGACTTGTATCCAGAATATATAAAGTTCTTTTGCAACTCAATAATAAAAAAATAACAATTCAGCATAAACTGGACAAAAACTAAGCAGTCAGAAAATAGACAAGTCCAGCAAGTTCACATGAGAGGATTTTCAACATTGGTATTCATGTCCAAAACACTTACTGAAATCACAGTGACATACTACTGTTACTTACCTAGTAGTATGGCTGACACTAACATCTAACAGTACCAGTTGCTGGCAAGAATGCAAGGAAGCTGGTCCCCTTACAATGTGGTGAGAATGTAAAACAAGAAAGACACTTTGGGAAACAGCTTAGCAGTTGCTTATATTAAACATACACTTACCATATAACCCAGCAATTCATTCTGAGATATTTATACAGAGGGATGAAATGTATCTCCATGCAAATATATAGAGAGGAATGTTTATGGCTGCTCTATTCATAACCACCCCAAACTGGAAGCCTCCCAAATATCCACTAACCATTAAATGAATAAGTAAATGTGTTCTGTCCACACAGTAGATGGATATTTAGTATTCAAGGCAAGGAGATTAACAAAGAGACACGAAAACACTCCATTGAGTGATAGAGATATCATGTATCACAATTGCCTGGGGACATATATGACTGCATCTGTTTGCCAAAACACATAAATTAAAACAGGTGGATTTTAGTTATTTAAGTGATACTTCAATAAACCTAATATTTTTAAAAAGTATACTTTGGAGGTGTAGCATGACAATATTGTTACTCAGTAATTATAGTATTTGTTATATTATTTAATTAGAGTCAGTAAAGGGGCCAGTTTCATTTTTAATTAAAATGAGTATTTGGCTCAAAGAAAAACATCTTTCTTAATGCTAGAATGACAGGCTCAAGTATATTCATACATACACACATACATACATACAACAGTGCATAGGAATATTTAAGTCATCTTTCTGTCACTGTGTCAAAACAATCAATAAAAAAGCAGGAGAGGTTTGCTTTGTCCACAGTTTGGAGTTTTTAGTCCATGGTTGATTGGTCCCAATTTTTGGACCTATGGTAACCGAGTACATCACAGCAGTAGCATGTGGTAGAGAGGGTGTGTTCATGTCAGCCAGTTTCAAGCTGTGTTGCATTGACCTAAACTTCTAGCCTCCTCAGGGTTCCAGTTGCCCAGTAGAGCCATGAGCAGAAAACAAAGCTTTTGATACTTGGATCTTCAGGGAACACCAAACTTACCAAATTCTTCATTCTTACTGGATTTCCTTGAAATGGTTAACTTTTTTAAAAATACAGAGTTCAGAGACTGGAAGAAATAATATGGTTGGATAAAAATTGTCATCAAGCATGATGCCCCTGTTCCTCAGTACAACTAGACTCAGGATATCCTTATGTAGACTAAAATATCCTCTTTTCAGGGATGAAGAGTTGGTTCATGGCTTAAGATCATTTCCTACTCTTCCAGATGATCCAGGTCCAGGTCCTGGTGCCTATGTCGGCTCTCAGCACCTATGCAGAATGGCTCATAACTTCCTCTAATCCCAGCTATAGGGGATCTGCACATACTCACAGGCAGACACAACACAGAAATTAGAAATAATAAAAAACAAATGTAGGAAATTTTCTATTTCCAAAGCAATGTTTTTTGGGGGGAGGGGTTATACAAAAAACTAGGAAAGACAAACATCATGATGTGAGTTTATGGGGCTTTAATTCAAGGGCCCTTCTATGAATCTGCTATTTGGAATTGTTCTTTTATGTAGTATCCTGCGACTTTGTTCACCCTAGATTTTTCACTTAGGCAAAGTTCAGGGACTTTGGGAAAACTCAAAAACCATGATTTAGAAAGCGGTTCTGGGATTGTTGGTTAAGTGGTTGTTACTCAAGCATTTGGAGCTGAGTTTGATCCCTCAGAGTCATGTAAAAAGTGAGATTCAGCAATGAAAGCCTATAACCCCAGTACTGTAGAGGCAGAGTCTGGAGGGTTACTGGAACCCACTGGTCAGCCAGTATAGCTGCCATGGCTAATTCCAGCTTCAGTGAGAGACTCTGTATTATAATATAATGTGGAGAGTGATGGAATAAGATGCTGAGTTGATTTGTGATCTCTACATATCCATTCACATGTGCTCACACACACAAACATATATCCAAACACACACACAGAGAAATGAAATTGGAGGCCATCAGAACGAACAAACATATCCACATTCTCCTGAAATTCAGATTTAGGGGAAAGCCCATTTGGAAGTTTCTTTGCTGAAAACCATCATATGTGCATTGCATCATATGAAAGGCATGAGGAGTCCTCATGTTTACCTCAATGTGAAGTACTCAGTGATGCGCTGATTTTCATGGTAGGACAACCATATACAGTAGCCTTTTGTCATCGTTATCATCACTTAGCTCATCATCAGTTTAAAGTTAATTAAACTTCCACAGCTTCACCTACTTTGTGCTGCATGAGGCCATTTATTTGTGCTCTTATCTGATCACATAAGGGGGCACAAATAATGTTTCACTCAAAGTGTTGCTTGACATCTTTCAGAAAAACTATTGCCACTTTTAAAATACTTGCTTAATATTGTGTGACTCAGAAGGCTCTTGTTCGAAAATATTTATCTGGCTACTCCAGAAATGAAACTTAGAATGTTAGTTCCATGTGTTATTAATTAATGCTATCTAAGCTTGTCAGTTTATTTGGATTCTTCCAGAAGTCTAAAAAAGATAGCATCCAAAGCCTTAATGCAAATGTCTCAAGCATGCCTCGGAATGCACCATTACATCTTTCAGCCTCTATCCTGACAACATAGGTTGCATTCAATGCTCTCACTGTAGGATTCTAGAGAGCAGGGTTGAATCTTGCCTTACCTCTCATTTCTTCTGGCTCTCAATTTCTTTTTCAGCTTTCACTAGTCCCTTTCTTTTTGGTAATGGAACCAGGACGAATGAAAATGTGAAGCTTCATTGTATCCTATGAAATAATTATAGGAAATGAGATTAATGATGAACAAATAAAAATGATTGCAAGTATCGACAAACCAGCCATCAACACCCCAATCGATACTGGGGGCATCTTAGGCCTCCTAAACAGTGTGGGATTTTTACTGTTTCAAATATTGAGGGGAAACAAAGTTGGATTTTGGTTTCACCTGTTTCATTAAGACATCACTTTCCCTCTTCCATCCAATTCATGGGGTTGAGTGGGTGTGAATATTATCTACATGCCTAATTAATCATGAGTTTTATTACATCACTTCCTGTGGATCTCCTAAATTTATATTTATTGAAAACTGCATAATCCATCAAGCTAAATTTGCTATTCATTGCGAAGTTGAGTTTCAGGTATGAGAGGCTTAATATGGAACCTGATAGCCTCCTACTTATTAACATTATGATTTCTCTTGGTGCTTTATGGCTCACTTATAAATACATTTTTGTTCAAACAGAACAGTGCATTCATAGTCACGATTGTATACAGGTACAAGTTGTTCGCTTTTCTCAAACATTTGGAAGAAATACAAACAAAACCCATATGTTTTAAATATTCCACAGAATACCTTTTCCCCATGTGCTCATATGCTGCAAATGTTTTTAAGCTGGTACTATTCCAAAGGAGTACCACTTACACCCTCATTTTGTGACACATATTCCTAAATATATTCACAAATGCATTTCGCTTATGTGTATTTTTTAAGACTAGCATTCAAGTCCTAAATCTCCCCCTCTCTCCCTCCCTTCATGCCTCATTCTCTCTTCTTTCTTCTCCCCTTTCTTCTTTGCTGTCTCATTCAAAGAGGTCTCAAAGTTTTCAAAACCTTTGATAAGATGCTAGGGAGACTTGAAATGGCATCTTGTCCACTCACCTCTGTCAGCACAAGGTACTCTGCAGTTGATTCAAACTGATGAGACTATAAACTCTAAGCAGTGATTTTTTAAACATGTATAGCATAGACCTCATCCTACAGAAGTTGCCAGTTCTCTTCCTATAAAACAAATGTGTCTGTATATGGACTTACTAAGAATCCCCAAACCCAGCAGTCAGTGTGGAAATGGTTCAAAGATCTAGGGTTAATACCCCTCATTAAAAGTTAAAGAAGAAAACTCAAAATGTGTGCTAGGTAATTCATTGTGTCTTGGATACTTCATAATCCAAAATCCTTATCTCCTATTTCAACTTGTTCTCTTCATTGAGATCATAAAGAACAGTTAGTCACCATTACCTTTCATATTCTTGAAGGCCACATTAAGCCCCACCTTGGATGTGTCCTCACCAAGATAAATAATCCAGGCTAAGTAACTCCAGTTTGGCTATACCTTTTCTCAGAGGTCCCATTATTCAAGCCTTAATCATCTTCGTTGACTTCCTCTGAACAGCCTTCAAGTTTTCCATGCTCCTCTGAGGCTAGAAATGCTGTAATTATTCCTCAGCCTCCAGGAAAAGTCTACACACATGCTGTTGGTGCTTAACAAGCCTTGTGCAGCCCCACCACCTGGGCATGGCCCTCACGTACCCTCCTTCTGTGCTGGACAACCCAACTCATCACTCTGTATTTCATCAGTGTGCCCCGATTGCTCAGGCTACTAGATTTTCCATTTTCCTACATAAAATTCCTTAACCAGGCTGCCAAGGTCACGAACTACACTATGCAAGGGATAATTTTAAGGACACTGTTTGCAGGCTAGTAAATGGAGGTAATACCTAACAGATTCATTTATGAAATACTTCTACAAAAATCTGCAACTGCCTGCACTCTTTGTTTTGTTTGCTTAGTGAATACATTTTTATTTCATTTTCTTTTCAAGATAGAAAAAAATATTAAAAAAAAATAAAGGTTCATTAAATGCTAGTTTTCAAATCTACATCCTTTTATCTTTCTAGAAATGGAAGCTATGTCTTCTTTCATTGCAATCTTCCCCAAAAGATGATAAGCCTCATTATACACCACCATGTCTTCTGTACCCTGACAGTATCATGTCCCTCTGTCAGCTTTCTCTCCATCATGGCATTTACCACTATCTGAAATTATCTGCTCATTTTTTGTTTCATTTTTGTTCCATATCATTTTTCCCAGACCACAATGAAACCACCACAAAAAGCAGGCATTGTATCTGGCTGTCCCGCCCACTCCTGTAAGATCTAAAACAGTCCTTGAAAAATATGCATATCTTTCATTTTGATAGAAACTCTTCCTCCTATTACAATTTTGTCATCCCACAATTCAAGATTTTTAAATTACATGTCCTTAGGAAAGCACTTTAATTTCTATGTACTTTATTTACATTGTCAATTATTATACATTAGAATGCTGTGAGCTTTTAAATTACTGAGCTAATATGGAATTGAGCTACAATCATGGAAAATGATTTTGATAAATAAGAAGTAATTATATGTCAGTTAATATAAGATTATATTATAGAAAAATTATAGGCAGATTAGACATATTTCAAAGGGACCAATTATACACAAAGAAGAGAAGAACTTCTACACAAAGTAGTTGCTCCTTTGGAACATCTCTCTGTGTCCTCAAAAAGCAAGGTTGAATGCTGAGCAATTCTTTTTTTTCATTTTTTAATATTTTTAATTACTCATATTTACATATCTATCCCCCACTGAGCAATTCTTTAGACAGAAGCACAGGAAACCAAAGAACAAAGCGGAGTTGGGAAACACTACTGCACCTTCCCTTCCCCCTCAGGATATAGAAAGAATTCCTACTTGCAATTTTCTTTATGCACATTATGTTTCAATAAAAAAGTTTCTTTTTCTTCTGAGAATTCCTCATCTTGCTTACACTCTCTGTCTTAGCTCATGCACAATCACCAGTAGGCATAGTTGACATCCACTCTCCTCCAGGGACAGAAGAGAGGATATGCCTGTGTCTCCACAATCAAATCGATTCCATGGAAGAGGCTGGGGTCAGTGATCTTGGCTTCTGCAGTTCTAAATCACTAGGTCTTTCACTGCTGCTGTTCATGTCTTTGAAGACTAAAACCTTTGCATTCACATCCTCACCATTTTCTGCTGTTATTGAAGGTGCTCATTGGAACCTCTGGGTTTTAAAGAAGAAAAATGAGGTTAAAAAGTCTTTGGAAAACTATTTTTGTTGAAAACAACAGTTTGAAAAGATTTTTGGATGGTTTTATAGGGATAAATAATTTTACATGGTAGTGACAGTATATAAATTCCAACACACACACACACACGCAGAGTTTGACCAGACAATGACATCCTTACTATGTGAGAAACACTAGATATTTTCTCAGATATTGTTTCTCTTGTTTTTCATGCTGGTTAAAACAGACTAACTGATTTTCTGACTTATTAGTGGCCTACCACTCATAGTTGAAAGGTGACTTACTCTCCCCGAAGAAGCATGAGTATAGGGTTTGAGCACTTGGGTGTAAAGCATGTAGGCCGATTAAGGTTAAGACTAGCTTCCCCTTGACTGACTTAATTCACAAGACTTCCAGTGCATTCTTTAGAGGAAACAGCTTAATCAAGGCTAATATATGCTGAGTAGGATTGAGGCCAGAAGAATGCCACTGAGGAGGCACGCTGTCCGGTGGCAATGAGAAATCGCAGTGACTTACAAAAGCACTATTTCCTCATGGGTGAGTTTTTAAGGCCAGAGCAATAAAATCTTGGAACTAGAAAGGACTCTCAAAGCCCTTTGTTCTGAGTGCAGAGCCGTGTTCCTCTATCAGCAGTATTTTAATAAACAATCTTTGTCCCTTCAAGCCAATAGATTTTTAAACAAGACGAGCCTTTAAAAGTAAAAGTTGCATGTTTTCCTAAGTTGTCATAATTACTGAATTGTAGTGGGTACCCTGTTATTATAATTCACACATCTTTTCATGACAATAGTGCTATGTGTTCAGACTGTCCATTACTTAAACTTTCATCAAATGTCAACTTGAAAACTTAGTATCTGCTGTCAAGCAGGTCATGCTAGAGTGAAATATAGAATGTTTTCCATGTTAAAGTGATATTATTCAGGGTATAATACATCACAAACAAAGTGTCCTTTGTATTTCATTGGTCCTTACTGGTGATTTATTGGGTATGCTGGATGTGCCACTCTGAACCCTAGTTCAATGATCAGGACCTTGCCATTTGTATTTCAAGCACACTGCTGAATTGGAGACCTCATCTCACACAGATGTGTGAATTATAATAATAGAGTGTCCTCTACACTGACTTTCCTTACAACAGCACTGCTTTGGGTGCTTGGGTCCTGGGGAATTTGGGAGATGCTGAATTTAGGGAATTTACACAGAAGAGTCTACCAATCAGCACATTGTTACTTCATCAAGTTAGTTGACTAAACCTATTAGGCTTGATCAGATTCTATGGGAAAATATTGAACTTTGTCAAGTTTTATTTTTAAAAAATTAATCCTGGATACTCTTAAAGGGGATGGCCCACAGCATGTACTTGGAACATTATTTTAAATTGAGAGCTCATTAGCCTGTATTGCTGCAAATTTGGGACAGCAATCTCTAAGCCTATTTCCTCCCATTTGAGCTTAACCAACAACTAAAGAGGCAAGGAGGGAAGAAAGGCATAAAGGAAATATGGGAGGAAGTCTGGCTGCAAAGAAGGACTGTCCTCAGAATGAAAAAATGAACAGGTGAAGTAAGTTTAGAATCAAGATTCTCGAGCAGATTATCTGGGACATGAGTGGGCATGCTAAGGAGGAAAGCTACCAGTATCCCCTGTGGATATGGTGGGATCTAGGAGCCAGGGAAGCGCTGGCATTCTCAGCCCAGAGCTGCATTGTTTTGATGCTCTGACTCAAGTCTGAAGCATGACATTTCAAGATCAGCTAAGCCGCTGAGCAACCACACCCTACTCTTGGCAAAAATATAGATCATATTATATTACGAAGAAGAGCACAATGGAAAGTTTTCTTCAAATAATAAATAAACATTGTATCTTATTTATAAACCTTGTCAAGATTCTTCAAGGACATGCCCAGCTCCCTGACGAGAGAGAGCCCTGTTTGTCTGCTGTGGAAGATGCTGCAGGCAGAGGAGCTGTCTGAGCATCCCACCCCTTCTCAGGTTCAGCTTCCCCAGCCTGAATCCACTGCACAGTCCTTTTAGTGGTAAAAGTAAATGCAGGTTTACTGTTGGAGAGAGGCCAGGGCACTCCAAAGTGAAGCAGACAGTTGTGAAGAATTATTTATGGCAGGTGGTGTGATGCCTGGGTTGTACTCTGACTTAATAGGCAGAAAATGAAATCTGAGGCAGAGTGATTCCAATTTCCAAATTTTACTAGGTGTACATGCAGGCTTTACATTGGGTGCCATGGAGTCCTCCCCCCCCACCCGCCACCTTCCCAGGCTGCTTCTCATAGCTTTCATACTGCAAAAGTAAGTTCTTCCTTGACCAGACCCTTGAAGGTTCTGCATGACAGCACTCTTGATAGCCACAGAGCAGAGATTTCTCCTGTAAACAAAACACATTCCATTACTAAGAAATGTATTACTGAAGCATGTATACCTCAGTATCGGATTTTATTACGTATCATATTTTAAATATTTTTAATTATGGAATTGCTGATATCCCATGGAAATCTTTTTCTCTTTGATGAGCAAATTAAATTACTAGACCATGGTAGTTGCTTTTTTATTTTATTGATTATTAACTTATGGTAGACTTTGATTCTTTTTAGACAACATGTATTTTTATTTTCATTAACAAATAAAATTTGCACATCTTTATTATATACAGAATTAAAAAAAAAGGTCTGTGACCTTGTGAATGGCTAAATTGAACCAATTAGCACATAGTTTACCTTATATATGCTATCCTAGCCTTCTGCCATTACTCGCTGATATGCACAGAGGTAAGGTAAATTTAGATGAACTGATTCTACCTTTTAATTGATTCTGTGCAAATTCTTTCATTTGAATCCTTGTAACCCAGCATAAAATTTTAAAAGAGAATAGAATTGCATTCGTTTGCAAAGCAGTATCTTGTTTAACCTGAGGTCTCTACTGGAGACCTCAGATGTGAAAATAACCAAGAAGCTGAACATGACAAGGGGTTGCAAGCATGATCCTTGAGAAGTAAGGGGAAAGGGAGCAGGCATTTTCGCCTCATAGGTTAAATAAACCTACCAGGTGGAAGGTATTTAGAAACATCTCTAGAGATGTTTATATATGAAGATGCATGTGCTCATGTATATGAAGTCTACATGTAAAGAGTGCCTAACATGAGTACACCCATTATGTATGTATGTGTTCATATTTGTTGAGTGCCTGCTATTTGCTAAGCCCTCTGATAGATACTGGAAAACCATACTGCAGTGATTCCCTCAATCACACAAATAGATACAAATGCAAATAGACAGACACTTGAAACCATGAGCTGCTTAAGTCCTCTGCAAGAAAGCAAACTGACAGACCTAGAGAGACCTCCTCAGAGAAAGAGAGTGTAGAGGCCCTAAAAGCAGCCTCAGACACAGCCCTAGAAAGAACTGCGTCTCATGTACACATGTGAGAATAATATGGGGAAGCATATTCCCAATTCTTGCTAGCTAGCCTCTTGGCTTTAGGGTGAGATGGCTATGAACTGGAGTTTTTTTAAGGCAAGAAACCAAGTCATTAGATAAGGTCACGTGCTCATCATCACAGCAAGTGTCAGTTGCTTCAGACTTGAGAATTTAAAGCTCAAGAGAACTTGCACGGATTTTTTATAGGTCGATTGGGGTTTCCTTTATTTTTCTCTTCTTCCTTAAAAGTATATAAATATATATAAAACACAAAATTTACCAGTGTAACCATTTTAGCTGTCTAGCTAAGCAGTTTTGAATGCATTCACTTTGTTGTAACAATCGTCTTTTCCCTTCAAACTTTCTCCTCCTCACCATTTTTAACTCTGCACCATTAAACATTAATTCCATTTCTCCAACTCCTGGAAAATAACACTCTCCCCTCTGTCTCTGGGAATCTTGTTATACTAGGTATATTAAATAGGTGGTTCACACATGCCTCCATGGCTCATCTGTGCTTTAACGTGAATCAGAATTTCTTTCCTTTTTCAGGCTGAGTAATATTTCATCATAGGTAATATTCTGTTTAACTACTCATTTGTCAGTGGACATCTGTGTTGCATCTGTCTTTGACTACTGAACATAACACTGTATTGAACATTTACGAACAAATGCTTTTAAATTTACAATTTCAGCAAATACTGATTGGTTCCCAAGTGGGAAGAGACAGGATACACTGCCTTCAAAGATCCTATTTGAGTGTTTTACAGTTTTATCTTTTGACAGTAATAATGGCAGTTAATACCCAGACTATCTTTTCCAGGCTCCTAAAGACACATGGCACATATGTCATGTCAAGCTCCATTCACCTTAGGGCTGTGAGCAACCGGACAACTAGAACCAGACACAGTTAACACACTGTAATTTCAGGACTCAGGTTATCTATGTTCTTCATCTGTCTCCTGGTGCAGGAGATGGGGGAGAAAATTACTCCAGCTAAGTACAGTGAAAACTGAA
The DNA here is from genome assembly GCF_003668045.3 of Cricetulus griseus. Classification (NCBI taxonomy): domain Eukaryota; kingdom Metazoa; phylum Chordata; class Mammalia; order Rodentia; family Cricetidae; genus Cricetulus; species Cricetulus griseus. The sequence continues at coordinate 61,826,609 of NC_048595.1, read as the reverse complement.
CAAAAGAAGGTAGAGTGTCATTGTGTGTCATTTGGATTGTATTGAATTGGATGATGAGGCCACGGGGATTCTCATTTGAATGATATTATTCCCAGGAAGTGACTTGTAAAGAAGAATTGACTTGTATAAGGAAAAATGTAAAGCTTTGAAAGTTAAGAAGGTATGACAGACAGCAAGACTCAACTCAGTCACCCCAAGAACAGTGTCATGGCACCAAGAATTTACCATATGATTTTAACAGTCTCATTAAGCGGGTATTGGGCCTTGCTTCCTTGTCAGAATTACAGTGATTTGTTATTGTTGCTGCCAGTGGGGATGGTTAGTAGTGTTTATAACTCACCTTTTCTGAAACAAATGAAAAGCACAATTGCAATGCAAAACCTGAACGACATGCATGAGATAGCAAGCTACACAATTCAGAAGACAAAAGGTGAGAGCAGCTTTTGTAACAAGGGACTGAGGGAAATGAAGCAACTGAGCACAGCTACTGTCAAGGAGAGAGAGCAACCCATAGAGTTGTGTTTCTTATTACCTAAGAAAATGAAACGTGCTAACCTGGCAAAGATGTACTTTCTACATTCAACCATTAACTTCTAGGAATTTGTCACAGGGATTTTTCATGTTATCAAATAGGATGAATAAAATCATCCCACACACTTTTATAAGACCTTAGGAATACTTACTTATACCTGTTTCTAAATTGGACATTAGCCATAGTGTTTATTCATAGATCATCTGAGGTTGCTGTGCAAAAGGTCAGTCTGAAATGGGCTGGGACTGGAACTGACTTAGCTCTGCCTGCCTATTTAATTGTTTTTGCACTCCTGTATTGTAAGCATATGTGTGTCAGACACTCATCTTTCTCTTGTTGAAGGCTGCAGGGGGACCTCCAGGTGCATTGTGCTGTTTGAGAGTGTCAGGAATTGAAGTCTTTTTTCCCAGTGTAACTTTGTGGTGAAAGGAGGCTGCTCCAATCTTCACACCGTCATTCTAGCCACAAAAGCTGAGAAGATGAGTCAGGGGATGGCCCTTTCCCTATTTAGAGCAACACTCACTTCCTCTAATTCTATCATCTTGTTGAGAATTTTTTCTCAACAAGTCCCCTACACACACTAGGAAAAAGAAAAAAGAAAAAAAGAAAACCTCTGGCTGGGTGGTCATGCACCCAAACTTTGTTACCAAAATACAAAGGGAAAAGGTATTGAGAGACAGTGTAATGTTTTTGTCACAGATGTCTTACTTAAAATGAAATTTCCCTGGAAATGCAGGTTGTGGTTTAAGAATGAAACTGTTGCAAGCATATATATATATATATATATATATATATGTGTGTGTGTGTGTGTGTGTGTGTGTGTGTGTGTGTGTGTGTGTGTGTGTGTGTGTGTGGGTGTGTGTCAATAGTGACAGAAAACATTCTCACAAGGCCACTCTGAATCGGACAAATATATTTCTGTCTTGTTCCAAGTAGTGGAAAGTGGGAGGCACAAAAGGGAAGGAAGACACTGTGACCAAGCCAATATAACCACCAGGCTGTAGAGCCATTTGCACAGGGGATGTTCTTTCTTCTCTCTCAGAGGTAGAATATGAGATAGCACTCACAGGCACAGATTGTACTTGTTCCTCTTTATTGTGCTTAGCCATGTTCCCACTGAGGATCCTCTGAGAATGGCCTTGTGTCACACAGCAAACTTGCTGGCTGTTTCCCTTAAACACAATAGTTGTCACAATTGGCACCTGTGTCCTGTCCAGCTGTTTTCCAAAAGCTCCTGCGAGCAGCTCCCATGCATCAGTCTGAATGTGAATAAATGGCTCCTTTACCCCAGACTCAACTCTTCCCATCACTGCTCCTTTCTGTGCTGGGAAAACAGTTTTGGATTTTAGCAGGGGAGGAAATAGACGTGTAAAAAAGACAAATCTCTGGACTTCTTTACCTGGGTTTCTCTACCACACCCCATCTTTCCCCACAGGACACCTGCATACATGGTGAATGTTTTGCTGTTATTGGCTTTTATCCAGTTCTCTGAGTTGTTGCCTTATTTTGCTTTCCTTTTTACCGTACTTACAAGTTCCAGATTCCTTCACAAAAGTCTTACAGAGAAGGACCACCATGACTTCAAGAAGGAAAGACTCCAAGTCCTTTCTAAAAGTTAATATATATGCTTTAACTCGGCACGGAAACAATCAGAAGTATAGGGGATAATACATATGTTAAGTAGTTTGGTTTACCTATTTTATAATATATAACTATATTAAACCATTCTGTTGTATATCATAAATACATATAATTTCTGTCAAATTTAAAAAGCAAATAACTTAGAAAATAAACCACTCATGTTACATTAAATTAAGAATTTTCTTTCATCCTTTCACTATTTAATAAGGTCTACTAACTTTTTAATGACAGTATTTATAATTGTTACACAAGAGTATCTTAATTTTGCATGGAAACCATTGATCTAGTTGTTAATCTGGAAATACAGCTAAGATGGCAGAAACAAAATGACCAGTAATCTGTCTCTGTGAACAGCATTCTGATTTTCCAGAGTTTAGGAACATTACTGAAATTCAAATTATATTTCACATTCAATCTATATTTTTATTAGTTTCAGAGACTATAATTTCTTTTGCAACATTCCTGGTTGCTTTTTCTTTGATTCATTTTATTTTTCCTGTCTTACTTTTCTCCACTTCCCCCAACTCTGTGGACATATGTTAATTCACTCACAAAAGGATGTTTGTCAAAACTACCTGTCCACACGGGGGAGCAGTTCTGCAGGGCTTCAAGAAAAAACAAGGTTTGCTACTCAAGGTTGGATAGATAAAACTAAACTTACAATTTAGAATATAGGAAGATGCCATCACTGGGAGGAAAGATAGCCTTTAAAGCCTGACGGAGTCAACAAAATCAGAAATAACAGTGATCAGAAGTTTAAAAAAAAAAGTCTACCCTTCAAAAACACATTAAATAGATCAGTGATGAAATGTTTTCTATCAGAAGACAGGTTCATATCAGTGATAGCTAAAAAATGTCTATAAATATCTAAAAACATAAAGAGTTCAGCAAGCAAAGGGCCAAAAAGAAAGCGTCTCAAAGAACAAATGCCTTAGGGGAAGCCTTTGCGGAGGAGGTGACATTGACCAGCAGGACAGTGATAGCATGAAAGTTCTTTGCAGCAGGGCCAGGATGAGCAGGTGCATAGGAGCTGCAGGCCTTCTTATGGGATAACAAGAGGTTCCCAGCAGGGCTGGAGGATAACTTCCTTCCCTCTTAGACTGGAGGCAGATGGGGACTCCTTGAATGCCACGCAGAGGAATTTGGCTTTTCCATTTCCATCCTACTCATTCTGTATTGTCTATAAATCTGTTAACAGTCCTTCACCTTATTGTCTGGCTCTGGTATAATTATTTTATCTGTGGAGGATGATGTCATGGAAACAGCGAGGAACTAAGAATCAAGAGCCATGGATTTATATATTACACTTGGGTTTAATATATGGATATTACAACCATAATTCAAACCTCAGCAATTACATTGATAAGTCATTTTGTGTCAAAGGGGCCACAAAAAAAAAAAAAAAAAAACAGTTTCACTGTTTCCAGAATCCTTGGATTGTGCCCTGTACACAGTAGGTATGTGGTAAGCATTCATTGAGTACCATTCAATAGTAAACCTTTGAGATCCATTGGCTGACTCCAACTATGTAGAACACTGGCTTCAAGCTTACACATAGGGAACAAGTCCACCTGCTCGGTTCAGACCTGTGTTTGATTCTACATTTTGCTTTGGGTTTGTAAGGAAGGAATCATGAACTGTGATTTGAGTCTAAATTACGATCATTTTTCTGCAGAATTTCATTAAAATTTTCGTATACAGACAAAATTTAAAAGATGGGAGACAGAAAGAACAAGCTCTTATACCTGTAGATGTGTAGATTGACAGTGCTTCCTTAGTCTCTTCGTATCCAGCTCTGAGGGAGACACAGCAAATCCTTCACCTCACTGCTGACTATACATATAGCCTTCCCAGTGCTTGTCAAAGTTCACATTAATCAAAACCAGCAAACACACACACACACACACACACACACACACACACACACACACACACACACACACACACACACCTGGGATCACAAAGTTTCATCCATTTGTTTCCTAAGACCTGTTAAGAACAAGTGTAACAACTAGGATTTGAACCCTTTGGCTCCAAATCAGCTATTTTCTTCCCAGCCATCCCCAGAGTTCACTTTTGCTATTAGCTGGTGTCAAGGATTTTAGCCACATGCCTACAGCATGCAGACTCCAGAAATCAGCTTTGTAGACCTGGGCAGGGTGTAAACTGACACCCATAGAACAAAACAGATCTGAGTTCCGTCAGAAGTAACATGAATTAGAAGGACATTGTGGACCAAGAACTTAAAAACAAGCCCAATAAATAGCCTGCACTTGCATGGCAAGGGGGTGAAATATATTCTCACCCTATACCTTTTATTTTTTGTTGCCTCTTGGCTTGCTTTTTAAAAATCTTCTGCAAGTCTCTGTATACTTTGTCTTCACTATCTGTCTGCACTGTCCTTACTAAGCCCCCAGACAATCCATGACCGATCTCTCAGTACTCTGTACTCCCATAAACCCCTGCCCCACACAGAGGTCATGCAGCTCAGTAGCTATAGATAGATTTCATGAGCCCAGGGTGTATGAGCTTACTGGGTGTGTGAGCTTGCCTGTGATCAGGGTTCTCTTCTGTCAAAGGATATATATCAGTTAGCATGCTTGTAGACAACAGAATTCACTCTTGTCAATTTAAATGAACTGTGATGTTGTAAGGTGTTAAATGACATAAAGTTTGAATTTCGAAGGAATAAGATTGCAATACAAGTTTTCTGAGGGAGTCCAAGTCTACTTTTCATCACCATGGGGACTGCTGGTTCTCCAACAATCAGAAGGTTAGTTATCTGGTGACTGCAAAATATGTGGAAATGAAGGGGTGACAAGGACTGTGCACTTTCTCTGATCAGTTAGTAAAATAAATGCCCATACTGCCTCTCAATGTGAAAAGTTAGTGACTAGTTTATCACCATATTTCTCTGTGGCTATTTTTATAAACAATGAAAGCAAAGCATGACCTCTGCCTCACTTCCTCCTTCTAGTTCTTGCAGCAGTTTCATAGAAGGCAAACCTAAGTTTGATCAGCATCTTAGCTGCAAAGGAGTCTGGAAAACACAGTCTTGAAGTTTGAGGCCTCTGCCAGCAGAAGGCATTGGCTGAGATGAAGGATGCTTGTAAGTGGCATCTATATAAGACTAATCAATGTGTCTGCCCTGAGGATTGACAAAAAAATTGCATTGGGTTGTAAACAAAGAGTACTTAAGGCTGTGCTGGGGGCCATGTGGAAGACAATACATGTAGCTGTTATTCTACCAGCTTGTCAGATCTTGGTTCTTTGGAAAGACAAACAGCCAGAGCTAGATTCTCCGAAGTTCCCACCTGATAACACAGAACTTTAATGAGCCTATTAATTGCACCAGAGTAGCATTTCTTCTTTGCAATTGTAGATGGAATCATGCTCTCCCATGCCAGTTTCTGCTCAGATTGTGTACAAAGGATAACTTGGAATTTGCAATGAACATGCTGTGGTGCTAAATGGATTCTGGGCGAGATGAAATCTATGCTCAGATTCCAGTTCCTCCCCTTTGAGAATTGCAGCCTGCCTCTATCTGTCTTCTGCCACCACTTTGCTCTCTTTGAATGTCTAGATTATGCACTAATATCAAAGACCTTCACTCCAGCCCCATGGGAAAAACAACACTGGCTTGCCCCTATATTGCCATCTCTGCCTCTTCAAAGGGGAGAGAGAGTGTAGGCCTTACCCAGCTCTTTGAAGCCCTTGTCCCTGAGACTCTCCAGAAACACCCTGTCTGTGCTCTACCATTGCTGCTACTGCAGGGCTAAGTAAAGAGGCCCAACCTCAAGGACTAGACAGGTGGCTCTGGAGCAAAAGCTGTGAGGCATTTTCCTCAGGGAGAGAAATTCCGAAAGTTTAGCTCACTCTTTCCTGCCATAAAGCACACTGACTGTTAACAGCTTGCTGCTGTCCAAGCTGGTGTTTTTTAAATTAAGTATTGTTAAATCCATACCATTTGGAATGATGCTTCAGACAGCCCTGACACTCGGTCTTGCTGCTGCTTTCATTTCACCTAATATATTGTGCATGGAACTGGGAACCAGGCTGACGGCTGCCACAGCTTCTGGGGGCTGCTGTGCACAGACACTTGCAGACGGCTTTAATTTAGATACCTGAAGAGGAAAAAAGGAACTCGGCCAACGCCCTGCTCAATGCCATAAGTGGCCTTTCCCCAGCTGCCGTAACCATGATCTGCATTACCTAGGGTTTATGTTATTTTTCCCTTGGCCCTTCAAAGCTCTTAGAAGTGACAAAGTTGGGAGACAGAAGCTGTAGACTAAAACAAGATACTTACTTTCCGCTGCCAGGTAACCTATATGCACAAGAAACTCTGGTAGTCTCCATCTCGGCTCCTCCCTGGCCATAAGCATCTTCATCCACCACAGCCCCCTCCACCCAGTGTCAACCCCGGAATCTGTTCATGTGTGAACATGTAGATCCAAATATATCCAGATGAGTGGATTTGAAGTTGGAAGACCCAGCTTCAGGGGTGAGCTCCAGCCTTCGGAGCCTTTATCAGATCGCCTCTGAGCCTCAGTTTCAGACGCATTAGACAGTAGGACCTTTACAAAGTACCCAGAAGTCTCCAAAATCACAGAAGCTTTAGTAATTAATTATCTGTTAAGTCATCCTGAAAACTTTCCCCAGTGTCTCAAACCCAACTTGATTTTGTTCTTCTTTTTTTTTTTTTTAATTACACTTAGCATGGTGTCTTCCTTGTGCTACATGAACCATAGAGTGATCAATAGCTTCTTCTCATGTCTCTTGGTACTCCATGTAGAAAAGAAAATGCTGTGAGCCTAGTGACCACACATGAGACACTGGGGTGGGCATCCTTCCCTGGTTGGAAACTGAGGCTTCACTGAAGGGACCATCCTGCTGATATGACACCAAAACTCGAAACTCAGAAGACTATTTCCAAAGAAGAGTCTGGACTATGCAGAAGTGCTGTTTTCCCATCATGCCAATATTCTTTCCCTACAAATAGCATTTTGCTAGTCACAGTGATGCAGCATTCCTTAATTCCAATTAATTGCAGTATTCCCTCTCCTATACCTGTTCTTCCTTCTAGCTTGACACTGTCTAATAAGTGAGTTTTCATAGGAGGGAGGACATGGTGTGAAGTGAGGTGTTCCTCTGTGGAGTGAACTCTTCAGCTGCTGACCCAGGAGGGAGAGAGAGAGAAAACCCCATAGCAGAAGGTTCCTCTGTGTGTGTGTGTGTGTGTGTGTGTGTGTGTGTGTGTGTGTGTGTGTGTGTGTTTGTACTCACTCTTGCACTCACGAGTATGAGCATATGCACATGTGGAGAGAGAGAGAGAGAGAGAGAGAGAGAGAGAGAGAGAGAGAGAGAGCAGATAGACTATGACTGAGTGTTTATTTCAGCCCATCAACCTTTCTTCATTGTGGTGTGGATTTTAGATATCTAGCCAACATAGCTGCATTTACTTGTGAGTGTTGTTTAGCTTGGATGCATCCAGCACTTTTTCAGAGATTTATAAAATAAATCATTCTAAAAGGGAAAAGCATGTTTCAAAAGAAGACCTTTAGGGCTTATAGACATGTACTAACAACTTTACAGTTCAGCTTGCACAGTATTGAGGGCCAAGGTAAGTCCTCATATGCCCTAGACAAGTGTTTCTCAACCTGAGGGTCGAGACCTCCAGGAGTTGAATGACCTTTCACAGGGGTGGAATATCAGATTTCGTGCATATCAAATATTTATGATACAATTCGTTATAGCAGCAAAATTACAATTATGAAGTAACAATGAAGTAGTTTTATGGTTTAGGGGAGTGGGTCTCCTCAACATGAGGAGCTGTATTAAAGGGTCACAGCATTAGAAAGGTTGAGAACCACTGCTCTAGACTTTCCTGACAGGCTGAAAGTGGGATTTATTTTTAAAAACTCCCCCTTAATCGATAAACCACATGGAAGGAGTAACCAAAGCTGAGCAACCTGCTTTTCTTCACCTCTTTGCAAAGCCTCCTTTGTATGTACATGGCAGGCCTGCCTGTATTCACACACCTATCATAGTGAGGTAGTTTTTAATAATGAAGGGAAGAACATGCATTCTGAGTGCCCTCTGCCTCCTCCACTGCACTTCTGGGCTGTCAGGTCTGCAAAGGTAACACTTCTCCTGAGGAAATGGAGGGCTACGTTCACTGCTTTATTCTTTCCAAACGGAATGAGTTCCTGAGCGATAAGGAGGAAAGACAGCCTTGTTTGACACTTAACACTTTTCTAATACTATAATAAATTCCCCCTGGCCCACTCAGGCTTTGCTTGATGTGAGTGAGGGAGGCTCAGAATCTTGCTGGCCTTTTCCTGTAGCAGTGTGGTCACCTTGGAGCTCATTAGTACTTCCTACAGCTGGATTGCACCTCAGAGGCCATCCTGTCCCTTGCCACGGTGATGGAGAAAGAGATAGTTCCCTACTCATCCTTTTCTACCCAACCCTCTTTCCACAGTGATGGAATCACCCCCATTCTTTTTGTGTTATAGCAGCTCTAAGAAAGCCTGAGACAGGTGTCCAATGAAGAAGGTTTGGGGTTAAGTGAGGGTTAATTCACCCTTTCTTTCCTGTCATGGGCTAAATCTGATAGTTAGAATTGGCAAGGTGTCAAAAGCCCAGCAGTTGTTTCATCCCAAATGTGAACATCCTGAAGTCTTTGTCCAGGATTTCTTCTAAACTAGGGCTTTAAATGAGTCTAATTGTACCTTTAAAACTAATAAATGTTGAATGTTTCAAATCATCACTCCACAAAGAAGGACTTTGCCAACCCTTTTCTTTATTTTCAAACCAAGACCTTAACACAGAAAATAACTAATGCTATTGTTAGGTTTAGTGAGGATATTTGAAAACCATCTATAGTATTCTTTTCCAAACTCAAAGGGGAAAATAAAAAGGCACTTTATGGAAGAGGAAGAGCGTGCTCGTACCGAATACACTTAAAGGGCACATTCAGTCCTGAAGAGGGCTTGGTCCCTTTATAGCATATGTTCTATATTGACGGGGATTAAGTTTCTCTCCTGAATGGAACAATACACCGTCACAGGGAGCTACTGTACGTTCCAGAGCAACAGACACCAGCCCAGGCAAATGGCAAACAGAATCACGTCTCCCAGAGTACTAACCAGGTTGGTTCAGAGTGCAGCCCTGCTTACTTTTTGCGCCTTGCGCTTCTGCCTTGCATCTCTCCTCAGGCTCCGCTGCTCACTGCCCTGTCTTTCCGTCTTTTCCCTCTTTTCTGCTCATACTGTTCGCTCTCTGATCGCCGCCCCCCCCCCAGCTTTGTTATTCAGCATGTCTGATTAGCAGGAGTCTGATTGGCTGGCTGCCTGCTCTAGAGAGATTCCATTCAGCTTACCCCCCACCCATCCACCCACCCACCCTCGCTCAGGAAATGTGAGCGGGGCTGATGGAAGCTGATAGGCAGGGCTGGAGTGTGAGCCCCAGCACTGGCTGTGACAGCAGCGGGCAGAGGAGCACTTAGCAGCTTATTCAGTGTCCGATTCGGATTCCGGCAAAGATCCAAGCATGGAATGCTGCCGTCGGGCAACTCCTGGCACACCGCTGCTCTTTCTGGCTTTCCTACTCCTGGTAAATGCCTTTTCATTTCAATATGTTACTATTGCCACTTGGTCTGGGTGCTGTTGCAGTGTGTGTGTGTGTGTGTGTGTGTGTGTGTGTGTGTGTGTGTGAGAGAGAGAGAGAGAGAGAGAGAGAGAGAGAGAGAGAGAGAGAGAGAGAGAGAGAGAGAGAGAGAGGTGATTTTCAAACTCCAGGTAAAAGAATTTGTTGCAGGGTTTACAAAACAACTTAACTCCTTTGAGAATTTTAACCCCAACTTTCCCAGCAAAATAAATCGTAAAAGACTTTCTGGAATTAGTTACAGGTACATAATGATACTGATACCAAGCTATGAACTTCAGGTTATACTACTGCAGTGAGTATGTGATGAGAACTATATAAATAGTTGTGTGTATGAGAGGAATTTGGGTAACAGACGTCCTGAAATCAAACTCACTGTGGTGTTTCAGATTTTCTGAAGGACAGGCAGTGAGGAGCATGCCTGCTTCTTGTTCCCCCGGTGCCTGTGTGAAATATTTTCCTCTATACAGAAGAGCTACTGAACCAGGTTAAAAAAAAAAAAAAAAGAAGAAGAAATAAGAGCACTCAATACAGTCAACCCAGATTATAGCCCATAATTACTAAACTTGTTTATGGATACAATTTAATGCTAGTGTTTATGAATGGAAGATTAAACTATTTGATCTCAGATCTACTTCTGAAGGCAAGTGGCGATGGATAACTTCTTGTCCTGTTGATTTCCAGTCATAGTGATAAGGCTCTTCTCGTGAACATCAGCACACACTGCATTTTTGACTCAAAGTGAATGTTCCTTTGTGACTCATTCTTGGTTTTATGGGCAAAAAATGAACATACACTGTCCAAAAAAAATCTACACTCAAAATATTAATAGCAATGCACATTTCTTTTAAACCAGAGTGTTCTGGGCAAGCAGTTTAGCAAACCTCATCTGAAGGTTTGATTCCAAAACTTTCACATGCCGATTCCAAAGAAACGTGACTCTAGCTCTCCTTGTTACTACTATGGCAAGCCAGAATGTCTTCAAAAGGTAAAAAGAGCAAATAAAGAACAAGGCAAAACTGCAGCCACTGCATAGGACACATTACTTTTGATGGAGAAGGAATATTTTGTTCTGCTTGATTCTGACAAATTTGATCAATACTGGAATTTTGATGAAGGGAAGCAAACCATTTAGGTACAAATAGGAAAACTCCAGGAAAATCAATGGGATACAGTGACCAGGCAGCAATTAAATATTTCATCCAGTATCATATCTTAAACAATTGCATCACTGTATCTAAAAACTTATGATACTGCGTTGCAATTAGACATAGTTTCTATTTTCATGAACATTTTAACAAAAACCAAAGTGTAAGCATGAGTAGATGTGTTAGTTATGCCTAGGACTAAAACGAGTAGTGTGTGAGGTATGCTTTATGGCCAAGGAGCAAGGAGTTTAGGAAAGGTGTCTCATTTTTTCCATATGGGATATGTGACTTGCATACATCATTAATTTATCTCATCTTTCCTTCTTTGGGATTGTTTTTAAAGTGTGTGTTATTCTCCCAGTAAATTGCCTCATAAAGCAAATTACCAGTGTATATTACCTGCTATCTTATTTTCGTGTGGAAATATGATTTCATTATACTGAAGCAACACTCTCATTCAACAGAAGATTGATTTTCCTATTCATTTGGTAAATGCATTATATTCCCTTCTGATATCTTGAATATTCATATAGGAATCTGAGCAAGTAATTAGACGCACACTGAAAATAAAGTGTTTGTTTATTTCAAAAGGCCTTAATATGTTTGAAATACAGTGACTATATTATGGAATTAGGATGAAATCATTCCCAGGTTTATTTTATGGATGTGCTTAAGTGATTGTGAATTTGAAGATTATGCTAAAAAAGACAGAACTGGCTACTGAGTGTAGAGCAAAAACAGCATTAGTAATGGCTGTCGTGCAGGGTGTGCACGAAGGTGTCAAACACTAGGTTTGAAAATCATTCTGGTGGCTCCTCATAATTGCCGTATAATGAGGTATTTTTGAGCCCATTTTACAGGTGATAAATCAAGTTTATATGTACATTATACTGTGGTTATCAAATGCTCAGCAATCAAAGACATATTCTTCATTCTGGATCTGTAGGCTTTATGGATCATAAAGGCCTTTAAAGATATGCATAATATGATGAACATTCATTGTTCTTTGTCATTAACTGCCTTGTTTGGCTTTGTAGCCAAAATGAATTATTGGCTTAAGAGAAAGTGAACTTTAGCTTGACCTGCAGTTGACTTAAAACTGAAGTGTGACATCATCAGCTCAACTTTCAGGCTTGATACAGACATTGAGTTTGAGGATTTATTTCTATAGTTCTTTTATATATTACAAGAGTCTGTCTAGTATTAGAATTGACTTAGCATATCCTGTCTGTATAGTGGCAAGCCCAGTTGTTGCCTGATCAAAATAGCCTGCATTTCATTGACAGCTAAATAATCTGTAAAAGAACTTGGTTCTTGAATGTGTACAAATATGGAATGTTATGGAGCCTTACTGTTGTCAACAATCTTTTTTTTTCCTAGAACATTATTCCAGAGAGAATGAGACCCCAGTGTGGTTTGCGCCTATCTGAGCTTACTGTCCATCTTTTAATGCACAGTAACCATGTCACCATAGACTTCTTTTTTTATGCCACAGACTGATCAAGAGGTTCTCTTTTGCTATTCAGGTCATATTAAAAAATACATTACCCATCTTCCCACCCTCCTGCCCTTTGCCTCAGTTGTTGAGATCAAAAGAAATGTGGCAAAATCCATGACCGGCCATTGACACTTGTGTCCATCTACTCTTGAAGTCAAATCTCTTCCTGTCAGAGACATGTTTAATCAAGCCTGCATTCGTTTTTTGTTTCTATTAAGTGGTTGTGAGGTCTTTCCCCTGCTATTGTGAGAATTGCAAGTAACACTCAGAATTATAATAAAGTACATGTGTTTTTCTATTGAATTTCTTTTTTGTCTCTACACTAATTTCTACATGGAAACTAGTCAAATACAATGGCCATTCCCTTTAGTTCCTCTGGCACTCTCCTCCACTATTATCTAAGTGAATCTATCTTGGATGGTAAGAAGCACCATTAGCCTGTGGAATGAATGTTAAATTCCTTATTACAACAAATTGTGCTCTGCTCCAGGAGAGAGAGAGAGAGAGAGAGCAGGCACTCTCAAGTGTGCCTATGCAAGCCCTTCTAAACAACTTCCCACTCTGCATCTATATTTTATTATCATATCTATACCATCTTCAAATCAAAGTTAGGAATTCCCCTTATAAGTCTATAGGACATAATGGCATTTATTATAAAATTGTGTCTTGTGATTTTGGAGAGTTTCTGGTCTTCTTGGGTTCCTATCTTTAGTGATTTTGATGTCCTGATACTCAGAATCATTTCTCATGAGAACCAGTGTACTACATATTAGCCAAGGGAAGAATGTCCAATAGTGGTCACTAGTGAACCATGGAAGAAACTTGGTATACTGGGGAAGTTTACCCTCAGGAGATTCTTTGGATAGTGAAGACTTTTGAGAAAACGTGGGATAACAAAAATGGGTACATGTCTGTCCCTTTAGGTGATAGTTAATCATGTTGGTACTTTCTATAAATGCCTTCTATGAAAGAATGTGGAGAGCAATCTTCTGAGATTGTGGCACAAGTTTATTCTCATGCGCTATAGTTATATTAAGGGTTTATATTAGTGTTACTTTATATTAGTATAAGGTGAAAGTTTTTCTGCATCTACTGCAGCCCTTTGTACACAGCTGTGAAACCTGCTTGTGAACTTGACTGAGAAAAGGACTGATAGGCTCCATCAGTGTGGCTCTGAGTCTTCCAGTTTCTGCCCTCTGACTTCATGTCTACGGTCCAATTTCTTTGGTAAACTGACAGTTCTGCTTTTAATTTGTGTATCTCTCAGGTTCCAGGACTGACACTTTCTTGGGTTCAATTATTTAAGTTCTATTCTGCCCTTTCAGCAAATGCACTCTCTACTTTCTGTGGTCTCATGAGTCAAGTGACCTTAAAGTGACCTTTTCTCAGGATGAGGATCCCAACCTCCCTCTGAGTGAGAGTGGCCCTTGAATCCTGCTGAATAACCTACTGGTTGAGTGAGCTGGGACGATCATAGGACAATGCCTGATTTTGATTTCATGTTGCCACTGTTGCTCATTTTCTTCAGAAAAGGGGTTTTCAAGCTTTTTGTTTTAATCAGAATGAGACAAATTCATGTCACTTTCTGTCTACATCATAAAAGCCCTACCATGTGGTTGAATTTTGGCTTGATTGGCAGCACTGGCTCATGAGCAGCTTAGGACTGGCATACCAAGGTGATGTAAGTCTGAAAGGATCCTGATTGAAAGAGGCCAGCACAGCTGTGTGGGGAGCCTGCCTGCTAACTGGGTAAGCTGTTGCTATCACCCCTTCTTTCCATGAGCTCAAAAACAAATGACTAAATCTCCCCAGTTCCAGAACTTCAAGATTAAAACCTACATTGAATAAAGCTTAACTGTTCGGCTTCCTCTCACTGGGACTTTGTTTGCTAGAGCACCCAGCACGGAAGGCAGTTAGTTTGTTACAAGTTTTCAGGCCAGGTCAAGAAGTTGCCAAGTGGCTAACCTGTAGCCAACAGTGACCTTTGACCTTTCATTTGTTTTCTTTCCAAGGTGCTCAGAAATTATAAATTGGGTTTGCTGTCATATTCTGTAATATTCTCTATTTTGGTCAAAGGCATAGGCATCTTATGTCAATCATAAACTTTCTTAGAAGAAATATCATAATTTCTGTGCTTGAATATCCCAACCCCAAATGCCACCAATACATACCTACATATATAGTCAGCCCAAATTGTGTGTCAGAAGGTGTTAAAATTATAATTCATTGCTTTGTCTAAAGTATTTTAAGTGTAGCTTTGTAGTTCTTGTTTTACTGTGTATCTACTTCTGTCCTTGTAGTTCTTGTGTTTGACTTGTATTTAAGTCTGTCTGGCAAAGCCATGGAGGGACATCAGAATGGGCGATGTACTCCTCCTACAGCTATCCGAATCTCTGTAAAAGTGCTTGAAGTAAGTGAGAATGACTCAGAGGGAAATCTTACAAGTAGGGAAGAAAACTGTGGACACGCACTTTCATTGTGAAACACTGAAGCATCTTTTTGCTTTGAGTAAGCCCAAGTCAAAAGTACTTGATAAATTGTAAAGACTTCTACTTAGTGTTTCTGTCTTAGATGTGTATAGGCACACAATGAATAATAACTGAACAGTAATTCCTTTTGCCTTTGTTATTTAAAATGAATCATTTAGCATATTTTGTATATATTTTTTATCCATTAGGGTCTCAAGTATTTTTCCTTTCACAAACCTTGTAATAAGGAGAATGTTGTATTTACATTAGCCATAGTTTCATAAAACCAAGTATTTATAAACTCACACTTTAGTGGACCCAGTGTTATTAATTTACCTGTTTTATTTTTACTACTGTGCACTGAGATAATCCGTATCTCCCAGCCTTCCCTGTGACTATACCATGCTATTCTACTGAGTTCTGGTCAATATGGTTAACATGTCATATGGAACTTTGGGGGCTGACCCATCACACTTGATCCTCCAAGCACACTCTACCTGTTTGCCAAATATATAGGACCTAGCACAGAAATTTTAAACCAGGCTACCAACAATCAGGCCTGGGTCCCCAGATGACTACTTGGATTACCACCCACCCCCACTACTCTCAGGAAACTTCCCTGTGAATATCCATTTAAATACAGGAAATAGCCTTTGTTACATGAAAAATCCTAAAATTTGTGGAAATGTGTTATATGCTCAAAACCTTTATAAATAACATGTGCTTCAAATTTATATTTTATGCATTCTAGTGCATACTTGTAAGTGCTAATACCTCTTTCCACTTCTTATATGGAAAAAGAAAAATAAGAAGATGCCACAGCCTCTTAATGGTAGTTTAATCTTTATGGGTTGTTATTTACTGTATACTCTGAGTGTGCTAAGTCTCTGGGAAGGTGACTGCTCTAGGAAAACAGGATCAACATTTCAACCATAGAATTCATAGGTGGGTGGAGGATGGGTAGGGAATGAAGAAAACAACACAGGGCTGGAGTGAGTCATCTGGGGTCTCTACAGCAAGCACAGCATGAGACAAACTGCAGCCTGAGAGCCACACAGATCCAAAGCAAAGACAATACAACAGACAGTGACAGAATATCAGAAAATCAAAACTTAAACAACTGACAAAGAGAAAAGCAGACTCGCCAAGGCGAAGAAATGTTTTTGCACAGCAGCAGAAAAAGCAAAACACACTTTCTGAGTATAACTGACCTCAAATTATCTTCATGTATTTTTCTTTTTTCTTGCAGCAATCTCCACCACTTTCCATCACTGTAGCAAAATCCCAGAGGCAGCTAATAGTAAGAAGTTTCCTTAGTTCATAGTGCTGGAGCCTGAAAGTCCAGCTGGCATTGCCCAGGCTCTTGGAGAGGGTTGCCTCACCTCATGACACAGATAACGGTGGCAAGAATGTGTAGAGTGAAAAGTTTATCTCTCAGAGGAGAAGCAGAGTTAGAATCAGGCATCCTATACTCTCTCTTGACTACATACTCACAAAGACCTTGAGGTCTCCCTCTAGCCTCATCTTCTAAAGGCCCACATCATTATCTAGTTCTGCCACCTAAGGCCCAAGCTTCCAGCCAGAGTGGACCCTGGGGCTAGTCAAACAACAACCAAACTATAACACAGCCAAGCTGCTATGAAGAATCTCTGATAACAGAATGTGAATATTGGGCTACAACACTATTGTTGGCACCATCAACTAAGCCCATCATTGCAGACTCTTTCCACTTCTGTCTGCACTCTTCTTTCTGCAATTGCTGCTGTACCTGGCTCTCTAGGTGCCAAGAGAGCAAAACCACCATTACATACCTAAGTGGTTTTTGTAAACACAAATGTGCTGTCACACTGCAGGTGATTATGAAAGTCCAGACAAAAGTCATTTACCCATCACCATCTACTCAATACAAAGCCTGGGCCATGAGCAAGAGGTAAATGTTGGAAGGTATTAAAAGTCATAGTCCCTGTAATAAAGAGCTCAGAAGTCTGTTGCACATTTTGTTGTCTTTGGAATACTAATTTTGCTTTAAAACAAACAAACAAACAAAAAACCCACAATGTTTTCATGGGTAACATTTCTATAATGAACATTATTATTTTCAGCTGTTCTCTAAACTGGTTCATTTGCAAATAAGCCATCTATACCTACTTAGATGCTATTCATTCATTGAACCCTAGTATCTATATGTTAATGGCTAAATTACAGCTTTCCTCAGGCTGTGAACATGGTATTTTTATGAATGATATAAACTTCTATATGTCTCCAAACATTAGTAATTTCAAAATGATTATATATATATATATATATATATATATATATATATATATAAACAGTTTTGTAGTTAAGACTAATTCTTTAAAATAAGTCTTGTTTCAAAGCAAATCCTTGGCCAGGAATGGTTGCCTGTAGGACTACCCAATTGGGAAACTGAGGAAGGAAGATGCCATAGCAAGACCCTGTCTCAAAACAAACAAAGAGACAAAAGTTATTATTGTAAGAATAATCATTGCATGTGAACAGTATACGGAGAGTTATCATCTGTCCCATGATGCCATTGAGACATCATGCAGCCAGGCTAGTCTTCCATTTTCACCACATTGAAACAGAAAGGTAATATGCAAAAATCCATGCAAAACTAAACAGGCTCTTGAAATTATATTTCTGTACATACTATAGTATTTTATACCTCCTGTGGTCATTAGTTCTACCTAAAGTCTCCTTAAATAATTTAATTATAATAAGATCAAAGTGATTCTGTGTATCAAAGGATGATAGCTGAATGAAATGGATCAGCAGAAAATCTTTTGTGTAAGGCATATGCCATTTCTAATATGGATTTATTTTACTTCTGAAGCAAGAAATGGTAGGACTCTAATAGTTTTGCCACCTGTGAATTATTTGGGTGCACCTCATAAGTGGGTTCTTTCTTCTATTTGTTTAAAGAAATGAGTGATATGCTTGCCAATTCTACACTACATTAATTTTCACGGAGTTTCCATTTTCATCTTCATTTCTTTTTCAGATTTTTTTCCAAAGCTTCTGCCATCCTCCTACTAAGACTTTGGGTATTTTTCCTTAGGTGTCACCCCCCACCCCTTAGGGATTTTCTTTAAGTTATTTTGATCTATTGGTATAAATGTTGGGACAAATGAGTGTGATAACCCAAGACATCCTGACGTAAATTCCGAGAGCATGAAAGACATGAGACAGGAAATTGTCAGCAACCTATAATAAATTCAAACTGCCCAATAAAATAAGCATACCTCACTTTCTTCTCATAGAAAAGTATGGTTGGGTATCTGATTTCCCAACCCATTTTGCAGACTATAATCTCAGCCACCATCTGAAGTCTTTACATGTATTGTTTAGATATCGTACTTCATCAGCAGAACCAGAAATGAAAAGTGTGATGGAAATGATTGGGATGCCAATTGTTCAGGCACAGCGATGAGATCTGGAGAACTTGGAAGAAATTTCCTGCTCTTTCATTAGAGTGTTACAGCCATTGGTCATCGAGACCTTGCTTTGGGGCTTGTATCTTCTCTGAGATAACAAGCAGGCTTTGAATTTAATGTTACAGAAGTAGCTTGATAGCATTTAGACTGCCAGATCTTACACCCTGTGGTTTAGAATATTAGAGTTGTGGAGGTGTACAGAATGTAGCCTGCAATGATGGAGAACCCTTTGGAGGGAAGAATTTGGTGTCATGTGTTTTTTTGTTTGTTTGATTGATTGATTTTGTTATTATTTGTTTGTTTTCAATACCTGCCTCCTTGGCAGCAAACAGAATTTGATTTAAATAAGGTAAGCTTTCTGTGTGGGTAAATGAACCAATTGCCCATGATTGCACTTTCATTTTACAAATAGTTGAATTTAAAATACAAACTATCGACTGGGAAGCTTAAGCCCTATCTGTCAGTAACACCTCTTAGGTAGAGTCAGATCCTTAGAAAGGATCCTGATTCCTTTCCTTTAGGTTGGCCTTTCCATTGAATTATTTCTGGAATTCAAGAGCTGCCCTTAGTTGGGGGATTGAAATAATTGAGACCTGGCAGCCAGTGAGGCTTCTGGGCAACAATATTGAGATAAAACACAAGATTCATTGTGGGTTTGTAAACATCCTAGTGACAAGCTGTGTCACAGAAGCAAAGTCTTGCTTCCAAATCAACAAGAAATATGAATAATTTGCTGACCCATATATGAAAGTTACTTCCTAAGGGTCTTGTATATAGTAGGTCTCCAAGAGTTGGCTGCCTCCCTTGAATCAATATGAAATTGTGTAATTCCAGGGTCAGCTGCATCTCAGTACTATGTTTAGTACTGGGTAGAGTGTGTTAAACAAAGCAGACACAGTGTAAAATGTGGGTCTTTGGATATGAAATATCAGAAAGGACTTGGGACAGGAGCAGGCAAGACAGCAATTAACTGGCCATTGCTTTCCATTGGTTTTATGTTGCTGTCGTGATATTATTTTCTTTAAACTGTATATTTAACTATTGCTGATGTAAGGGTGTCTCTGCCTAAAGAAATAGACATATTAATTCATTATTTATAGTGATTCAAGAAAGAATGTGTTAAAAAAAAACTCTAAGTCTCTAAAGATTTATATTTAAGGTCATTTTCTGAGTTACGCCTTTTCCCCCTGAAGTCCTTTTATTTTTTTTTAATAGCAATACTGAAACCTAAGCTTAACAAGTGTATTATGCTGTCTCAGTGTTTATTTGATACATAAATACCAGTCTTTTCCATCTTAGGGCTATGCTAAAGAAATGAAACCTTTAACCTAGCCTCTCATTCAAGCCAACATCCAGCTAGTTAGCAGAATATAGGATGCATAGTCTGTTACTATCTGTGGGCTTCCCACAAGAGGCTTGCTAACTTCAGGTGGGTGAGGCTAAGACAGCTTTGGCTACAGAGGCTACAAGATCTTTACTGCAGTCCTAGAGATCGACCCCAGGGCTTTATGTGAGCAGAGCAGGCACTTTACTGTGGAAGTCAGGCCAAGAAGAGAGGGAGGAGTGATATGCCCAGCAGAGATCCTATAAGGACAAGGCAGCAAGATGAGTTTAGGGGACAGTGAGTGAATCTTCAGGGAACAGCTAGGCCATACTGTGCCTTGTAGGCCATGAGCAGGAGCAAGGGCTACTGTTCTTGTTTTAGGAAGACAGTGAGTGTGGTTACCACATGGAGGGAAGATGATAGAGAAGAGTCCAGAAGTTTATAGTTACTGCCCCTCTCTCTCCCTATGGGACATCAGGAAACCAACAGAAGCAAAAGCAGTAATTCCAAAGAGAAGTGCCCTGTTGGAAGAGCCATTGGTATGAGACCCACCGTGGGGTCCTTCATCTTGAAACCCAGCAGTGGCTGGAGCTCCTGCCAGGTACTAGGGCTCAGGTCCATTTTTTAGCTAAGGATCAGAGTTCTTAATTCTTTTAGGATATGGATGTATTTGTTTCTTTAAGATGCCTTCCATAATTTTAAAAAGACACTCCTTTTCTTTAAGCCACAATTTTTAATGAGGAGACCTTGAGTAAAATTATTTACTCTTTCTTGTACACCTTCCAACCAGCAATCATTTCCTGGTAAACTTGTCAAAGCGGGCTGGTATCATGACATCATTTTTGGGTTCCACATGCGGGGTTCCCTTTGCATACAGCTGGATCCCCAGTGAAGATGGAGCAATGAGTGTCTACACTTACGTTCTCTGCTCTGATTAGTGCCCACTATGGCCCTTAGAAGAAAAACCATTTTTAGAACAAAATTATGAATTTAGAGATTTTATGAATTTGAAATTTGACTGGAAAAAGTCACAAATTTTAGAGAGAGGACTGAAATGTGTGTCATATAAATCTTGTTGTGAATCTGACTGGTAAAGAGCTGGATTTTTTAATCAGTCACACATTAGAGTACTTGAAGATAGTTGGCCTTTTCTTAATTATGAGCAAATAGTCTCTGCTGCACACACAGCTAGTCACACAGCATTACTACCAGGCTGATTCTAGGTTGGCATAACATAGACTTTCCTGGCAACAGCATCAAACAGGTATTTATGTTTAAAACCATATGGTTGTTTTTTTTATAATAATTTTGGACATTGACCACTTTTACTTTCCTTCTCCCTTCCTCAAAATTGACTTCAACAGCATAAACATCTCTCCAGATTTAGCAAAACGTGATTCTTCTTTGAGCATGTGTGCCAAGTACTGCTCTGTTTATCTATGATAGATAATACTCACCACGCCTATTTCACAGATAAGAAAACTGAGTACTACAGCCTAAAGGTAGTGCGAACTTCTCAACTTTTCGTCTGTGTATATTCAACTCTTATTGCAAACAAATCATATTAAAATATGCAGTACAGATTATGTTCCACGTTGTTTGAGCTATGTTTTGGCCTCTTTTGGCAGGCACCTCCTCAACATGCTGAGTGATTTCCACAGTTTCTAAACCAAGTTCATGAGAGTTCACAGCTTGTACCGTATTTCATCGATCCTAAGATACACAGTTTTTTCCTCGACTTTAGAAACTTGGATGTACTTATAGTTGACATCAGGTCATAGTTTGGTGGTTGGCATTTCTTTTTTAAAAATTGCAATATTACATGAATCAATATGTGTCTTCAGTTTTTAGCATCTTCCATCTGATAGAGTACTGTTTCTGGATTTTTCCAATATCTGACTAATGAGAAGTAAAGGCAGGCTTAAGGTTTCAGTACAGAGATGTGATCATGTGACTCTCTCCTTGTTTATTACCTGCTAAGCACCTTCCTCTGGTACAAGTTGATGATTTATTTATTTATTTATTTATTTATTTATTTATTTATTTATTTATTTATTATTGCCAGTCTCTCTTGATCTAGAGCAATGGAAAGTCTCTACATTGAACTTATAGGAGCTGACTCTGTTCCCTGTTAAGGTCCCTCAACCTAGTTCCTAGTCTTTGTGTGCCTCTGATTCCTTTTCTGCAGGCTAGTATAATATAGTAGTTGTTGATGTTTTCTCCACTTCCAGATCAACCAGGCACTTGCTACATTTCATAATGCCTAGCCCTTCCCACTTCACCAACCTGGACCTGGGTAATTTGTAAGCACTCCATACAATTCCCAAATACTGCAATCCTGACAGCTACTCAACAAAACTTCTTGAATTTAAATCTTGGCCCCACGACAATAACCTTTCTACAATGTTCTGTGTCCCAATGTCCTTGTCTGCTAAGACAGTTTTCAACAATATCATCCACATCCAAATTATAATGAAGTCAAATAAAATGATTCACACACTATAGCTAGAACATCTCCTCTTTGTCAAGGCACCTGGAGAACTCTAGATTGAATATGTCTGGCCATCTGCCTGCACAAGCACCACCTCGACCAAAAACTATAGCTACTGTTGGTCTGAGGAAGAGCCCCTTACAAAGATCCCAAGTAATTGAAGTGCATAGCCAGGGGGTAAAAACAAAACAAAAACAAACATACAAAAACATTGCTCTAAAGAAAGCTGAAAAGATTACAAACACATTCCCCTACTAGGGGAATGTTTTAACATTGAAGGATCTTTGTAACATCTCCATGAGCCTTATGACCTATGGTAGTGGTCATGTGCCAGTTCCAGTAGCTCATCTAGCAGATGGGAATGGACCATGTATATAAATTGTAGGTATGCATGTCAGACAGCATGGCAATGCATAGTTTGAAGATGACTATCCTTGCATGCAACAGTGTGCAGAGAAAGCAACAGCACTTGCCCAGTTGTGAACTCTATAATACAATACTAAAACTACTCATTTGAATATGTGTTTGATTAAAAAATTAGAGACCATGGACAGAACAAATCACTTGGGAGAAGATAGAAATTAGAGCTTTTCTCAGTCTGACTTGAAGGAACAAATAAAACAAAAGAGGTACTCTAAGGTCTCCCATCTTCTAAATCTACTTGTCATTTATACCTTCTGTTTTCCTTTTTTTTTTTTTTTTTTTCTCAATGGCAGCTGTGTCAGATTCAGTGTTTTGGATGCTCCACTTCTGTCCTTGGGCAGCCAAGCTTAATTCCTGTCTGGATGACTAACTGTTACCCAGCCGTATCTCATTTAATCAGTCAGAATCGTCGAAGTTTCTCTTATCTGTTATTGAAATGGTTGTAAGATTAATTCTTCGCTTATTCCTTTGGCAGCAACTTTCTCTTCCTCTTCTTTTTCCAAAATATCCATATACTTTTAGTGCCTGTAGAAGTCTTGTGAGCTTCTAATGGATAGTAAAAATACCCTGAAGACTGCAAAACCCGGTCACATCATGCTTCGTGCAGTCGCCTTCCCTGGTTCCAGCTGTGACTCTAACAGAGCTACTCTAGCCCTAGTCCCTCAGCCTGAACTCTGTCCGACACCACCATTGCAACCTTGCCCATACCACCATTGCAAGCACAGCTTTCTTCCTGGCGTGTCTGGGCACACTTAGCTATACTGTGGAGGAACTGGCAGGGCCAAAGCCATAAGCAGTCTGGAAAGCCAGTTGTGTATCATGTCAGCAGTAAAAAGAGTTCACTCTAGAGCACTAATGCAAGGAGTGGAAAAGGGAGAAGGAGAACACACAGCAGAAGGATTGTGTGAGTGAGTGTGACTGCATGTGTGCATGGGATGGGATAAATGGAGTCTTGAGGGAGGGGACACGTTTTATATTGATGTTTATACATTTATAGCTCTGTTAGGGAGCAGGGCTGCAAAAGGATTAGAACCCCAAATATTTTTTGGGGGGGGATCTAGAAATGTTGAGTTAAAAGTACTAACAAGACATTTGAATGGGTGGAACAATATCCTAGAGAATGTAGAAGCTGTGGATGTGTAACTCACCACCAAAAAGACAATGCTGGAGAAAGTGAAAAGGTCAAGAGGAGCATCAGACCCCAGGGGGTGAAGGGGATACTGGGAAAATCCCTCAGAGATTCCAGCATTTACCAGTAAGGATGAGTAAGAAAAGCCAGCGGGAGGGATAGGCCAGCAGTCCCTGCCAGGGAGCATATTGCACAGCAAGATGTGAGGGAAGTCAGAGGATGTGGTGAATGACAGGATCCAGATGAGTGGCAGGGGAGCCTAGTCAGTCAAGAAGTGGGCAGAAGCCAGATTGCACCACATGATGGAATTTGGGGGTGTTGAGGAAGTGGGTACAGGGATGGGATTAGCCTTTCCAGAAGCCTTGAAGTGAAAGGCAGGCAGGCAGGAGTCAGCAGGCTACTCACCACCAACAACATGGAAAGGCAAAGACCGGAAGGCACAGGGTGGGAGCAGGGAGATAAAAGTGAACTTGGTTTTAATAAAAAGAGGAGAAAGTGCTTTCGTCTTAATAGCTCCAAGAATGCTGATAGCAGCCATGTGTGAAATTGATTTCTGAGGCCCAGCACCAGAGAGAGTAGGACTGTGAGGCCATGCAGTAGTAAACCATGATTTAACACCTTCACTCTCTCTGCTTATTACAAAGCAGGCTTTAAAAAGGATGCCTGGGGTGCACCTCAGCAATCTTGATATTGTCTGTGGCCACCATCCATTCTAATATATTCCTGAGGCAGTTTGGTGACTATAATACCACTTCACACATTAATCTATTAACATGTCATATCGCTGAGAGTGTTTTGTGCAATGCACATAAATATTATCACTCTATTAAATAATATCGAATGATGCTTGAAGGACTAATGTGTCTTGCTGGAAATATAAAGGTGACAGGCTCCAAATGCTCCCATGTTGAGAGCAAAATACTAGCTTTGTAAACTCTCAAAGCATCTGCTCCAACTGTTCAAAACCTGAGGAACCTTAGGAGAATCAGACACTATGTTCTAGTATATTTCATGCCCCAATGAACATTTACCAAGTGTTTTAACTAATGCCTTCTTAGTAATGTTAATGAACTTACAAACGATAAAAGACTGTCTCACCTCCCATATGCACAATTCTGAATGAAAATTTTCAGTTGTGGTTTTTAAAAATTCCAACAGTCCATGGAACTCAGCTAGCTGGAAAAGCAGAAAAAAATTTGTTGAACTTGACTGGAAAGCCATGAGGAAACAAGTGCTGTATTTGTCTCTAATTGCTATTATTACTTCCTATTTCATTTATTAGACATGCACTGTTTATTATGATGATGGGGAATTATGATGGACTGAGGAAGATTCGTCCATTTAGAGAAACAAAATGTTTTGCAAGTTTAAAACTGCAGAATTGTACGCTCTATTCCACATGAGAGGAAAGAAAAATTGT
Organism: Cricetulus griseus; assembly: GCF_003668045.3. Classification (NCBI taxonomy): domain Eukaryota; kingdom Metazoa; phylum Chordata; class Mammalia; order Rodentia; family Cricetidae; genus Cricetulus; species Cricetulus griseus. The sequence continues at coordinate 61,801,415 of NC_048595.1, read as the reverse complement.
GGGATGTTACTGTGATGCATTCCCTTAACAACAGAATGTGTGGTGACCTTGCTATAGTTCTCACAAAAACATCAGCTAGCAACAGTGCCTGGACTCTCAAAATAAGTGACATAATATGTGAGGAAATATATCTGGAAAACTAAAAACGAATTTAAAATTTACTGCTGAAGTCACACAGTAGAGAGCAGAGAGTGACAATAGTAGTTTCTGTACTGATAGAAAACAAAATAATTTGTGAATATTGTTGAGATCCCCCATGTAGTAGAAACATTTAGAAGACAACATGGTACTCCAACACTGATTAGAATTAAGTCATCATGGAAACTGAAAACCATAAAAAGTATTTCTGCATTTTAGCCCATCATCTGGATAACTTTTGCTTACAAGTGTTTATTGGTTTTCAAAGAAGTAAATGCTACACAATTTATTAATAACAAACTACAAAGTATAATTTTGTACTTATCTTTTTTAGAAGTCACTTTAATGTCTTCCATAGGTTTTGGGTGGAGAGAATTGCATAACGAAATAATAGAATCCTAGTGGAAATTATCAGTTTCAAAAATCACCTTATTAAAAAAAATTAAGAATGAAGCCATAGGACCACCCACCTCTTAAACTTCATTTGGCAATTATACTGCCCAACATTCATTCGTATATTACACTTTATCTTTAAAGAGATCCTTATAACAACTCTGTGAGTTAAACCAAGGCAGTGTTTGGGATCCTGTTTTACAGATCAGAAAATTGATTTGTAAATGTGCTGAAGTATGATGGGCTAATTCAGAATTCTACATGTCTTAGAAATTATCTGACCTCAAGCTAAGACATACCACATTAGTTATTTAAAATACAAAGATGGAGCCAGGCGGTGGTAGCGCACGCCTTTAGTCCCAGCACTTGGGAGTCAGAGGCAGGCTGATCAAGAGCTAGTACCAGGACAGCCTCCAAAACCACAGAGAAACCCTGTCTCAGAAAAAACCAAAATAAAATAAAATACAAAGATGACTATATCAAGGATTAACAAATGAACCACAATGACTGTTGGTGACCTCATGCCCAGCCTGTGTCCTTGCTTAGAAGTTTCTCATCAGTATTATCCATGTACACCTTCTTAAATGCTTTAAATTTAAACATGTGTATACATACACACACACACACACACACACACACACACACACAGTAAAACACAGACTCACAAAGGCACGTACAGAAACATACTGACACACACACACACACACACACACACACACACACACACACACACAGAGACTCTCTCTCTCTCTCTCTCACATACACACACACACACACAGTAAAACACATACAGACTCACATAGACTCATACTCACACACACACACACACACACACACACACAGTCTCTCTCTGACACACGAATACTCCCCCCCCACACACACACACGAGAAACTCTGACCACTGGACTTGGTGCCATATCCTGCTCAGACATCAGGGTTAAGGTTGAATGTCATTCAGTTTCTATTTTCCAGGATTTTGCAATAATATCTTGCCTCTGAACATCAGCGCTCTAGTATTTGAATGTTTAGATTTAGTTTTACAAAGAATCTACTGTCTTTAATCTAGAACTCTTCCTTGTGTCAAATTTACTTTTATTTTTTCCTTATTAGTTGTGATGAATTTACTTTTTCTATGTTTTATTTCTATATTCTAATTTGTATGCTTACTTTTAAATACCACCTAGGTTTTTTATTTAAATTTGTTTTTCATTTTACATACCAACCTCAGTTCTCCCTCACCCTCATCCCATCCCCCTACCTTCCCCCACCCCATCCCCTGTGCACTCCTCAGAGGGGGTAAGGCCTGCCTTGGTGAGTCAACAAAGTCTGACATACCAAGTTGAGTCAAGACCAAGCCCCTCCACTCCAAAAGCTAGTTTGTGTACCCAGAATAAGTCCTGGTCCCACTGCTAGCCACCCCCCAAAAAAAAACAGGTCAAGCCACATAACTGTCACCCATTTAGTTTTTTATTGACTGCAGCCTTTTCCTTTGATTAACCCAGACTTTGTGCACTCACACACTTTCTGTCTATATCCCCTCCAATCCCAGCACACGCACCTCCTAAGAGTGTACTTTCCAGGTAGAGCACATTCTGTTGTTGACTGTTTGGTGAGGTACCCTGACATATTCTCACCTGGGACATGAATTAGGCTACATTAAGGGAAGATGTGTCAAGTTCATTGTCATTGAGCTTCAGGTAAATCCAACACTGGCATCAAGAGATGCATGAATAAGCAGAAGTGTGATTGACTTCCTTCCCTCTGTGGGTCGGGTTCATTTGTGTCTTCTCCCATTCCCTTGCTCTTCTACGGCTTGCATTTATTTGCCAGAGTGTACATGAACAAGAGAGAAAGCTGACAGCCACTAGGAATCAGGCCCTCAACCACAACTTGTCCTGGCCTGCCTTGTATTTGAAGAATATTTACTGACACTGGTTAGCTATTCAGAGTTCCACAAGGCACTCGGGGGGGCAATAGCACATTTGTCTTCACTGTGGCCCTCACACAGCCCACAGTCCCTTTCTGATAAAAGCTGTGTCAGCAAAGAAGAGCAAAGCAGAGACTCCCAAATGCTAAGCCAGCTACAGCATCAGATCCTAGCAGTGTGCTCCCAACATGCAGGATCAGCAGGAGACTGCTTCTACCTGGAGAGTAGGAAGTTCCACCAGATAATGGATAATGGCATGGTAGCTGCGCCATAAAGCAAGAACAGGAAGACACAAGTCAAGGAAAATAAAGCAGGTGTGCAGAAGATGAGGGGGATGGGAAGCTAAGCAACAAGCTGGTGAGTGCAGTGTCAGAAGATGTGGCAGAGCCTTGCCTGACCAAGGAGGGAAGCAGGGATGAATTCAGAACACTTAGGGTCAAGTTAGAAAAAACAATTCATAGTTCATTTTTGGTAATTTGGACTTTATCCTATTCCCAGTGATTCCTAACCTTTTTTTGGAGAACCTGACGAAAGCTATGAATCATTTTTCCAGAAGTATAATAATAACACACATATGCCCAAAATGTTGCATAGGGGTTTTGAGCATTCACAGCCCACCTGGAATCCATTATTAGATCCCACCAACTATAAATGCTGGCTCTACAGAAAGTCTCCTAGTAAGGAGTGAGCAGTTCAACTGTGTTTTCTACCAAGATGGCTGGCAATGGTACGAAGGACAGACAGGTGGGAGTAAAAAAATCAGATGGTAAGGTCATTGCAAAACACAGGGTGCCAACAGTAAAACCAGAATTAAAGGTTTGAAAGAGTTGAGGGTGGGAGAGAAAAACATTGCTGAAGTGAGATTGATAACCCTGTGTGAACATAGAGGATATTGAGCGAATATTTTGTGGTTGCTTGTCCTTATTCTGCCCATTCAATTATAAGTCCCCTATGAAGTGTTGCTGGGCCAGCCTGTATCCACAGAAGTTGGCAGAAGAGAAAAGCAAGCATGCAGGGTTTGAACTCGACATTCACGCAGAAGCCTCAAGTCTATCCAAATGCTCAGACTGCAGAGAGCTGTGGAGTAGTGACTTCAGAGACTAAGGGACAGTTGCTGGTAGATAGAGAAAAAGATAAAGAGCCATGGCAGACAGTAACTCTGGATAGGAAGCAGTCATGGGCAGCCAACCCTTACTGATGTCCCCCTCTTCCTTATCTGGGACTTCCTGACTCCAGAGCAGATTTGGAATCACTGAGGTATATGGTTGGTTTGTTTTACATTTAGAAAGAGGAAATATTACTAAGACCATTAAAGAAATACTCAGAAGGATTTATTGCCCAAACTGTCAAACTTGCAAAACTGTTTCCACTACCCATGCCTCCCCCAACTCCCTCCCTATAGCACCATCCATAAGTTAAAACTAGAATAAAATGCTATCAAAGGAACAGGAGTATACAGTAATTAGAGGACCTTTGCTTTTTCACATACATTCTTCTGAAAAATAATAGGTACTGAACTACATTGGATTTATCTTCCAGTGTGTAGGATAGAGATGGTATCTCCTTGAACTGGAGAATTTGAGATGGATATTAAATTTCAAAATCCTTAGAAATCTTGGCAGTATATATTTCTCATATAATTTCCCTTACTTCTCTTTCCTGTGGTTGTTCTGTATTCTACATACAGTTTTGAGAGACAAATGTAAAATAAGTAATTGAAGATAAAAGCAAACCAAAGATCCAAAGTATTTCCCCATCTACTAAATACATTCATACTAATTTCAATTATTACTGCAGTTAACTAAAAATACCATAACCCTTTCTGTCAAGGGGTTTGGTACTTCATTTGGAAAGATAATTATCATATAGAATAATAATCTGGAAGAGTTTAACCCCATGAATTCTCTATTAATTAACCACAGATTAGCAGTGTATAGATGGGAAATGAAGTACTTGCAGCTTAAGCAGAATTATCACACTTAATATAGTGGTAAGAACCTGTCACCAGGCCACATCTGAATGAAAACAGTCTAATGTGAGCAAAAGTGGAAACAAGAATGTAAGACAAAAAAAAGAATGAGAGAGAGATAAAGACAGAAGAAGAAATAAAGGATAGAAAGAAAGAAGGAAGGAAGGAAGAGAAAGAAAGAAAGAAAGAAAGAAAGAAAGAAAGAAAGAAAGAAAGGAAGGAAGAAGGAAAGAAAGAAAGAAGGAAAGAAAACCTGAATGTTGTATTGTTGTAATAGGGAGAAAAATATTTGTCTCGATATTGAAATGGGCACTTAAGAATGTACCTTATGTGAATATTGAAGTGGAACCTAAATTACACTCAGAACCCTATGAAGCTTCATTTGGAATAGTTTCATCAAAACTTCTCTTGACTCCACTGGCATAGTGGTCAGTTGAGGAAGAGTTAGCTGAGTTCTCCTGACAATGACGTGGTAACTAGTCATCTCTTCCAGTTTCTCTAGTCTCAATTCTAATTTGGGCTTTTGGGCATCAAGTCCTAAACCATATTAATTTCTTAACTTTTCGGCTTGCTCACTGAATCAAAAAAAAAATAGTGTTTTTTTTTTTTACTCCATCAGGAATGCTTTCTCCATGATTCCAACCCCAACATGTGCTTCCCGGAGCCTCAGATGTTTCCTTAGCACTACAGATGTTTTGTAAATTCATTTCAGCAAAAGTTGCCAGTGCTGCAGAAACTATCTGTGGCTGATTGGACTCAAGTTTGGACAGAGCTTGAGTTAGATTAGATGGAAATGGAAACTGAACTTCTTGCTGGCTCAACAGGAGCTCAAGAATTCACAAAAAGAGCAGAGAAGGAATTTCCTTGGAGGGGGTTTCCAACATGCCTGTTTTGGGGAGTGGAAGCCCCTGGAAGTAACTCTTCACTGTTTTTCTTGGTGTTGTGCCTACATACTCTTGTGCACTGGAGGTTGCTCTCCTTTTCTCAGTATAGAAAGAAACAACAGTAGTAGAAGTAATAATCAGAAAGAGTAACCTCACTTTAGAATTCTAGATAAAATAACTGTTATTTCATACATAAGAAGAAAAAGCTCTGAAATGTCCAAATATCCCTACATGAGCCATAAAGATGGTAAGTATGGTCACAAATGTGGGAATGATGAGTCTTAAAAAAACAAAAACAAAAACAAAAAACAAAACTGGTGACCCTACAGTTCACCTTTGTTTGCTCTCTCTTTCTCTCTCTCTCTCTCTCTCTCTCTCTCTCTCTCTCTCTCTCTCTCTCTCTCTCTCTCTGTGTGTGTGTGTGTGTGTGTGTGTGTGTGTGACTTGAGCAGTGGCTGGATTCAATACTTGGGCTATTATTGTTTTAAGAATGCAAATTGTTACAGTGGACAAAGAAAACCAGACTGTCAAGACATTTGCCTCTAGTAAAACCTTCAAGTTGCCAAGACCATGTATATCATATATCTAGATCTATGAGCTTATATATCTATATCTATGATATATTTATAGCTATATCTCTATAGGTAGTTAAGCTAGGATCTAGATATATACTTGATACACATAATATGTATCTTTGTATACTTACCCACAGCTGGTTTGTAATCTCTATCAGAAAAAATAATATTTACATGGATATTCTCTCAGTAACATAGTGGAGCATTTAGAATGCCTCTGTTCCCTAAGCTCATGCTTTAAAAGTAACAGAAGCTGAGAGGGATAGGATATTTTAATCTGTGCCCTCCTTGAGACAAGCTTATTCAAGGCACTGAATCATCAACTACGAAATTCTTGAACGCTAAGATGTGTTCATATCAGCAATTACTGATTTTAATCCAGCTGCGTATGTGTTCTGGTAGAGCCTTCCAGGATGAGGAGAGGTTCTCAACTAGAAGAACTATAATCCAGCCTTGTCCTTGGATAGGATACAAAAATATCAACTTACTATAGTTCTGAAATGCAAATCTTACTGAAGCATTTGACATCCAGCAGAGTCAGGGTTTTGTTTCTTGAAAAAAAAAAGAAAAAGAAAGAAAGAAAGAAAGAAACAAAGAAAGAAAGAAAGAAAAGAAAATTGAAACTGTCTCAAGTCTGTCTCCAAGTTGTTGTTCCAAGGTGGGGAAGAGGCTGAGGACAAAATAATTTTTGACAACTAGAAACAATGGCATTAGTTCTTGTCATTTTAACAATGAGCTTGTGTATTGATCGATGCTGTTCAAAGACGAGTGAGAAGTGAAGTTGTGACTCTCACTTATTATAGCAGCACCCAAAAGCTAAAGCAGGGGATTGCCAGCAGTTTAAGACAGCTTAGGCTGCATAGTAGTTCAAGGATATCCTGTTTTCCAGTGATGTGATACACATTCTGTTAAAAGTGGGCTTGGAGCCAGAGGAAAGAATGGTTCGGAGACGGGCAGATGCCTGTGGCCTCAGAAGGCACCAGTATATGTACATACCTATACACAAACATATACCATACACCATTAAAATAATTTTTAAAAACTCCAAATAATAGACTATACCTTATTGTGAATTGTGAATTTTCATCTGAAGACTGTGAAATTTGATGTTGTTTTCATTACTCACTAGTGTGAAGGCACAATAAGTTTGCCATTTGCTATAATTAAGCTATTTTCCATATTAAGAAATCCAAATGAGATCAAAATTTGAAGGCATTCAGCAATGAAGAAGGCTATATTGAATATAAAACCTACCTCCCCCAGCTCTAGTAGTGTGACTTGTGGGGAGGCAGCGCTTGTGTATTCATGGCATGAACAGGGAGATTAAATGATTGGCACCCACCTTCCAGAGCTACAGTATCAATGCACTCGGAAACATCTCCAGATCAAAGAGGTGACCCCAAGCCCAAGTCAAGCTGAGTTGTATGTAGCTAGTGAAGTTGATCTGCTTCCCACACTGCCATTCTTCTTCCTGTTCAAGATGCAAGTTGTTCAACCTCACAAAGCCCCCATTTTCTTATTTGTGAAATAAGATGATGGTTCACATAAGGGCTTGTCATAAGGACTAAGTACAGTAATTTGCAAACATCTTGGTGTTCCTTAGTGCATGTGGCTACTTACTCCGTTATCCCTCCAGACTTGAGTGTAGGTGCCCTACCGGATTGTGTAAAGACAAGCTTGAATGTCTGTAGAGCCCTATGGAAGGATAAGATAGACAGGTACCCAAAAGTCCCATTGTCCTGGATAGCATTTATGCCTTGTTTTAGAATTGACTTCTTTCTTCAGTAGCAAGGGACAGGCTTCATGCAGTGTGTCACTGGCAGTTCATCACATCCCCCAACAGTGCAGCTGTGATAAGAGCCAGATGATTCTAATTTCCAAAAGCAAAGCCAGCAGCAAGCTCGGTCTGTGAAGGAGCATGCCCCGGTATTCATACGCCATGCTGCTTGAGAAAGCACACCCAAAAGCTAATGGACTTTTACAAGAACTCAGTTGCTGCTTAATGTCTCTAAGCTCTCAGGGGCAGGGGGTCACAACCCCTACCATGTACCATTGGCAGTGAACCTGTATTCCATGTTGTTAAAGAAGCCAAGGATTAGATAGGATTTGTAGAGACTTGATGTATGTAGGAAAGTTAAAAATGCAATCTGCAGATTGTTTTCTCAAAGCTAGGTTCATATGTGGGTAACATGTTTCTATAGATGGATGTCTCTACTGCATGGGCACACCAAGGAAAACTTGTTCTACCATCATTGGAGGAGGTGCCCCTCTTAGAATTTTGCAATGTGTGATTTCCATTTCTCCAGCCGCATGTGCAGCTCCAGATGGCTTAACCTACATGTGTCTGTCTTTAAGAGGAAGAAAACCAGGGGCTCAGGTACCTCCCTGCTGATGTCACCATTGTAAGCAGCATTCTTGGCTTCACTCTGTAACCATTTTGTTGCTTTTGAGGCTCAGCTGATGTCTGAAAACCACTTTTTTTTCTAAAATAACTTCAGCTGCTATATGACTTTAATTTTACAAATGCCTCAGCAACTACTTTTATTTTCATGCAGTTCTATATAGTTTGACCTCTTATTATACCATTTAGGAAAAAAATATTTTCCAAATACTCTATATATGTCTGCCTCTCAGCCTTTGTAACTTTAGAGACTTTTCTTGCTCATTTGTGCTTCATTCTTCAATACTATAAATCTGATAACCTGTCCAGGCTCCGATGAATTGAGTTTCCAGATAAATTGGTACATAGGTTATTCTAAGGTTAAGTTTCTATTGGATGATGGAATGCAGGGAAACTATTACTTGATTTGATCTGAGTACCTAACTGTTGTAGCTGTCAGTTTTGGGGCTGTTCAGCTGAGACTTTGTTGGCATAATTGGTTCTGGAATTCACCACAAAATTATCAGATGGAAACCATATTTAGATAAGCCAGGAGTGGCAATAAAATGACATAATTTGGATGTATGGAAGGTATAACATGATCTTCTTCTGTGTGGTTGCTATTTTGTTATGCTTTAGACCTGTTAACTGGACTGCAGCAAGAGATCGATGCTATTGGATTATTGGTTGCTGAGGTTTGCAACACAAAAACAAATATGATCCATCAAACATTCCTTTTAAAAGTCAATACATGGCACCAGAGATCTAGAAATGGCTAGAATATTTTCTAATGAGTAATTTTATACACATGCTCACATTTTATATGATTATAGAACCATGACTTGGGCCTTCCTTCTCTTATTATTTGCTTGTTTTCTCCCATGATGGCAAAAATCAGATGCTTTCTGACCATTCTTATTCATCTAATAACCAAAATAAAACAAGTACTCCATGGCTAAGTAGACTTGACCCATTGGCTTAAAATTATTCTTTCATAATTTTATGCATGCATATGATGTATTTCAATCAGATCCAAATTTTCCTCCACTACCAAACTCTTCAGACACTGCCCCTGACTTCACAACTTTATCTTTAAAAAAAAAAAACCCAGAGTCCAATTAGTGTTATCCATGTGCACATGGGAGTAGGACAGCATCCACTGGAGTGTAGGTCATCTACAACAGTCACACTGATGAAGAAAATTATTCTTCCTGCCCTGTAGCCATCAACTGTCAGTATTTCCTCAGCTAGTGAGCCCCATCCCTTTTCATGATTACTGTTAACTAGCTTCAGCTTGTGAAGGTCTTAGGCTAACACTACACCTGCCACAAAGTTTAGGAGTGCAGAGACCCTGTCGAGCCCAGAAGACATTATTTTGCATCCTTCTCCCCCAGCCTGTGCCTTTAAAGTCTTTCTGCTTTCTCTCCTATGAGGTTCCCTGAGTCTAGGTGTGGAGGGGTCGTGATAACAGATGTCCCCTTTAGGACTGAGCACTCCACTTTAACTGTCTGTGTGTCTCTGTATTAACCACTGTTGCTGTACAAAAAAGCTTCTCTGATGATGGATATGACTTGCACTAGTCTGATTATATGGGGCATGGTTTTGGTCATTTTTCTACTGGTAAAACATTGACTTAATAACAATTTCATTGTTGTTACGTAGATCTCAGTCACTGGTGTTCCTAGTTAAGGCCATTATCTATCCCATCTAACTCTGTTACTGGAATTTTTGTCCTGTTTCCTAATCTCATGACCACTGTGTTTAATGGTATGCATCACTATCTGAAACACTAAAATGAAAGCTTTACGTACATGTGGTAAGGATCAAGTTGGAACACACTGGCTTGGCTATATAGTTTAGATTTTTGCTTTCAGAAGTAGCCAGCATTGCTTTTAGCAACCTATTCCCTGCCATTATTTTTCAGCAAGCTTCAGTTTTTCACAAAGATATAACTTGGATTTTACACATCGAGAAGGGTACAGCTTGAGTGGGTGACTTGGGATGAATCAAAACAAGGGATTAAACTAGGAATAAGGTACCTGTTGGCTGTAACACAGAGCAAATGTGCCTTCCATGAAAAGATGAGGCATTGTAGTTGTTTAATCTACAGCTTGAGCCCATGTTAAAAATTGTTTTTTCTGCTCTCAAGCAAACTCTAGAACCATCACCTCCCTCCCCTATCAATATTTTGGTCTCAGCAAGGAGAAATCCCTTGTTCCACACATCCTTCTGAACTAAACTGAACTGGAAAGGCCAGCCAGCAGGCCCCTCTCCAACAAGAGAGTGACTCCACAGTCAGGCAGAGATTTTAGAATTTTGCAATTTGGATCATTGTGGTGGTTCAAGCATTCTTAAGTGAAGCCAGGTTAGAATTGATGGTTCTTCATCTTAGACTTTAATTATGGGCCTCAGGGTGAATAGTTATATACACATCCATGTTTGTGTGTATTTATATGTTTGTCTGTATAAGGCTCTATTTTTGTGTGTTACATAATAATTTGATCAACCTAAAACACTAGGCTGAAAAAATGCTGGCAAAAAGTCAAAAGGGCTGCATATTCAAAAGAGAGAAATAAACAAGTGTTTAATCAGGCCAGACACAAAAGTTGCTTATATTGAAGACTGTCTTAAAGAGTGTAATAAGCAAATATTTTGGATTTTAAATGATCTGAAAGTAATTGCTCAAACATTGTTTCTGGTTGTAGATGTAAAACCCAAGCACAGTCAAGAGGAGGAAAATTACTTTCTGTAACATTAAACACAAATGCAGTTGAAATGAGCTATGTTTATCCTACTTACTAAAAGAGAAGTTGGAATTTCTTCTGCTTGGAGAAATAGATCTGGGCCTCATTTCTAAGACAGCACAAGATCTCTTTCAAGAAATGTGAGCACTCATGTTTAACTGTGATGGCACTTACAACTCCCAGTGTAGTAAAAATATAGTTAGGGAAGCCTCACTATTGAGACTTTCAGGGCTGCTTTTGACAAGACACATGAAGTAGCATTGGCAGATTTTGAAGTGATACATTTGTAGAAAAACATACAGCTCTCCTTCATTCTCTGAGTGTCCTCCTCAGAGAGGGATACTCCACTGAACGTTTTGGCCTCTTTTCACACAGAAACACGTTCACATGAAATTTCAAGTGGGATTTTTCTTTTTGCCTTTTTATTGTCATATTTGGATCTCATCAAATTTATCACACTCATTTGATTCATTCCAGTTACTTTTTGAACCATAGTATTTGTGATACTGCTTCCATCTCAGTCTCACGGTATCTGAGTAAGAAAAGAAAAACAGCATCATAAAAAAATGTGTATTTGTTACAGAAATGGTACTTCACGTAACCACTGTATCTCTCTCTAGAGCACCCCTCCCCCTTAGGAACCCAGCATAGTGCACATACCAGGCAAGTACCCTGCTACTGAACTTCATACCCAGCCCTCATTTTACTTTGCTTCAAGACAAGGTCTCTCTGAGTCACCTGGCAGCTTTGAAATCTCTGCAACCCAGGCAGGGCTTGAACTTTTGATATTCCATCCGCAAACTCCTAAAAAACTTGGGCCCAGGTCTGTGCAGTCAAGACCAGCTCAACAATCCTATCATCCACTCACAGAAAGCAAATACAGAGTGTGTCCCCAAAGGTGCGATGATTGTTTTGTAAAGAAATGACATTGCTGGGACTCCATTCTCACTGGGTAATCTAGTGAATCTGAGTACTCTTTAAGGCGTTCATTGGACTTTGGAATTCAGCTCTATAGGAAGGACACAGGCTATGAGGTTACAAATGGGGTTCTGTCACCCATACTGTATGACTGCAAATTCTGGCAGCTTACACCATCGAAGAGATGCAGTATTACAGGCAGTTTCAGGACATTACTGTGAGAAGTCAGGGGTTTCAGGGAAATGATGCCTGAGGAGTGCAGTGCCTCAACTACACTCAACAGAAACAAATTCCAGTTGCCTTAGAAGCACATTTCCTGTAGCCTCACAGGTCCCAGCTGTGAAGAGATATATATATATATATATATATATATATATATATATATATATATATATAGTTTGTTGTAATAAAATGTGCATAAAACTGACCATTGTAACCACTTTTAAGTTCTCACAATTTAGTGGCATCAAGAAGATTCACATTTTAATGCAACAGTAAAAACTGTCCTTCGGTGGAGCATTTTACCTTTCAGAATAGAAATTCTATACCCATTAAACATCAATTCCTCAGGTCCTCCATCTCAGTCCCTAATAACTATCCCTCCATATATTGTGTCTAAACTATGGCTACCTAAGGGACCTTAATGGGATTGGGGTCACTCAATATATGTCCTGTTGTGCCTGGCTTATTTTGCTCAGAATAATGTCTTCAAGGCTCACCCATTGTTGCTACATGGGTCACAGTTTGTTTTTGAGGCTGAGTAACCTTCCATTGAACGTTTGTACTACATTTTGTATGCATCCGTCTATGCAGGGGCATTGGGTTGTTCCTACTTTGGCTTCTGTTTTCCATGAATTAGCTATTAATCCTCTCAGTGATTCATTAGTGAAAGGCATTTTTAGCATTCACTCTTTTTCAGGATAAGAAAACGATCATAAAGAGTCTATGTAGATGTTTCTGCAGCCAGGAGGCCCTGGAACCAGGATATCCTCCCACGGTGTGCTGAGTAGATCATATTTTTGGCTTACTACCCTAAACATCTCAGCTCTCCTTTCAATGATTTAGGACTGTAAGTGAAACGTGGGCCAGTTAAAACCCTATTTACATTGCTGCAGAATATAGCATGAATGCTTTACTCCAGCGCTAATCTCAAATTAAAATCATCCAGCTAATCACCTAGATGTGTGTGTGTGTGTGTGTGTGTGTGTGTGTGTGTGTGTGTGTGTGTGTGTGTGCATGTGTGTGCCTGAGTGCTTGTGTGATGGAATAGCTAGTATATTGTCCACATTTGGTAAAAAGGGAAATTAAAGCATTTGGGGTTTATAAATTATTTGGTTAGAGATCACTAAAACACAGAATTCACACCCAAACTCATTGTCTCTCGCTCTGAAGCTTTTGCTATTAGCTATAGCACAGACATTATCTGTAAAGCCTGAGAAGTACAGCATTGAGGCTAGAACATGAGAGCCACTACATTCACAGCAGATTCCTTTTCTCTTGGGAAACTTTAGAATAATAAACCAATCCATTGGTCTGGAGAAAAATCTCTGCACTACTGAAATCATTTCATACAATTGTTCTAATTAATAAATCTGAAACCTGAGAATGGAATTACCACATAAAAGACATTGACTATGTATAGAATGGTCAGGCTTGGGAAGTTGTGCTGGTGTGCATATGCCAAACCTCCCAGAGCAGCAGTACCTCTAAGGGATAGAGGGTACATGGATCCCAGGCAAGGTGACTTCAGTGCTGTCTGCCTTCCTCTCACCTAGATAACGCTTTCTCTGAGACTTTATTTTATAGTTGGTCCATTAATGCAATCTTTTGTAGTCATTCATTGCCCAGTGGCCCTTAAACTCAAATATCCCTGTAGTTAAATGCATTATTAAAGGAAAAAGTATCCTGTGTAGGCTTTCAATGCAAGTGTGACCATCATAGAGAGACAGGCACCCAGTGTTAGGATGGGTGTTTAAATGATTGAAGGGGACATGATGTTAATCAATCATCCTCTCTTATTTCTTGCAGAGTTCCAGGACTGCGCGCTCAGAGGAGGACCGTGAAGGCCTCTGGGATGCCTGGGGCCCTTGGAGTGAGTGCTCCCGCACCTGTGGTGGGGGTGCCTCCTACTCTCTGAGACGCTGCCTGAGCAGCAAGTAAGTCCTGTCCACATTGGGCCCTTTGAGAGTCAGAGATAGCTAGCTTGAATCGGGGTTTTGTGGTAGGGTCATACAAAACATTGTGTTGCTTCTACAGTAAATGAATGGAAGACACAACAAATTAAGTTTTAGAGGTTTGGGGTTGCTATGACCATCTCTAACTAGGTGTCTAAATACTGTTTTGTGACAAACAACAGAGAAGCCATATCATTTCTCAGGAAAATTAAATTGCTTTTATGTTAGGTCTGGAAGGACGGTTTATTATTTGAAATGGTTCTGGACCCATTAGCTAGAATATGGAACTCTTTGTAGCATGTACAAGTTATGGTGATAATAACAGCACCAACATTCAATTGTTACCAGACAGTTTGCAAATGAATGAGATATTGGCTTTGTTTCTGTAGACTTTCTAATATCCTGATATTCTTTAAAGACATTGAGTTCAATAAATGATGCGTTTTAATATGAGGTTTGGAAAGATAGAGACTTCAATAGAAACTATGACATGACTAGTGAGAGAGATAACACAAAGATAGAGGTTGCTAACGGTTTTGAGGAAGAATGGAAAATGCCCGGGGCCTTAGAATGGAAAGTTTTTGCTAAGAGCAATAATAATTCAAATCTGCTTTCTGAGCTGTGTGGTCTGTGACTAGATTTGTCTCCAAACTATAAAATATAAAGTACCAGAGTCATATTTTTTAATGAAAGATTTTATTTGACAATGAAAAGTGTTAAAGGCAGCATGAAGAAGGAACATTTGGTCAAAGTCACTGTGCAATATAAAGTGTGAAACAGAAGAATATGTCTATACACTGATGCTTTTAGACATTTTTAAGTTTTCACTTAAAAAGTTTTCATACAAGTATATATTGTATGCTGAGCTCATTCCCTCCATAGCACCCTACTGTTCTTTTTGGCCCCTTTCCCTCTCTGACCTTAGAGAGTTTTATGTCTGCTCTCACATCATATATACATAGATAAGTTTATTTATCTGTATAAACCAGGGGGATCCCAAGTGAGAGAAAATAGATAGTATTTGTCTTTTGGAGACGAATAGGATTGAGCCCAGTTGCACAAATTTTCCTGCAAAAGACATAACTTTGTTTTTGACTGTAAAAAATGCATTATATGCGTTCTGTATCTGTTCCTCTGTTGGGCACTGAGGTTGGTTTCATGACTTAGTGGCGAGTGTAACAATAACCTTTGATGTACTTGTGTCTCTGTGATATGTTGACTTGAACTTTTTTGGATAAATACTCAAGAGTAGTGTAGCTTTATTTTCTCTTCTTGTCCTATTCCCATAGCTAAGAATTTATGTACTACATTTTGTAAGAGCAGACAAAGTAGCCATACCTATCTTGTTATTGAATTTAGTGAGAATGCTTGAGTTTTCCCCCAATTAAGTATAGTGTTGGATACAAGTCTATCATACAGTCTTCATCATGTTGAGGTAAGTTTCTCATAGTCTCCTCTTGTCTTCCTCATGAAGGGATGTTAGGCTATATGAGAAGCCCTTTCAGCATCTATTGAGATAATCATGTGATTTCTGCCTTTATACATATTTATGGGATATAATATATTGAGCTTATACATGTTGTGTCATTCCTGAATCTATGGATGAAGCCAACTTGATCAAGGTGAATAATCTTTTAAATATGGTCACAGATTCTCTTTGCAAATAGTTGATCAAGAACTTTTGCATCTGTGTTCATTAGGGAGTTTAGTCTGTAAGTTTCTTTTCTATGTATCTTGTTTGGCTTTAGTATCAGGATAATGCTGGTTTCATAAAACAAGAGTTTTATAACATTCCTTCCTTTTCTGTTCCATTGAGTAATTCCATAAGCATTGCTGTTATCTCTTGCTTTTTACTTTTTTATTTTTTATAAATAACAACCTTACTATAAGTTGCTAAGGTTCTATATTTGCAATACAAAAACTTTCCTGTGTCACTAGACTCTTTTCTATCTGTAATTTCCTAATTGTGCTTACAATTTTGACAATTATTGTTTTCATTATGTCAGTTGATTACTCTCTTAATTATCTTTAGTTCATTCTAGCTCTTCTTGTGTCTCCAAGGATATTGCAAATAGGTTTTAAATTACAACTTCTTTTCTTCAATACCTTCTCTTCCTCTTAGGTATCTTTCATTTACTATACTCACTAATGTTTTTGTTTTCTTCACTAGTGATCAAACCTGTGTCCCACATGCTAGTCAAATGCTCTACTAACTAGGGTACATCCCAACTCTCTAATGCCTATTGATCTCTGACAGCCCATTAATTAGGAAAACAGATGAACTAGAACATTACTGGACACTCAGTATATGGGTTGGCTTGTTGCCAAGTGGACTTTTGAGTAGAAATATCTTTGGGATGGGGGATACTGCCTAACTCTAGTGCCCAAAGAAGATTCTCCATTTGGAAGGAGTGGCTGACAGCAGCCCCAGGGAGTAAGCAAGAATGGGCTAGCTTCTGACCACAGGATATCATCACCTGTGTTCTCTGTTCACATCCCTTTGCAGAATACAGCAATGCATCTCTCTGGGCTTGGATGGTTTTAGTTTAGAGACATTTTTATCACTATTTTAATCCTACATCTTGCTATATATTTATTTAGACTTTTGCTCATCCTAGTTTAGTTTTAGTAGGTCATATGAATCTAGAAAATCATCCGTCTTGTTTAGGTTTTCAAATTTAAAGAAGTAGGAGATTTTGAGGTATGTCCTAAGGGTTTCATAAACATTGGTATATTTTGTGGTGACTTTCTTTTCATTTCTGACTATTAATTTAGATTCTTTCTCTCCTCTTGCTAGCTTGGCTAAGGATTTATTTATTTTGTTTGACTTTTCCACTCTCTGTTTTGTTGATTTATTGTGTTACTTTTATGGCTTCCATTTCAATAATTTCTACCCTAATTTATTTTTTGCATTACTGATTTGAGTTAGACTTGTTGCTATACTTTAACGTCCAAATGTGTATCATTACTGGGATGGCTATAATATTTTGAAATATATGTACAAATAGCTATAAACTTTCTTCTTAGCCCTTCTTATGGTATGTCTTTGATTCAGGAATTTGTTGATTACCATCTTGGTTTCTTCAGTGACTCATTCATCATTCCAAAGTGTGCTGTATAATATTCATGAGTTTATATATATTCTTCAGTTTCTGTTGTTGATATATAGTTTTATTCTGTTGTTATCAGATAGAATACAAGAACTTATTTCAATTTTCCTACATTTGGGAATACTTGCTTTGGTCCTATTATATGATCTATTTTAGAAAAAATTCTATGGGTTGTTGGAATGGATGTATATTCTCTAATATTTGGATTAAATGTTTTATAGATGTCCATTAGACCCATTTAATATATGATGTCAGTTAGCTCAGGTGTTTCTCTGTGTATATTTTGTCTGGATGATTTGTCTATTGGGAAAAGTAGGGTATTGAATTTGTCCACTACTATTACTGTCTTGGGGGGTTAAGCTATGACTTTTAATAGAACTGTATTTGGTGAAATTTCATGCATCCATGTTCAGTACATACATGTCTAAAATTGTAATATCCTCTTGGTCAGGACCTCTCTGACAAGGTATGGGGCTGAAGCCCATTTTTTCAGTTATCAGAACATCAGCTTTCTGTTTCTAGTTCCATTGATTTAGAGTTCCTTTTCTGTCTTTTCACCCTAAAGTTGCAAGTACCTTTGATGATGAGGTATGTTTCCAAGAGGCAGCAAGTAGATCCTGGTTTATTTATTATTTAATCTTCCAGTCAGTGTCTTTTGACTGGGGAATTGAGATGATTAATAGTCAGAGTTATTGAAAAGTTAATGTTAATTCCTGTCTAACTTTGATGTGATGTGTTTGTTTTATCTTATTATACTTTATTGTGTTGTTTTTTATTATTACATCTTAGAAGCCTGTTCTTTTCTCTCTTTTTTTCCTTTCTTTTTTTTTCAAGACAGGGTTTCTCTGTGTAGCTTTGGAGCCTGTCCTGGAACTAGCTCTTGTAGACCAGTCTGGTCTTGAACTCACAGAGATTCACCTGCCTCTGCCTCCCCAGTGCTTGGATTAAAGGCCTGCTCCACCCAACACCCAAGCTAAGTCTGTTCTTTTCTAGTGAGAAACAGAAAGGGAGTGGATCCAGAGTAGAGGGGAGGGAGAGAGGAACTGGGAGGAATAGAGGGAGAGGAAACCATAATCAGGATATATTATGTGAGAAAAGAATCTATTTTAAATAAAAAGAAAAATATATTTAAAAAGAAAGGCATCTAGAGTCAAAAAAGAAAGGATACATTTTAACAATATTTACCCATGACCATGGCATCCCTCTCTCATATTTAGGTTTTTATATTTCTCAGTAATATTTTAGCAGATGACATATATAATATGTTAATGTTTATTGTAGTAAGTGTTATTTTAGTTTTCATTCTCTGAGTTTTATTGAAACTTACATATATGGAAACATAAATATATGGAAACATTTATTTTATATCATAGCAAAAAATTGTACTGAAGCATTATTAGTGTTCATAAATTTTCACACATTCCTTAGGATTTCAATACACAACTCTTATCTTTGATTTGAAAATTATAGCACAAATTTCCTTTTCTCCTTTGCATCTTTCTTTTATCTTATTTCAACTACTGGACATTATGGTACAATGTCGGGGATAGTCTTTCTCATTTGGGGGCTTCTGAAAGAAAATGCTAATTATTTCATGTTGTAGTATGAAGTTACTGTGTTTTCTTAGATGACCTTTCTGTGATTGACAAATACACCTCTGATGTCTTTTCAAGGATAAATGTTAAATTCTCAAGAAAGAAAGAAGAGAAAGAGAAAGGAAGGGAGGAAAGTTCCACAGCTTTCAATATTCATTCTTTTTTCTGTATAGTGTTTTAGCTGTTCTTTATAGTGTTTTAGACACATGATGGGGGTGTCTTTTCTGATGTTCTCTCTTTGGTGTTTTAAACCAAATGATCCTGAACCTAAATGATCATCTCTTTCTCTAGACGTGGGATTTAAAATCCTCTACATCAGTGGTTCTCAACTTTCCTAATGCTGTGACCCTTTAGTACAGTTTCTCATGTTGTAGTGACCTCCAAACATACAATTACTTCATTGCTACTTCATAACTGTAATTTTGCTACTGTTATGAATCATAATGTAAATATCTGATATGCAGGATTTCTGGTATGTGACCCCTGTGTAGGTTGCAACCCATAAGTTGATAAACACTGCTTTAAATCAACTGAGCAAAGCTCATCTGAACTTAAGAAACTAAGGTAGCATGCACAGGGGCTACACGGGTATGCACCAGTTCCCTTGCATAAATATTTTGGCTTTCAGTTTAGTGTCTTCATGGGACTCCTCAGTAAGGGAATGAGTAGGTCTCTGATTCTTGTGTCTCTCTTGTGTCCTTCTGTTTGTTTGTTTATGTCCAACTTCAATGTGATAGTTTTTGTTTTATATTATATTTTATTTTATTATGTATTGTTGGTATCTCTTAGAAGCCTGCTCTATTCTAAGAAGAGATAAGAAAGGGAGTAGATCCCAATGGGAGATGAGGTGGGGAGGAACTGGGAGTAGATCGAGAGAGGGAAAACTGTAATTAGGATATAATATGTGAGAAAATAATCCACTTTCAATAAAAGGGAAAGTATAAAATATTTTCCATGCCTTTAGGATGACATTTTTCTCCTTCTGTGCCCATGGGCTGTAGATTTGATCTTTTTATAGTGTCCTATAGGTCTTGTGTGTTCTATTATACATTTAAATGTATTTCCCAGTTTCCCTACCTGTCTTAAAGCACTGATATTCTGTCTGCTCCTTGACCCATTCTGTTACCCAGATTTTCCATGGAGCTTTTGGGTTGACATGTTGAGTTTCATTTTCAGTGTACTTTCTCTTTAGTATTTCACATTACTGGGCTTCATTTTCATGTCCTGTAATGACTTCCTTATTTCATTTAGATGTTTGTTTGTATATTTTGAGAATTTGTGTTCTCTTTGATTTCTTCTAACATATTTAGAGTCATCTTTTGAATTCTTTGTAATTTTTTCCTAATTTACTCTCATTGGAGCCATTAATGCAGTTAGTGATTTTTGGAGGAGTCATGTTTCCATGCCTGTTCATGTTTCTTGTGATTTTGTTTTGAGGCTTATACACATGAAATTAGGTTATTGGCTGAAATCTTTTTTTCAGTCATCTTTATTTTTCATCAGAAGTGTCTGCAGTGGTCAAAAGGGATGAAGTTAGAGCAGGGTTGAGATGTTAGTTTCCTCTGCTAGGCTGGTATTCAGGATGCCAGGCCTCTTCCCCAGTTCTACCCTGAGAACAGAGGACTTCTATGAGACCAGTCACTATCAAAGGGCAGACTCACTATGAATGTACAGTAATAGTCAAATAAAAAGCAATTATTAGCCTTTAAGCACCAATTATTTTAAGAAGTAAGTAAACACTGTTAGTCATATGTGTGTTGGTATATTAGTTGTCATGTATAAAAGTAAAATAGAAAAAAATACAGCAGACTAAAATTAATGATTTTGTATTAGGTGTATAGAAACAAAAGAACAGAAGGGAAACATACAAAGACTGGAGAATAGATGGATAGGAAAGGATTGAAGCCCTGTGGGTAAAGAAAGACTGAAAAGAGAGGGAAACACATGTAATCAAACAATCTAAACAATAAAACAATGTGAACTCTCGGGAGGCTAGACACAGAAACTCTGTAAACCAGCCTAGGATGGGTAGTTTAGGAAAGCTTATGTAAAAGAAGTAGAACAAGGAAAGAATGAGGACTGGGGAAAAGACACAGAGAGAGAACATGAACAGAGTAGGACAGAGTTGGCCTAGTGAATTGACATTGGGTGCTAAGTAAAGAGGAGTAAATGTGAGAAGGGCCAGGGGAATGGGTATGAATGCAGTCTGGCCTGATTTCTGCTTCCAGCCTCTGGGTATTTCCTCCGGAGCTCCTATGTGAATGTCATATCTCTTAGCCTTCCTTTAGTGTGTCTATGATGTTGGTCTTGTCCCTGAGTAGTCATTCATGTGTCTACTTGCTGTTCTCAACCAGGCTGACCTTTGGAAGATTGCACTACAGATATAGAGCCTTCATAGATGGAGTCAAAAGTGCTAGTTACAACTATGGGCTGTCCTTGAGGAGACCACATGCAAATTCTGCACTCACCTCTTGGGAGCCCTTTTGGAGGTTGAGCCATATATGCTTGTCTTGTCTTCATTGGTTGTGTTGCAAATGTTGTCTCTGCCCCTGTACTAGCCTTCTTCATGTCCCCCAGACCAAGTAAACTCTCTGCCCATATTCCTTACAGACTCTAGCTCTGATTAGTTTTCTACTCTGCTGAGTATGGCATGGTGCTTATGAAGAGCTTCTTCCTTGGCAGATAGAGCTATTCTTCTGGCTAGCTTTCAGGATTATAGGCTTTTGACACTTCTTTTGAGCTTCTTGGAGTGTAGTTTATAGAGGGTTTCAGGCCACCAAGTAGCTGACTCAACAAGGGCCTATTTTAAATGACATCTAATGACTGCTCTGGTTAAATGCCAAGTGCCAAGAGACAGGGTTTCCCTGGTGGGTTTTTTTTTCCATCTGCCAGCAGTGCTGGGTATCTTTTGTTTGGCTTTCTTCTCTTTTTCTGCCCTTTAAAATGTTACTGAAAGTACAGTGCTAATTTTCTGATCCCCTCTGCTCCTCCTTCCTCAGAGCGGGTAGCCCCGCCAAATTGAACCAAACCTTCCCACTCTGTAAAGCCCCCCTTTTGTACATGCTATTGATGTTGGAGGCATTCACTGTTTCCTGACAGCTGTCATCTAACTTTCTTCAGTTTGTTCCCTGAGCATCTGGCTGATCATGCCTGCATGTTGTCAGCTGTCTTCTGACTCCTCTCCTTTGTGTTTCATAAACACATCACAGAAAGCAGTGAGAAGTAATCTGGGGAAAGTGTCAGAATTTCTTATGACAGTGATACCCTCGAGATGAGGGTGTGAGTTATATTCATCTGTTTTTCTCACACGGGATCTTCATAGTGTTTAGGAGATACTAGGAGCCTGATTGGCAGCTCTTACTGGATCTCAAGATCCAGCAAAGGGAACACTTTGGCTCCTAACAGGTTTTCATTGAAAGTGCTGAACATGGCAAACCATGACCAGAAGGTATGCTTTGCAAGATACAAAACCAATCCTAACACTTGTCCACTCTAGTAATTGATGGTTTCATTGCATTTCCCCCATGGGCAAGTTCATGTTCTTTTGATGCCAGCTGCCTATCAACCATATCCTTGAACATAGAGAAGAAATTTTTCCAATTTGTGATTCACCTGTTTCCTTAATCTGAAACATAATAAAATCTTAGTAAATCTGCTATACATGATGCTACATGCTGATAATAAAACTGATAATAATCTGACATCAGTAACAGCAAAATGTAAAAATTTGGGATGTGCCTGTTATCTAGTTTCTTAAATTAGCATCCTTGACTATTCAAATGAGAATGAGCCAAAACATGTAACTCGGGAAACTAAGAAGGTGAGAGGAACTTCCCTATTGTGCCAGTGATGTGAATGTTATATTGTGTTGGAAATTTTAAATGAATGAGACTAAAAGAAAGGTGGGGGATTCATTTAAATCGAAAGTAAGATTCTGTCATTCAACAGTCAAGTACTCAGGCCATGTGAAATTCAATAGCACAAAGTTTGCCAGTGTTGGAGATATAAATTCAGGTTACACTGTTCCAATTTCACTCCTCTTGAGATAAGCAATATAGAGGTTACTCAGCTATTCAATCTGTGATTAGGACCTTCTTATTGTGTTATAGCCTGGTGGCATCAATTGGCCCACTACAGATTTCACAAAGAAAGAACTAAGACTGAATTATCTTTGGGGTGAATTGATTCTGTCAGATCTACATATCCAAAGCAGTTTAAAGATACAAAGTGGCTCAGAAAATACCCTCATGATGACATAGTGTGTCATGCCACTGAATGTCCGGATGTGTTTTTACACTGACTTCTAGAGTAACTTATTCTCATGTGAAGTGCTTGATTACTTTTAGGAAGCTCTTCACGATTTAGTCACAAAACAGATCATCATGAAATATCATGGATAGTTTGTTAGAATAAAAAACCTGTTTTGCAAAAAGAGGGATGCATATACCTATACAAATAAATTCAAATACATGTCTACTTGTGTGTGTATGTGCTGGGCTATAAAAATATCTATTGTTACCAAAAAACAAAAACAAAAACTTAAAAGCTGGGCGTTGGTGGTGCATGCCTTTAATCCCAGCACTCGGGAGGCAAAGGCAGGTGGATCTCTATGACTTCGAGGTCAGCCTGGTCTCCAGAGAAAGTGCCAGGATAGGCTCCAAAGAAACCTTGTCTCGAAAAACCAATATATATATATATATATATATATATTATATATATATATATATATTGTTTAAGAAATGCTTGAAAGTTGCTGTTCAGAGAACTGACTTTGGCAGGGACCCTGTGTGAACAAGCTGTGGTCAGGCTGCTCCTCTATGGTCTTCTTTACTGTGAGTTTATTATGTTTGGAGCAAGAGGAATGTTGAATGACATCTGTCAGAAAACGTGTGTGTGTGTGTGTGTGTGTGTGTGTGTGTGTGTGTGTGTGTGTGTGTGTGTCTGTGTGTCTGTGTCTGTGTCTGTGTGTCTCTGTGTGTTTTCTTTCTCTTTCTGCCATTCCATATCATAGTGTAAGTTTTATAAGTAAGATTTTAAATCTATTTTCCCTTGTTTATGTAGAGTGAATGTATACAACAAGTTCCCCATGGCACCTACACAGAACCACTCATCCATCAGAACTCTGTTCTCCCAGTCTAGATTGAATCTACTAAGGACCTCAGGAAAATGTAACATCATTGCCTCCATCTTTTAAGTTCTTATGAACCTAAACAACTATTTGTTTTCTTAGTATGTTCCTTATAATCAAGTTTTTTTATGACTGGGAGCAGTTTCTAGGGTCACAGGCTTACATTACAAAAAGGCAAACCTTCAGCTAAGCTGACGGATCAAACCTATCAGTTTTACTCAAGCATAAAAAAATTCAAATTTTCAGCAAAATAGGAAATTCTAAGCAGTTAGAAATATTAAGTACAGTATGAAACAAAATATAATATTGATGAAGAATACTCTGATAACTTCTTATTTATATTTATCTGTAACTAAGCCATTTATATATGGTTCTGAATCTACGGTAGGATTGGGAAATATTTGACTCCTATAGTAGAGAAACACTGGCGAGATCTGTTCAGAGGTAAGCGTTAATCTTTATGATTCAAACCAATTTGCTATTAGAAGGTTTTTAGTCCCTTGTTTCCCTCAATAACTCATACTATTTATTTCGGTAGCTGTTGATCCTTTCATTCTCCTTATAGAACCTAGGTTGTTAGGGAAGCCCCAGTTAAGTGTGTCTTTCATCCTGTGCCACACAATGCACAGTAGCAACCACTACACTTGACTGAAATATGTGATAAAGGTAAGGTTTGGAAGGTGGGTCTGAGACACTTGGGTGGGCTTGAGGGTGTATCTGGGTACTGGCTGATCTAGACTGGCTCCATCTATTCCAATGCAGGCAATGCACTTCAGCTCCTTTTTTCCCTAGTATTCAACAAACTATACCAGATGGATTTTCCAGGATGTGCTGGGCTTCTGTTATTCAAACTAAGTGTCTCTGGGAGAGAAAAGAGACACACTAAAGGCATGAGATGCAGGGAAGACAAATGGACATCTGTAACATTTTTATCTGTTTTATAGGATTAAGTAATTATTAGGTCCTCTCTCAACTCTCCATCCCAAGTTTAAGCATCTTAATCCAACTCACTAACCTTCCAATTTGGGAAAGATCAGACAGAAGTTACTAGTTTATCTCTTCTTAGAGGCCAAACAGATGAGTGAGGAGTAGGTAGGAGACTAATTGGAGCAGCATTCAAATTCAGGCCAAATAAATCTAAGTAATTCACCTTGCGAATTAAAGTGCTGGGCTGATTTTTCAGCCCTGGCCATATGACCTCTTAGGTCATTTTCAAGTCTGAATTTCCTAGGTCTATCAAATAATAATTATTCAACTTCCAGCATGATAAAACTACAGAGTTAGATTTCCCAGACTTTATGGAGTAGATGGCAACTCCTTAGCTTCTGGAGTCAATTGCATCTTCTGGCAAATTGAAAGCTTGTGGAAAGCCTTCTTTACCCTGTGTGGAGACTATCAAGTGCTCATTTGATGACTCTATGGGAAGGGGAAATCAGTGGAGGGTAGGCAGAGTACAAATAAAGTCTTCAACCAACTATCAGTGCTCAATGCTAAGGAGTCAGGCCCTGAAAGACACTAACTGAGCACAGTCCTCCCCTGACTTCTCCCCATCTTTTTTTCTAGATAGGGCTGCATTGCCTAACATGTGGTATTGGAGCAGTCATAGTTGTTTCTACTTGCAACGCTCATTTGATCCTACAACCTTTACTGACTCTGTAAGATTAGGTAAAGTTTCACTGAGTAACAAGGATAATGTAGCTATTGCTTATCTTATATCACCAAGTGAAACATAAGATTTGTTTTTATTTTTCACTTGTACTTGGTGGTGGTACTTAATTTTATTTCCAGTAAATTAACTAATTAGTCAATTACCTTGGAAACCTGCTTCTTCTCCCTCCAATTCCTCACCCTTCTTACAAACTATCCAAAATGTTTATAGCGAATCTTCCTGCTTTCTCTTTTAAATTTGATAGTACATGCCATCTCTGAGGACTCCAGATTTGTCTTCAGTCAGTTCACTTAGCTTTGCCCATAAGGAGTTCCAGATGCCTAAGGCATTTAATACTATGAGTAAAATCATCTGTACCACTGTGTTAGGTCCATGCCAAGTCCAAGGTCAAGAGGGAAACTGTAGCTCATTTCAGATTGTTATGAGCCAAATAGCTGCATATTCTTAAGAACAAAGTCAAACTTTGGGCAGTTAGTTTAAAAAGACATAAACAC
Organism: Cricetulus griseus; assembly: GCF_003668045.3. Classification (NCBI taxonomy): domain Eukaryota; kingdom Metazoa; phylum Chordata; class Mammalia; order Rodentia; family Cricetidae; genus Cricetulus; species Cricetulus griseus. The sequence continues at coordinate 61,775,317 of NC_048595.1, read as the reverse complement.
CTTCTGAGAGCATTTTATTTTCTGAAAAGCTAAGTTAACCCCAAAATTGATTAATCTATGGATGAATGGATCAATTCTATATATTGATTGATACATTAGGAATATTAATATTCATTAAATCCTGATTGAATAATGTACTTTTGTGAGAGAGATAGATCAATAGATAGATGGATGGATGGATGGACAGATATAGATAATAGATAGGAAAATATATACTTATAAACAATGACAGTATTTTTCAAAAGTTAATACATTTTGAATTGAATATTTGAGTTAGACAAAATTATCAGATGAACAAGAGATAAAAATCATCACCACATTACAGGGAGTGCCTAAAAATGATAAGATTATTGTATTATTCCAAAGAGATGTACTGCCAGAATGATGTCAACATAAACACAGAAAAATTAAGATAAATAGCTCCAAGGAGTCTTATTCCATAGGAATGGGGAAGATTATTTTAAAACCCCTTTTAAAGTAATTATGCTAGGGAAAGTAAGCTAAATTCTTTAAATTTATAAACACGGATTTTCTCCCATGAAAATATTACATAAATTTGGAATTTAGTTGGCAAGCAGTTTCCATATTGTATAAATACCAAAATAAAGATTTTCAACAATAATATCTGGCTTCTTAAATGCATACTTATTATCTTTTTTGTGGCATCTCATCTTCATCATGCAATTAAGGTTCATGGAACTCATTTTAAGATTTTAAAGACTGTAGCTCCAGTGAACTCTGAGCAAGATCTATCTGCCTTTCTTCATCTAATGTTTTATGTGGTTAGCCTTGTTTTTCTTAAAAACGTTTCAGTTTTTGTTTGAAAGAAAGATATACAAGTTCAGAGTAGGTCTGACTCTGCATGCCATTTATATAAGGTGGTCTTTTCATCCTGTGAGAGGAATTGCTCAGGAGGACGTATGTTTAAGAGGTTTGAGGTTGCCTTCCTCTTACTTTTTTGGGTCAATGCCTAGTCTAAATGTACTACCAGGACTTCTAATATTCCAGGCTATATATCTTAGGAGTGCATTGTTCCAAGATCTTATCTCCTTTCAGGAAAGGCATGCATAAAGGATAATGACTGAATGTTTAGGACCAATTTATAGTCTGGTTTATCCCATAAACCAATTTGTTGGGATAAAAGATGGTTGAGAAATGTGTTTGGTTTAAAACCTTTGCTTGTTATATTGGGAATCTGTCTCCTAGTTTGTTCTCCCTCCCTCTGTGTGTATGTAAGAATTCCTTATTTGGTGTGTTCAATAGCCCTTATAAAGTTTTAGTTTCTCTCAATTTTAATTCATTCATCCAATAAATATTTATTGCACTCTCACTATGTATCATGGAAATTACTAGGTACAAATAGAACTAGAATACCAAAGAGAAAGAGTTTCCCCCTAGAAATAAAGCAGTTAAGATTTTATCATTGAGTTTACACTGATTGTAGTTGGAAATATTCTAAGACATTAAAGGATTTCTCCCAATTTTGTGGATTGTAAAATTGATAGGCATTTATTTTTATATGTGTTTTTTGTTATCCTGCATCATTTTCTACACTTTCTACATTAACTAGGAATTTCATTTTCCTAATTACATTATAGGCAGTATTCCTCTTCTTTTCCTTTGCAGTGTTTAACACACAGCAGATACTTAAATGTTTCATGGTTTGCTTTTAATTTACATTCATGGTATTAAAATGTAAGTTCATTTCCTTAATATATAGTTTAAGAAGGAATAAGAAAACTATAATGTACTAGTGTAAACCTTGTACCATACAACCAAGGTCAATTCAAGCAATTGTGCTTTTGCCGAGCAATCTCAGGCATGAACCTAGACTGAACTAATCGAAGTCTTGCAGTTACCTAACCCCTACATACACACTACCCACACACATACACACTACTTCCCCCCACACACAATCTCTTTGGTGCTACTATTCCTCTTTTTAAGATGGTAGTATGAAAGTATAATGTGAATCTCTCCCTTAGTACTTTTAAGCATGTAAAACAGTACTGTTGGATATACTGGGAGTCTTCACAGCATATATTTAGAACTTATGGATGCTGTACCACCCAAATCGGACACATTTAAATAACAACTTTCCTTCTCCTTCTCCTTCTCCTTCTCCTTCTCCTTCTCCTTCTCCTTCTCCTTCTCCTTCTCCTTCTCCTTCTCCTTCTCCTTCTCCTTCTCCTTCTCCTTCTTTGTGCCCCTGGAAAACTTTGGTTCTATTTCTATCAATTATGCTATTCTATACATCTTACATAAGTGGAATCATATAGTATCTGTCCTCTGTGACTAGCTTATTGCACTTACCTCAGTGTCCTCAGAGTTCATCTATGTTATTACTCATGACAGGATTTCCTTCTTATTAAGGCAGATTAATATTCAATGAGAACTCTGGCACTAGAGAATTGTACAGAGATCTACAAGAATGACCCCAACTAGGAACCTAAGCAAGAGTGGAGAGGCTACCTTAAATGCCCTTCCTCTATAATGAGAATGATGACTACCTTAAATGCCATCCTAGAGCCTTCATCCAATAACTGATGGAAGCAGAAGCAGAGATCCACAGCCAATCTGAGCCAAACTCCTGGAATCCAGTTTCAGAGAGGAAGGAATGATGAACAAAGGGATCAAAACCACACTGGGAAAACCCACAGAAACAGCTGATGTGACCAAGTGGAAACTCGTGTACCCCAGTCTGACATCTGAGGAACCAACATAGGTCCAAACTAGGTCCCCTGAATATGGGTGTCAGCTAGGAGCACTGGGAAGTCTATGGGCCCTCTAGCAGTAGAACCAGGATGTATCCCTAGTGCACAAATGGACTTCTGGAGCCCATTTCCCATGGAGGGATATTCTCTTAGCCTAGATACACAGGGGAGGTCCTAGGCCCTGCCCCAAACAACTTGACAGATTTTGATGATCCTTCATGGAAGGCCTCACCCTCCCTGGTGAGCGGATGGAGGATGGGGGATCAATGGGGGGCATGGGAGGATGGGAGGGAGAGAGACCTGGGATTGATATGTAAAATAAGATTGTTTCTAATTTACATAAAATTTATTAAAAAACCAACCAAACAAAAAAAATAATATTCTTTTGTATGAAACTGTCACATTTTATCAGTCCATTGGCCATCAGTAGACATTTAGGTTGTTTCTTAGCTACTATAAACAACAAAGCAGTGACCATGGGAGTACAGATATATTGCATTGATCTTGATTTCACTACTGAGAGATAATTGTCTAGATATAGGATTTTCAGACTATGTAGTATTTATATTTTTAGTATTTTGAGGAATGCACTTACTTTTCTCCATATGGACACCATTTTATGCTCTTACCAGTAGTGTGCAAGTATTCCCTTTTCAAGAACACCTGTGTATGTACTGTTGGTGGGAATGGAAACTTGTGTAGCCTCAATGGAAAACAGTATGGAGGTTCTGGTTTGCTCAGTTTACCACTCCTGGGCATATGTCCAACAGCAGTGAAGTCATGTAAAAACTATGCCTGTGTACCATGTTTATCACAACTTAATTCATAATGGCAAAGTTATAGAATCAGTATAGGTACCTATCAACAGACGAATAAAAGAAATTATATGTATTATAAATGTATATAATCTTATCCATATGTGAATACATGCAATATATGCAATGGAGTTTTATACAGTCATAAAGAAAAATGAAATCATATCCTTTGTAGGAAAATGGACACAACTGGAGACCATTATGTTAGTCAAAAAGAAAAACACAGATGAAATATGACTTTTTTTCTCATATTAATTGACTTTAAAAGACTCTGAAAGCAGAAGAGGCAGTCTTAGAGAGGGTGAAGGGGACTAAATAGAAGTCAAAAGAAAAATGAGCACGACAGGGTAGTGGGGGTAGTAAATCAATTGAAGCACAATATAAGAATGCATGGAAATGTGAAACTCATGAATTTGTATGATTGATACAAATTAAATTTTGTTATGAAGTATTACCCTTTATCACCAACATAGATCTTCTGTCATTTTGGAAATTGACATTCTAGCAAGAATGAAATGATACCTCAGGATAGCTTTGTTTTTTCTTTAATGTGTATACTAGTGGAGTATATGCATGTCTGCATGCATATATGTATATGTGTGGGCATATCTGTGGGGAGTACATTTGTATATTAAGGCTCCAGGTTGAAGTTGGAAGTCTTCCTCAGTCATTCTCTACCTTATTTATTGAGGCAAGGTCTTTGATGTGAGTCCAGAGCTCACCAACATGACTAGCCTAGCTGTTCTGGGACTCTCTTGTTTCTGCTTTCCAAGTGCTGGAATTCCTGGCAGGTCACCCATGCCCAATAGCATTTATGTGCGTTCTGAGGATCCAAACTCCAGCCTTCATGTTTGCTGCTACTCTAGCAAATGCTTTAACTACCAAGACAGCCCCTCCACACCAGGCAGAAAAAAAAAAAAAAAAAAAAAGCAGTGACTAGTGACTAGTGATACTGAGTGTCTTCATATATCTGTTGGGAATTTTATATTTTCTTTTGAGAAATGTCTATTTAAAAATGGCTCATTTTAATTGTTTTTGTTTGTTTATTTGGGGTTTTTTTACTAAGTTGAAGGACTTCTTATACATCTTATACATTTTTCTTATACATTGATCTCCAGTACATGGTTTACAAGGGCTGCCTCTTCTTCTTTAGCTGCCTTTTCCTCACCTTTGTCGTTTGCTGTGCAGACTCTTTAGTGGCAGTCCCACATGTCTGTTCTTTGCTGTTATTGTCTATATTTTTGGTGTCATATCCAAGAAATCATTCCTAAAAGAAGTTTTATATAGTTTTCCCTCTGTATTATCTTAGTGGGGACATATAATTCCAGGTCTCATGTGTGAGTCTTTAATATGCTGAAAAATTATTCTGATTTTATTCTTTAGTATGAGTGTGTGAATATCCAGTTTCTCTAAAGCCAACTGTTCAAGAGACTATTCTTTTTTCATTGTGTATCTTGGACACCTTGTCAAAGATCAGTCAGCTATAGATATATGTTTAGTTCTGGGTGACCCATCTGTTCTGTTGGACTGATCTATGAAGCTTTATACTAGTTTCATTCTCTTTTAATTACTACAATCATAAAATATGTTGAAACCAAAAGTATGACACCTTCAACTTTTTGATTTCTCAAGATGGTTTTCACAAATCAGATCCTTTTCTGCTCCAAATGTATTTCAGACTTATTATTATTATTATTATTTATTAAAAATGATGCTGAAATTTTTAGAGGAATTGCATTGGACATACAAATGGCTTTGCTCATTTTATCAGTATTAGGACTCCCTCTTTGTAAATATTCTCGAACTTCTCTGTTACATCTTTAATTTATTTCATCATTATGTTTTACACTTTTTAAATCTCTCATCTGCTTAATTAAGCTGATTTTTCTATATCTTATTTTTAGATTCTGCTGTAAAGATGACCCTTGACCTTTCGATATAGTTCATTACCCGTGTATAGAATCACAACTGACTCCATATTTGCTTTGTTTCTTGGAATTTTACTGAACATTTAAATTAGTTGTAAAATATTTTGTGGCATTTTTTAGAGTATTTTATATGAAGGATCATGCCATCGATAGAGACCATTTTTCTCCTACCACTCTGATTTGGATGCCTTTTATTTCTTTTCTGGCCCTGTTGCCTTGCCTAAGAGTCCACGGCCATTTATACAGAAGTAGATGAGTAGCACTGTTTCCTTACTCCTGATCCTAGAGGAAAAGTCAGAGTATGATTTCAGTTTCTGACAAGTGGGCAGTTTTGTCTTGAGAAAATTTCCTTCTCTTCCTTGCTTTTGAGGGGTTTTATTATGAAAGACACTGAATTTTGCCAAATGGTTTTTCTGTATCTGTTGATATGGCATGTGTTATATTTTGTTTTGTTATGAAGGTAGTCCTTATCTTTAGCTGTACTTTAAAATCACATAGAAAGCTTTGGAAAACACAAATATGTGGGCCATTAAAGAGCCTGATTAAATTATTTAAAAATCTATGGATGTAGAGCCCTTCCATAAGAATTTTTTTTAAAAAAATCTTTATGTGTTTTTTTACGTGTATCTGGGATAGAACTACACATCTAATTAAGAAAAAAATAAAGCTGTATCTTTAAATTGGGATAATGAAGAAAAGAAGGAATTCTCTTCCTTCTTATGCTAAAATTCTTCACTCTATTTTTTTAGAAAGTGACCCTGTCTGCTTTATAGGAGAGAGGCATGGAGGCTAGCATATCACCATATGAATGTGGTAAGGGTCTTGTGTTCTCTGTGAGCCACATGGATGACTTTTCTGGGTAGTTGTACAGTCAAGGTTACCTGTGCCAAAGTGGTAAATGTACCAAGTGATTTTGGAGATATTCTTTCAGTACATTAATTAAGCTTGTTAAAATGGTCCTTTAAGCCTTTAGGTCATTAGTCATGGTACTGCATATTTATAACCTCAGAACTTAAGAAAAGAATCAGAAATTCAAGATAATACTTGACTATATAGCTAGTTCAGGGTTAGCCTAGGTTACATGACTCCCTGTCTCAAAACAGACAACAAAAATCCTTCCATTGCTATTGGTGATTGACTGGATCAGTTTCCCAGGGGTTGTATGGGTTAGATAAATTTTCTAAGACATTTCCCTCCAAAAAATATCATTCGACTTCTTATGGAGGATGTGAGTTTTCAGCTCTTCACTGTAAGTTCAGCATCCATCCTACTGACCCTCCCCTTGGCTGAATAGTTAATGAGGGAAAACACTTTCTGGTTCTACTTGTTACAGTTTCCTGCATAAGACCAACAGAAGGTCACACCATTTCACATCCCCCCATGGATATAGAGAGATGTCTTCAAGATTCCATCCCTAGTTGAAGAGCTACATGAGGTTGAAAAACATTGAGAGAGGGGAAAATCCATCTTTTTTCAGGGACAGACTCCCTAATAGGTTGCCCATGACCAAGTGGTCAGCTCTATTTACCCACATACACAAGCAATACAAATTGGACTTAGTAGGACATATGTAATATATCGTGATAATTATTCCAGAGAATTATTTGAGAATGTGTGGGGGACACTGGAAGAGTTTGAAGGGACAGAGTATAGATATGATGAAAATACATGGTACTCATCTATAAAATCCTCAAAATAAACATTTTAAAGAAAATAGAGTTATGTAACTTAGTCACTGAGATAAATGAAAGATAGTTAGCCAGGTAGATAGAGGATGGATATACATATGGGGAGGGCTTATATGTTAAAAGAAAAATAGGAATATCAGAAAAATGTACACTGGGTGAGAGATGTTCTACCTGAGGACAAGAAAAATAACTGTATAACATTAGGTGACAGCAGATCCATGTATGATCATCAAACCATTTGCTATTGCAGAGAGCTACAGAGTCAATCTCTACTTTGGGGCTAGGATTGAACTCTCAGTCTGGGTAAAGCCTGAAAAAGGTGAGAAGATTAGAACTCCCAAGTGAGAGTTTCATGACTTCTGAGACAGTCCTTAGCCTGCTTTGTAAATGATCTCTTTATTTGTTATAAAACAATTGACTTCAAATCTTGGCCCCTGTCTTTTCTCTGTGTGACACTAGACAGGGTTCAGTGTGCTCACTCAAGATAAGAACTCCTTGCCCAGAACAACATAGGGTTTCAGTAAATATGTGTTGAAAGAGTGTCAAAGATGCCCTTCACCTTTAAGAACCAAAATCTGTGACCCTGAAAAAGAGAGACCTAGGACATATTGCTAAAACACATTTGTTTTCATTCTTGTTCTTCTCTTTTGGCTACCGAGAAAATCTAAAAACATTGTAAATCTTAGGGCATGTGAGGGCATCTTAAGGGGATAGGGCGAATGTCCATCCTACAGGTGGGTGGCGAGCCAAAGGCAGTACTCTCAAAGGCAACACATATATTAAATAAGGAAGGCATCCCAGTGGGTGTCAATACATAAAGACAGACAGCCACAGAGGGAGGGAAAGGGGCTGCCCTTGGGTAGCTACGTAGTTTCACTTTGAACTTTGATCTCTAGCAGTTGTAGAAAGATTTTAGTTAATATTTGGGGTGCAAAATTAAGATAAATGTGATATTGAGTTCTGTCTGGCTTGAAATTATCTTCATGGTATTTCCTTCTACCTATTCCTGCTTTAGCCATTAGTTTTTATTCCCTACCTCCCTCACTCTCTCTTTCCCTTGCCGACTCCCTCCCCTTCTTTCTCCCTTTTTCTTTCTCTCCATCTCTGATCTCAGGAAATGCTTATAAAATGCTAACAGTACAATAGGCATCTGCTAGCACTGTGGCTCATAAAGCAAGCACATAGATCACCAAGAGAAAAAAATGTGATTTTCTAAAATGAGCTACTGCCTAGGCAGCTACAGAATCATGTGTTCTAGAGCTTTGAAATTATGGTCACTAGGCCTCTTGTCCTGAAGTGAGGTCCAGGACACCTACACTACCCTCCCTGCCAAGGTGTTTAATTAGAATCTTCAATGTTATTTAAAACCATCTCCAGCAGTAGCCCTCAACACTGGGCTATGTCTACAAAGTGATATGTAACATCTTCACAGAGTCTGGTAGTTCCTTGTATGAAACCATCATCTCTAGATTATTGGAATTGTGGTCTATGATTTCATCTTGTCTTCACATCTTTTACATACCAGATACTCATATTGATGAGTTGTGTGTGTTTACTGACTGCAAAGAAGAGTCATAGAAGCCTGGGATGCAGAAGTAGGAGGAAAGGGCTTGTTCTCCATTTCTCTTTGTGGTCACATTCTTGCGACCCTTTGTGAAACACACAGCCCAATGCATCTCTCCAAAGGTTATTTCTCTCTGCTCTTTTACAAATTCCTTTTGTAGTTAATATCCAGAGAGTACCAGTTCACTATTTCTGTATTCTACTATTGTCTGTGCTATTCTGACTAATGTCAGTTTGTTTGGAATAACTAATAACTTGGCTGAGAATCAAGGAACTTCTTTATTTTTGTATCTTCCTCAGTGCCTTCCTTCCTGCTGACTTATACTCAATGTTCAGTAAATTTCTTAAGTGACTATAAACTGGAAAGTGTTATACAAAAGCTTGTTAACTAAGCTTTCTGTCTAGGGGTTCACTTTTTCTCTGGGGGTATTGACTGTATGTGGTTTCCTTAGATGGTCTCAGCAGTACATGCAAAGCAATGTCTGGTGGTACCCCAGGTGGACACCATTCTTATGGTTTACAATATGACAACTCTGCTGTTCCTTTTCTCTTCTCTTTTTGATCACATGTGTGTACCTCTTGCTTTTATATCCCTGTCCCATGTTTGGGAATACTTGCTGGTTTGTTGTAGCACATCTTTATTTGAAGAACATGACATATATGTAAAACCAAATTTGTTTGGGGAAACAACTTGGTAATGATTTTTCTTCCTGTGCTTTCCCTGAGCCTACATAATTTCCATTTATATCTAATTTAGTCTCCTTAAAAGTTTTTAATATTCCTCTCTCCCTTCCCCCACTCTGTATAGAAAATCAGGGTCTCCATTTGGCAGTGCATTCAGTACGTACTTATAACGGGAAGTTGTTATGGAGCAGAAGTGTTGAAATCTAAAACTGAGGTTACAAAAATATGTAACAAATGCTTGAAACTCTAGTTCTTAATTTATGCTCCCACCAGCCCCTCAGTCAGTTTAAAGTTTCTTTGAAAAGCAACTTTAAAGTGGAAATACTTTTGGCTTATTAGGCCTCTTTGGAGCTTATGGCAGGTTGTGATATCTTGGTATGACCCAGGGTTGTCTATCTCCAGTCAGCTCACCTCCTGAAAGACGACATCAGGCTGCATACCTCCTTGCATTGTTACAACAGACAGTATTTTCAAAAGTTACATTGCTTAGGTTGTCATAATAGTTTGACTTGTCATAATAGTCTAACTGTCAGGATAGAAAGGGTCCTCCTCAATGCTAATCTGTTTGAAAACGTGATGTATCATGTATGAAAGAGGCAGCAGAAAACAAACAGGCATTCTGCATGGGACATGGGGACCTTTCAACCCAATGCTCAACAGATAAAGATATTGATATTCCCAAAGCACCAGGGATTCCTATATCCTCTTGTGGTTTGTTTTGGTATGTGTATATGTGCACATGTGTACAAGTGTTTGTGTACATCTGTATATAGGTGTGCATGCTCGGGTGTTTGTGTGTGGAGGTCAGAAGCCAACATTAGTTTGTCTTCCTCTTTTGTTCTCCATCTAATTTTTAAGATCTAGTCTCTCACTGTCACTGCACCTGCTGTTCACTGGTTTGGCTAAACTGACTGGCCAGCAAGCTCCCAGGACCCATTCGTCTCTAGGTCCCCAGTGTTTTATAGGCACACACTGCCACCTCCAACTAGTAAGTGGGTGCTGCCCATCTGAAGTCATGTCCTCATGCTTGTACAGCAAGCACTTGAACCACTGAACTATCTGCTCAACCTGTCATTTTAAAGTTAATTTTCTACTAATGATTGTGTGTATTAGTGATGCATTATTTGCTGAACTTCAGCTGCTTTCAGTGAACAAAGTTTGACCTCAAATGGGGAAGGAGCAACTTTAAGTGCAGCTACAAAGAAGATTATAGATACCTTTTACTAAGATTAGGCTTCTATAGGCAGATGTTACCAAATTACATGTTACTGATCATGGGGAATTTTGTAAGCCAATTTCCTAATATTTGAAGTAGGTGATTCTGGAAGTGCATGGTAAAGAGAGTTAGGCTCAAGGTCAGGGTCCAGAGCTACTATACATTCACTTACTGTTTGTTAAAGGCAATTTAGATCTACCAATATTACTAAAGTACTCACTAGACAGTCATCCGAGACTATATCCAATTCTTTAGAGACACAGAATATACTATAGATACAATGCAGGCATTGATGTGTGAAGATATTTTTGAAGAGACAGTACTTAATTGGCCCTTGTTGGAACAAATCCTCCCCATATGGTGTTTTACTATAAACAAGATTCATTTTGCCTTATGTTCCAGAAACTATATTAGAGATAACTATTAACTCTTTTAAGTACAAAGTAAATGATAGAGCTTGAAGGGATGACTCTCTTAAATGCAAATATGAAACAGAGCCTAAGGGAAAGGTTGGATGCTGAAATTGTCACACCATGTGCACATGTGGCCTGGCATCACACTCATCTTTCTGCCCTGTGTGGTAAGACCAGATGTTTCCAGCTGTTACACACAACACCAGCTCCAGGCTGGGGTTTCAGGATCCACTTTGAACCTAAATTAAGACAATGAACACCTGGAAGTAGACTTACACACATCCACAAGTTCTAGTGGCTGTCTCTTCAAGGGCTGAGTGGATTGGTATCACGTGGTGTCTCCTGAAAGGATCTGTTTCCATGTAATCTACTTACACTGTGCTCCTGAAGGTGATCTCAGAGCAGCTGACTCGGGGAAGAAAGAGGATGTAACCCTTCTGCTGCTCTAGAGCAACTAAGCTACCTGAACAGAGAGCCCGATTTTATAAATAAGGCACTGCTGAGGATGATACTCTTCCTTCTTTGTCATCTCTTCTTATGATGCTAAATTATGACCACTGAAACTAAGACAATTACACCAGGAACTGGAGGAGTCTGAGGGCTTTTTGTACATTAGCAAAAAGTTTCCCAGAGTCCACTAATCATTATAAGAGAATTAAAGACTGATAACTCATAAAGAACAGATTGTAAAGCTGGGTGATGCATACCTTTAATCCCAGGACTCAGGAGGCAGAGGCAGATAGATTTCTGTGAATTCAGGGCCAGCCTGGTCTACAAAGCTACACAGAGAAACCCTGTCTTGAAAAATAAAAATAAAAAAGAATAGGTTGTGATTGGGTGTTTTCTGTCCTCTGAAGGAAGAACTTGAGTTTGAGTGAAGTAGCTAAGAGTAAGGTGCTGAAATAAACACTTTATGGGACTTTCTGGTTGTTCACTTTGGGGTTGTGATGTGTTACAGTGTTTGTATTTGTTTGTATTTAGTACTTGAGCCAGTTTCTAAGTTCACCTGGTATAGTACTTACCTCAGAACAGTCCTCTTGAGTGTTTTTGTTTGGAAAGAGAAGGAGGAAAGAAGAAAAGAAGGAAATAAGGAAGAAAGGATGACTTAATTCTAGGGTGAGGCTTTGCGTCAAGACAAATGTAATTGAGTCTTGTGGTGAAAGAGGAAAAAATCTATGTTTAAATATAATAAATTTGTTTTTTTTAATGGGTACCTGCATTGAAGTCCCCCACAGTGCATGTTATTGATGAATGTGTTTCTTTTGGAGATGTTCCAGTGTGTGTGTGTGTGTGTGTGTGTGTGTGTGTGTACGAGTGTGTTCATGAGTGCACAAGCACCTGTGTGTAGATTTGCATTATGGGAAATAGATTTACCAGAATTTGGAGGCAGCTGATAAATTAATATGGTATCAATAAGATGAAGCCAATCCTCAGGCTAAATTCCTTTCTAGTTTCCCAGAGTCATATCTTGTGTTAGTATCTTGTACATCTTACTCACATCTTGCTCTTTTTCTTGTGTTTTACTTTGGAGTCAGTCAAGCCCAGAGTTCCAAATCTCTGGGTCTCTTCTCTCTGTGTGTAGCTTTAGGCCTGCTTAACACTCTCAGCCTCAGTTTCCTTATTTGTTAAGTGAGAATAATAAAACTTTGCAGTTGTTGAAAAGTTGAAGATAATATGCAAACACAGGCCCAGAGCATTTCTATTATAATTTATCATTCACAATTTGACACTGTCTTTCCATAATGAGTACCTAGTGAAGGATGGTGATATGCTCAGTAGAACACTTGCCTAGCATTACAAGATCCTAAATTTGGTCTCTAACAGTAGTAGTAATAAACAACCAATTTGCCAAACTTGAATGTCACTTAAATACCATATTTCTGTCAAGTTAAATGGACAATCAAGTAAATCATAATACAATATGGAAAAAAGGTTTTTTAGGAGTATAAGTAATTTATGAATCAATATTAAATGCTAAGGAATTATAGGATAGTCTTGGAAAAATATAAAAAAACATTTCCTCTCTTTTGGTTTTTGCTTTGTTTGTCTTAATCAAATGTATTTCAGCAAATCTTTAATACCGTGTGATATCTCTCTTATTTCCAAGGATTATTCTGATAAATTCTCTCTATATAGCTATAGTTGAAAATCCCTGGAAGAAAGCTAATTTAAATTATTGAAGCAGATGTATTCAAGTTGCTTACTTTATCTTGTTCTGTGGTGATGCACTGTAATAGCCCTGTCGTTTGAATAGAGCCATATGATGGGAGACCAAAATAAGATGCTAAGATCAGGGAAAGGGGCTTGTTGTAGAATAGTAGTTTAAGATGTGCTACATTCTTTTATGTTATGGAATATTTGTTTAATGATGCAAAGATGTGATGCATTCTTTTATGTTACATTTGTTTAACTCTGTAAAGCTGAGTTAATTTGCCTACCTAAAACACCAATTGCTCTAATAAAGAGCTGAATGGCCAGTAGCTAGGGAGGAGAGAGAAATAGGTGGGGCTGTCAGGCAGAGAGAATAAATAGGAAGAGAAATCCAGGCTAGAAAATAAGAGCGAGTGAAGAGCAAGAAAGGGAGGAAAGGAGGATGCCAGGGGTCAGTCACACAGCCACAGAATAAGAAAAAGATATACAGAATAATAACCCAGAGGCAAAATGTAGTTAAAGAGAAATGGGCTAATTTGAGTTAGAAAATCTGGCTAGAAACAAGCCAAGCTAAGCCCTGGCATTCATAAGGAAGAATAAATCTTCCTTTATAATGGGGGCTGGGTGGTGTGGCCCAAAAAGAAAAAAAACTACAGGGGCTGACTCAAATAAAAGAGCATTCTGATCTTCGAACTCCTAACTGAGAAGTGTTTCTGTTATTATCTTCACAGAAGACATGAAAATGAACAGATGGAAAACAACATTATTACCTCAAAATTACACAGAGTTCAGTTTTTTCTAGTATAGAGTTATCATACCTTTTCTGTTTTAATAACTACTGTGATCCCCCTTGCCTATCCAAACATGGGGCAGAATACTCATGCCAACATAGCCAGCACTTTACCTCTCACAGTCATTAGCGTTAGGTCATTCTTGGAAAGCATTTTGGCCAGCGTGGCATCAGATGATGGATGCTCTTTATATGAGCTGAACATTAGTGTTATCATCTATTGAGGCAACACATCAGCCTGGCCAATAACCAACTTCAAGTTCATTGATTCTAGAGCATTGCTGGTCTCATTGAACACCAGCATCTCTGTTGATTCTTCCTTTTTTCTACACTTCGAATGCCTTCCTTTTCTAATTCTAATTTTAATGTATATTAAAGCAGTTAATTTGGTTGAAGTCAAATTTTTATGCTAAAAGGCCTGTGTATAATTGCATTTCCAGATTCCATTTTGTTTTTACTGACATTTTTAATACCTAACACAATCACCATTTTATGCTTAATTATATGGCCAAGTTATATTCATTACTTTGCATTTTGCAAACTCACTTCATTCCCAGACTATAACAGTAGCTTCAAGATGTTGCTGAAGTGAGAGTGTTAGCAAGGTGTGACAATAAATGTAAGTCCTGAAGCCAAGTGGCCCTGTTTCAGGATCACTCCAACACTTAGCAACTGTGAGGCTTTGACAATCCTCTTTAAACAACATCTCATCTATAAAATGAATTTGGTGACCTTATCACATTTGATAAGATCAAATTTATCGCTCAGCAAATTGAGATCTAATAAACATGTAACTTAAATTTTTATCTGAAACTCCATACCTGTTAACTACTTCCATAATTCTCTGAAATTTCATAATATAATTTTCCTTGCTCTCTTAAAAGTGTGGGCTTACTTGAAAAGAGCAGAGCACTGTTGTTCATGAATTGTCATCACTGAATGTTTTAGCAAAAACCAATTATTTTTGTTCATGAGAATTTAGTAAAATGGAAACTCCCATGCAGTGCTGGTAGGAGTATGTAATAGCACACCCTTTATGGAATGCAATTTGGCAATAATTTTTAAGCGCCTCACCAAAGTTTATTCCCTTTAGTTTGGTAATACTGCTTCTAGAAATTTATCTATTTTAAGGACATGGTCAGAAACTTGTATAAAACATGCTCATGGAGATGGTTTGCTGAACTCTCTTTTATGGAATCCTATGAAATTACTTAAATTACAAGGGATCAATGTGGTTTTATAAATTGTATCATTTGTTGAAATAGTATATAGCTGTCAACACAATATCTTTAAAGTATTTCAATAGCATGGGGGGAAATCTCAAAAAAAAATTTAAGTGGAGAGCCAGCTAGACAATTAGATGGGTAAAGTATTTGCCAACAAACCTGACAACCTGTATTTGATCCTTAGATCTTATAAGGTGAAAAGAGAGAACTGACTCTTGCAAATTGTCTTCTGATTTTCATATGCACATTATGGCACACACACACACACACACACACACACACACACACACACACACACACACACACACGCCCACACATGTACACATGCACGCACACACAATGAATGAATGTTTTTAATTTCGTTAAATTAATTTTTAAGTAGAGGAACAAAACATTATAAAATTTTGTAAGTGATGTGATTTTTTCTGCTTTGTAAGGAAATTAATGAGGTGATAGTGATGTATTATTTAAATATAACATTTTACTTATTCTGAGACCTTTATAGACACATACAATTTTATATTTATTATATATACCACCACTTCCCATCTCCAGTCATTCCCAACCACCTGCCTCCACATCCTCCTCGCAATTTAATGCCACCCCTCCCCGTTTTTACAACCCACTGAATTTAGTGCTGCCCATTTTCTGCCTGTATGTGCATGAGTATAGAGCCATATACTGGAGCTCGAATAATGTATAGGCAACACCATGAAGAAAACCACTTCTTACTCCCTCAGTAGCCATCAGATGCCAATCCCTTTTCCTCTGAGGATGGGTCCTGTGGATCCTTTCTCTTAACCATGCTGAAATACTGACTGTATCTTCTTCAATCTGAAAATTTTAAAGGAAAAAAAGTGCTTAATTTCAACTTGTATAGAGAGATCAAAGTATACATCCAATTTTTTTAGATCTGTTTAATTCATTGTTTAATGGTATTAACTTAGAGAATATATTAGAAGAAAAAACTTACTATTAGTACCAAGAATAAATTGTAAGAGGAAATTGGTCCAAACTTTGAGCCTTTTATAGTTATAATAAACATTAGTATTTTTTTTCTTTTTGTGACCTAGGAGCTGTGAAGGAAGAAATATTCGATATAGAACATGCAGTAATGTGGTAAGTGTGAGCTTCTTTGATTGTGAGATTATATTTAGGCCCTGGGATATGTTAAGAAGTTTTATGGATCCTGAGTGGAAAGCCAATCAATTAGTAGTTCACAAAGAGTTATTGCATGATATACTGATTACCCAATCGTCTCAAATGTTCCTCAATATAAACTTTTAGTCATTCAAGCAGATTAAAACTAACTAAACTATTTCAAAACACAGTTCATTGTCTCCCTGCTCTGTCTTTTCACATATAGCTCTCGTGAGAAATGAGGCAGAGGAATGATAAAACGGAAAACACTTGGAGTATCATGAAATAAATATTAGTTAATCAGATACAGGTTTGCTGGATGCCTTCATCTGTCCAGCAAATACTTAGTGTCGGCTACGTGTGAGGCACTGTGCTAGCACAGGGATAAAGAACATATGCTAACTGCAACAGAGTACTGGGTGGAGAGAGGGAGATGGATGGACACATAGTCTCATTCCTGAACAGATGTGACAAATGGCAATAGGGATGAAGTTCTTTGGAGATGACAGCAGAGAATTCTGAAGGATCTTAAAGGAAAAGATGGTATGAGATAGAGCTTGAAGGGGCATGACTGGGCCATGCTGTGTGTAAGGAGATGACAACTACTCCAACCAAGTGAAGACTAAGGGCCTCTTTGGAGACAGAAGTGTTTAAGGGTGTACTTCACAGTCATTTTAGTAGCTTGCACCCACCAACATGCAGGGAAGAGTTAAAAGGTGTTTTTAAGGTCATATCATGAAGAGCTTTGAATATTACCTTCCAAGTTTGTGGGTTCTGGGGACACTGGGGGCTCTGAAGTAAAGATGTGGTGCGGAGTCTCACGTTCAGAAAGAAGTTCTGTAGTAATAGCTAAGTTGCACTGGATCATGGACTATATGGGAAGACAGAGTTTATAAGGGCTTAGTCCTGGAGGAAATGCATCCTAGAGGGATAAAAAAAGATTAGGCCACTGTGTATGAGCAGGCAGAAATGAACAAGCATCTGAAGTTAGGGTGAAGCTAGAGTAAAGGAAGCAAAGAGGTAAGCACACTGTGAGAGCTTTGCACTCCCTAATGCATTTGTTCTTGAAACTCTTCCTCGTTGTTTGCTTGATTGGCACTTTTGTGTTTAGACTCAGTTGCCATGTCTCTTCTTCAGAGTGGCCTCCTGGACCATCCTTCCTAATGTGACTGTCCTACCACTCAGCTCCACTCTTCACAATAGTAGTTTCATTCACCTTTTATTTGTTTGTTTGTTTAGTCATTCATTTAGTTCCTTTTGAAACAGTTTCACTACATAGCCCTGGATGGCCTGCAACTTGCTGTGTAGACCAGGCTAACATGAAGCTCACAGAGATCCACCTGCCTCTTCCACACAAGCGATGAAATTAAAGGCATGTACCACTACACCAAGCATTACCTAACTTTCTTTACACAACTTTTCTCTGCCAAAGTTTATCCTACTGGGTTACTTTCATTGTGTGTCTATACACACTCTACAAAGGCAAAAACCCCATTAATATTTTTTTAATCTGATGTTCCTAGGAACTAGAACCGTTAAGGAGCACATAAGTTCACAATGGATATTTGCTGAATACAAAATGAATACTCAGAATGCTAGGTGAATGATGAGAAACAGTATCAGATATAACACAGTTTTGTGGGCTGGAGAGAGGCTCGGCAGTTAAGAGCACTGTTGCTCTTCCAGAGGACTTGAGTTCAGTTTCCAGCACCCACATGGTAGTTCATAACTGTCTGCAACTCTAATCCCAGGAGACATGATGCCCTCTTCTTCCCTCTGCAGGCACCAGACACAAATGTGGTACACAGACACATTTGTAGGCAAACATTTATACACATAAAATAATAAAATATTTTAAAAACAAATAAGACAGTTGGAGATGTTGTTGGAGGAAAAAAATCAATATATTTGATCTAGGAGTACTGGAGAGATTGACTTGCAAGCTCCAACTGTAGATGATACAAGTAGGTGATAGGATTCTGACATAGGTAAAAGTCAAGGCTTAAGATATAGAACTACAAAATAGAAAGCACAGAGTTTGAAAATTTGAAGGCATCCCATTAGGTAGAGTATAAAATTATAAGGGAAGGAACTTCGGGCCTTCTTGGGATGTCAGCATCCAAACTTAAAAAAAAAAAAAAAAGAATATGGAACCAAATAAACCACTGTGAGAGAGATAAGTAGAAAGTAGGAGAGAATCTAAAAGATGTTTAAGAGGAAAAATATTGTGAAGAGTTTAAAGAATAGGTTCTGTGGCCCTGCTCAGAGACATCTGACACAGGGGTCTGCTCACCAGATCTGAACTCGGCAGCGGTTTCCAACACATGCAGACAGTGCCAAGGTCCCAGTAACAGTCCCACCTCTATCCACGAGAAGAAGACAGACATCAGAGTATTGGAACTGTTTGCATCTACCAGAAGGGAACCTTGGTCCCATACCTACCAGAAGAGGAAGAGACTCCTGCTACACCCATCAGAAGAAAGGATGAGAAGAGGACAATGTAAAAGCAATTCAACAACAGAAAACTCAATATGAAACTACCAGAGACTAGGAACCACACACCAGAAAGACCTGAACATCACAATGCAGATGAAGCAGAAGAGAATGACCTTAAAAACATCTTCATGAAAATGATAGAGGACCTCAAAGAGGACATGAGCAAATCCCTTAAAGAAATGAAAGAAAAAAAAACAAACCAAAAAATACAAGATATTAACAAATCTTTCAAGGAAACAGTTCAAGACCTAAAAACTGAAATAGAGACAATAAAGAAAGCACAATCTGAGGGAATGCTGGAAATAGAAAAGCTAGGTAAATGATCAGGAACTACAGACACAAGCATAACCAACAGAATACAAGAGATAGAAGAGAGACTCTCAGGAGTAGAAGATACACTAGGAGAAATAGACTCATCAATTAAAGAAAATATTAAGCCCAACAAATCTCTAACACAAAATATCCAGGAAATATGGGATACCATGAAAAGACCAAACCTAAGAATAATAGGTATAGAAGAAGGTGAAGAAATCCAACTCAAATGCACAGAAAATATATTCAACAAAATCATAGAAGAAAACTTTCCTGACCTAAAGAAAGACATGCCAATGAAAATACAAGAAGCCTACAGAACACCAAATATACTGAACCAAAAAAAAAGTTCTCCTCGCCACATGATAATCAAAACACCAATCATACACAATTAAAGGTTGAGGAAAGATTTTCCAATCAAATGGACCCAAGAAACAAGCAGGGGTAACAATCCTAATATCCAAAAAATTGGACATTAAACTAAAATCAATTGAAAGT
This sequence comes from Cricetulus griseus, assembly GCF_003668045.3. Lineage (NCBI taxonomy): Eukaryota > Metazoa > Chordata > Mammalia > Rodentia > Cricetidae > Cricetulus > Cricetulus griseus. Next base: position 61,755,683 of record NC_048595.1, on the reverse strand, counting down.
GATGAAGGAGGTCACTTCCTACTCATCACAGGAGAAATCCATCAGGATGAAGTCTCAATTCTGAATATTTATGCTCCAAATACAAAGACATCCACATCGTAAAAGAAACATTACTAAAATTCAAACCACACATAAAACTGCACACATTTATAGTGGGAGACGTCAACACCCCACTCTCACCACTAGACTGGAACACCAGACAAACTTAACAAAGAAACAAAGGAACTAATAGAAGTTACGGCACAATTGGACTTAACAGATACCTATAGAACATTCCATCCAAATACAAAACAATATACTTTCTTCTCAGCGCCACATGGAACCTTCTCTAAAATCAACCACATACATGGCAACATAGCAAACCTCAACAGTTACAAAAAATTGAAATAACCCCTTGTATCTTATCAGAACACCATGCTTTAAAGTTAGAATTCAACAACAACACAAATTGCAGAAAACCTATAAAATCATGGAAATTAAGCAACACCCAATTGCATAATTCCTGGTTCAAGGAAGAAATAAAAAAAGAAATTAAAGATTTCCTAGAATTCACTGAGAATGTGGACACAACATGCCCAAACATATGGGATACTTTGAAAGCAGAGCTAAGAGGAAAGTTCACAGCGCTAAGTTCTTCACATGAAGAAATAGGAAAATAATCACACTAGAGAATTAAGAGCACAACTGAAAAGCTTTAGAACACAAAGAAGCCAATACACGCCAAAGGAGCAGGCACCAGGAAATAATCAAATTGAGGGCTGAAATCAATAAAATGGAAACTAGGAGAACAATGCAAACAATATAACAAAGAGTTGGTTCTTCGAGAAAATCAGCAAGATAGACAAACCTTTATCAAACTTACCAAACAGTAGAGAATGAACATGCAAATCAATAAAATCAGGAATGAAAAGGGGGACATAACAACAGACACAGAGGAAATCCACAGAATCATCAGGTCATACTTCGAAAACCTATATTCCTCAAAATTTGAAAATCTAAAGGAAATGTATAATTTCTGGACAGATTTCACTTACCAAAATTAAATCAAGAACAGATGAGCAACTTAAATAGACCTATAACCCCTAATGAAATAGAAGCAGTCATCAAGAGTCTCCAACCAAAAAAAGTCCAGGGACAGATGGCTTCAGTGAGGAATTCTACCAGAAATTCAAAGAACAGTTAATACCAATTCTCCTCAAAGTATTCCACACAATAGAAGCAGAAGGGTCATTGCCAAACTCTTTTTATGAGGATTCAATAACCTTGATACACAAGCCATACAAAGACACAACTTAGAAAGAGAACTACAGACCAATATCCCTCATAAACATTGATGCAAAAATACTCAATAAAATATTGGCAAATCGAATCCAAGAACACATCAGAGGAATCGTCCACCATGATCAAGTAGGCTTCATCCAGGGATGCAAGGATGGTTCAACATATGAAAATCCATCAATGTAATCCACAATATAAGCCGATTGAGAAAAAAAAAAAAAAAAAACACATGATCATCTCACTAGATGCCGAAAAAGCCTTTGACAAAATCCAACACCCCTTCATGATAAAGGTCTTGGAGAAATCAGGGATAACAGGAACATACCTTAACCTTATAAAAGCAGTATACAGCAAGCCAACAGCCAACATCAAATTAAATGATGAGAAACTCAATGCAATTCCTATGAAATCGGGGACAAGACAAGGCTGTCCACTCTCTCCATACCTTTTCAATATTGCCCTTGAAGTTTTAGCTAGAGCAATAAGACAACAAAAGGAGATCAAGGGAATACAAATTGGAAAGGAAGAAGCCAAACTTTCACTGTTTGCAGATGATATGATATGTCTACATAAGTGACCCAAAAAACTCTACCAGCGAATGTCTACAGCTGATAAACACCTTCAGCAAATTGGCAAGATACAAGATTAACACAAAAAAATCTGTAGCCCTACTATATACTGATGACACATTGGTGGAGAAAGAAATCAGAGAAACATCACCCTTTACAATTGCCACAAACAACATAAAATAACTTGGGGTAATATTAACCAAAAATGTGAAAGACCTGTACCATAAGAATTTTGAGTCTCTAAAGAAAGAAATTAAAGAAGATACCAGAAAATGGAAAGGTCTCCCATGATCTTGGATAGATAGGATCAACATAGTAAAAATGGCAATCTTGCCAAAAGCAATCCATAGATTCATTGTAATCCCCATCAAAATCCCAGCACAATTCTTAACAGATCTTGAAAGAACAATTCTCAACTTTATATGGAGAAACAAAATGCCCAGGATAGCCAAAACAACCCTGTACAATAAAGGAACTTCTGGAGGCATCACCATCCCTGACTTCAAGCTCTATTACAGAGCTATAGTCCTGAAAACAGCTTGGTATTGGCACAAAAGTAGACAGGTAGACCAATGGAGTAGAGTTGAAAACCCTGATATTAACCCACACACCTACAAACACCTGATTTTTGACAATCTAAATTTATGTGATGGAATAAAGAGAACATCTTCAACAAATGGTGCTGGTATAACTGGATGCTGACATGTAGAAGACTGCAGATAGATGCAAGTCTATTGCCATGCACAAAACTTCCAATGTGCAAATGGGTCAAAGACCTCAACATAAATCTAGCCACAATGAACCTATTAGAAGACAAAGTGTGAAATACCCTTGAATTAATTGGTACAGGAGAATGCTTCCTGAACATTATACCAGTAGCACAGACATTGAGGTCAACAATTGTTAAATGGGACCTCCTGAAACTGAGAAGCTTCTATAAGGCAAAGGACACAGTCAGCAGGACAAAACAGTAGCCCACAGACTGGGAAAAGATATTCACCAACCCCACATCTGACAGAGGACTGATTTCCAAAATACACAAAGAATTCAAGAAGCTAGTCTCCAAAACATCAAACAATCCAATTAAAAAGTGGGGGTACAGAGCTAAATAGACAATTCTCAATAGAGAAATCTAAAATGGCTGAAAGACACATAAACATCCTTACCCATCAGGGAAATGCAAATCAAAACAACTCTGAGATACCATCTTACTCCTGTCAGAATGGCTAAAACCAAAAAACACCAATGACACTTCATGCTGGAGAGGATGTGGAGAAAGGGGGGCACATCTCCACTGGTGGTGGGAGTGCCAACTTGTACAGCCACTTTGGAAATCAGTATGGTGACTCCTCAAGGAAAATAGGAAACAGTCTACCTCAAGATCCAGCAATTCCACTCTTAGACATATACCCAAAAGAAGCACATTCATACAACAAGGACATCTGTTCAACGATGTTCATAGCAGCACTATTTGTAATAACCAGAAACTGGAAGCAGCCTAGATGCCCCTCAACTGAAGAATGGATAGAGAAAATGTGGTACATTTACACAATGGAGTACTACTCAGCAGAAAAAAAAAAAAAACAATGGAATCTTGAAAGTTGCAGGAAAATGGATGGAACTCGAAGAAACCATTCTGAGCGAGGTAACCCAATCACAAAAAGAAAAACATGGTATGTACTCACTCATATGTGGATTTGAGACAAAGAGTAAAGCATTACCAGCCTACAATCCACACTGCTAGAGAAGCTAGTAAACAAGAGGACCCTAAGTGAAACATACATTTTCCCCTGGAGAAGGGGAAAGGGTCAAGATCTCCTGAGCAAATTGGGAGCATGGGAAGAGGGGGGAGGGAGCTCCGAGAATGAGAAGAGGAGTAGAGGAGGGGTGCGGAGGACATGAGGGAGAAGAAAGTTTGAGTCAGGGGAAGAATTGAAGAAAACAAGAATGGTGATACTATAATAGAAGGAGACATTTTAGGGTTACAGAGAAATCAGGCACTAGGGAAATGTCTGGAGATCTACAAAGATGACACCAGCTAACAATTTAAGCAACAGAGGAGAGGCCACCTTAAATGGCCTCCCCTGATAATTAGATTGATGACTGACTTATATGCCACCCAATAGCCCTCATCCAGCAGCTGGTGGAAGTAGAAGCAGACACCACAACTAATCACTGAACTGAACTGGAATTCAGTTGCAGAGGATGAGTGAAGAGCAAAGGGATCCAGACCAGGCTGGTGAAACCCACAGAAACAGCTGACCTGAACAACAGAGAGCTCTTGGTCCCCAGACTGATAGCTGGGATACCAGCATGGGACTGATCCAGACCCCAGGAACATGAGTTTCAGTGAGGAAACTTTGGAAATCTATGAGATCTCCTGTAGAAGTTCAGTACTTATCCCTAGCATAGGTGTGGACTTTGGGAGCCCATTCCACATAGAGGAATACTCCCTGAGCCAAGACACACTAGGTTGGGCTTAGGCCCTATCCCAAAGGATAGGATAGACTCTGATGACCCCCTATGGAAGGCCTCACCGTCCAGGGGGAGCAGAAAGGATATGTGATAGGTAGGGCTTTAGTTGGGGGGGGGTATTAAGGAAGTAGGGGAGGGAGAGGGAACTGGGATTGTCATGTAAAACTATCTTGTTTCTAATTCAAATAAAATACTGCAAAAAAAGAGTTTAAAGAATAGAGAAAAAGGAGGGCAATAGGGGAGTAATTTTCATAGTTTATTAGGGACAAAACAAAAACAGGGCAGAAGAATAAAGTATGTTAATGAGGAAATGGGATAGATGGGCATAAGCTATTTATGTAGGTATATTTTGTGCTGCTGTTGCCACACAATACCACAAGCTGGCTCATTTATAAGCATTACAGGTCCCGAAGACTGAGAATTTCAGGAGCTGGGTCCCAGCATCTGACAAGAGCACTTTGCATGAGTCAGGACAATGGACTGAACTAATTCTTTTTGACATGAACACAGTTTCCCCCAATACTGTAACAATGACAATTAAATTTCAGTATGGCTTTTAGAGGATATTCAAATACCATCAGTATTTCTATAAAATATGCAAGGAAACCTTGTGTGAACTCAAAGGAGACTTGCTTGCTTGCATCAAATATGAGACTTCAGGGGGGAGAGGGGCTCTTGCTTGCAGATAAAACACTATACAGCTAACACATGTAAGGCTCTGGGTTCAATTCCCAGCACCACCCACACATATAAAAAAATGACAAAGATAGATGATGATGTAAGGAGGTTAGGATGCCGGGGACACTAAGCCGCAGATCTCTGAGGAGAGAACAGGTGACAAATCTAGTTATCTGATCAAAGAGAAAGGTGACAGATTTCATTCTTAGAAGATAAAGATGCAAGTTGAAAATGAGGAAGTGAATGCAAAGTCATGGATTGGCTAGAGTGGAGATCAGCAATCAGTATAGAACTTTCAGACAGCAAAGGGGGATGGTCTTACAGAGATGAGACTTGCCAGGGTTTGGAGACTTAGAAGAAATACAGAGAAACACTGAGGCATGGACACTGCATGTGACTGAAGGCTACAGCACAGATCACAGCATAACATCAGTGCTCTTTGGAGTTTTAAGTGCCTAGGGAGAACACACAGGAAACAAGCATAATTCTTCAGTGGAAATCTTTGTGTGGCTAGGTCCTCATTTCTATTTAAGATAGACATCAGATAATACAGTGTACATTGTATTGTACAATTAAGAAAGGGACTGGAAAGATGGATGTCTTGGCCTTGTAAAAGGCAGGGCTCACAACCAAAACATCTTGAAGTGGCATGAAAATATGGCCTGATAGAATTGAACATAAGCTTATTTGTGTTCTCTAGTCCCCTCTTCTTGATAGTACTAACTTAGATAACTAGGATTTTGGGGGCAGTGGGTTTCATTTTGTTTTGTTTTTAAGAAACATGCTGCAAGCCAGGCGGTGGTGGCACATGCCTGTAATCCCAGCATTCGGGAGGCAGGGACAGGAGGATCTCTTTGAGTTAGAGGCCAACAAGACCTACAAAGTGAGTTTTAGGACAGCCAGAGCTGTTACACAGAAAAACCCTATCTAAAAAAAAGAAAGAAAAGGAAGGAAGGAAGGAAGGAAGGAAGGAAGGAAGGAAGGAAGGAAGGAAGGAAGGAAGGAGAAGAAAGAAAGAAAGAAAGAAAGAAAGAAAGATGCTACATTTTGACTTTGCTCATCTTCCTTCTTGATTTATGCATGTCTAGGCTAGCAGAAATGACCTGAGCTGAACTCTGTAGATGGATTGTCAGCATCTTGAGCAGCAGACCACCTGTCCTGTCCTTAAAGCTCTTCAAAATTTTCATAACTTCCTTACTATCATTTCAAATACTTTCATGGCCCTATGCTGCCTGATGCCCTCAAGTCATTTGCAACTTACAGTGTTACATAAATCCAATTTTTACTGCTTGGAGCATCAAACTGATATTGATTGTTTTATGAGCACCTAGAGTCTTCAAGTGATTGAAGGACTTTTCTTCCTGGATTTTGGCCATGACAGAAGCAATAGTGCCAATAAATAAATAAATAGATCTCCTAGGAAAGGCTCTTTTCCATACTCACACTCCCATTGTTCAGTTTGAGATGTCTAGGACAATTCAGCTGAGTTTGGAAACTTGAGAGTCCCTCAGCTCAGTTTTCAGGGATATGCCTTTTCCCTAGACTGCTTTCTGAGACACTTCTGAAATACTGTGACTTTAAAATTTCAACTCATTATTATTTTTTGTAGAGCTAGTAAATATGCCATCTCTTTAGAATCTAGTTTCCCAAAGCAAAATAAAGAGTAGAAAATATATTCCAATTTTTATGAATTTCTAAGATAAAAATCACAGAAAGACTTTAATTGATTGCCAGGGCCTAGAGAAGTGGCTCAGTAGCTAAGAGCATTTACTGCTTTTGCAGAGGACTGGAGTTCAGTTCCCAGTGCCCATGTCAAGTGGCTCACAGACATCTGTAACTCCAACTCAAAAGGATTCAATGCCCTAATCTGACCTTGTAGGCACCTTACATATGTGAACATACACATACATAGATAAGCACATGTGCACATAAGTAAAAATAAAGGTAAACCTTTTAAAATAATTGATTGCTAATTTCTCTACAGACTAAATTTATCAGTACAAAAGCATCAAAGTCCCCACAGTGTTTCCCTAGTTCTCATTGTCCTGGCTCTAACTGAGCCTGGAGTCCTTTTATTCCTGTGGTAGGTTAAAGGATACATGTTACCTCATAGGCTTGGGGATTTGAACACTTGGTCCCCAGTTGACAGTGCTATTTGGGGGATGATATATTTGAGAACTGTACCTTTGCTGGGAAGCACTGAGAGCTGGCATTGAGAGCTTAGAACCACATCTCACTACACTCTTTTTTCTTGGGGTTTACTGCTGGAGAGGTGATCTCTGCTTCCTGTGCCTGCTGCCATGCATTTGGCTTGTGCCAATCCTCACCCTTCATGACAGACTCTTACTACTTTGGAACTATGACCCAAAGTAAACTTTTTCTTCTGTAAGTTGCTTTAAGTCACAATATTTTGTCACAGCATCAGAAAAGCAACTAATACAACTCCGAAGGACACTGCTCATCAATACTGTTCATTTAATAATTGTATGTTTGTTTCTAAGAAAGCACCAAGGTACTCTAGGATGACAAGACTCAGAACATTTGAAAGAAACAATAGCTGTAACTAGAAAACCATTCAAGAAAGACATTTAGGTCTCAGAGATGTTCTGTCCCTGAATGAGTCCAAGAGGTCTCATTTTATTTATAGTGAATCTCAAATTTGAATACCTTAAGCTTAACCTGACATTTAAAATTGACTCCACAAGTATTTATAAAACTGCTTTATTATTTATAGTCTTTATCCCTCACCTTTCTTAGTCTACACAGGAATTGGTATTCAGGATATGGAGGCCAAAATAACTAACATAATGGGCCAAGATGCTTATGATAACTTTTCAGTTCTTTACTAATATCATATTGTCCCACCAAAACATTTTAATGCCCTTAAAACAAAATATTTATTACCATGAGAACATTTCACAGCCTTGGATAAGCAAGATCTAATTCTTTTTAAGTTTTTACTATAATGAAGGACTACAGTAGAAACATAAAAGAAAAAAATGGGTTTATGGGTATAGCTCATTGGTAGAATGCTTGTCTTGTATTCATAGGGCATTAGATTTTTATAGTTCCAGAACTACAGAGAGAAAGCAAGGGTTCAGGAGGAGGAGGAAAGAGGAAGGGAAGAAAAACATATCAAGTTATGATTGATCAGTGCTATACAGAAACTCAAAGGGTTGGATGATGCTTCTTCCAATTTGGATGATCAGAAAAGCCTACTTGAGGAATGACTTGTAATTCACAGAAAGAAACCAGCTAACTGACTTTCCATGAAGAACATCCTACATTGGATACATAGTAAAACAACTTTGAGTTACAAAAGAAAGACTGTGATATTTTCTTTTCTTTTTTTTAAACTATTTTTTAAATTTAAATTAGAAACAAGCCTGCTTCACATGTCAATCCCAGCTCCCTCTCCCTCCACCCCATCCCCACTCCAATCCCCAGGGAGGGTGAGACCCTCCATGGGGGATCCCCAAAGTCTGTTATATCATCCAGGGCAGGGCCTAGGCCCTCCTCCATGTGTCCAGGTTCAGAGAGTATCCCTACACATGGAATAGGCTCCCAAAGTCTATTTGTACGCCAGGGATAAATACTGATCTACTACCAGAGGTCCCATAGATTGTTGAGGCCTCCTCACTGTTACCCACATTCAGGGGGTCTGGATCAGTCCCATGCTGACCTCCCAGCCATCAATCTGGGGGTCCATGTGTTCCCCCTTGCTCAGGTCAGCTGTTTCTGTGGGTTTTAGCAGCAAGGTCTTGACCCCTTTGCTCTTCACTCCTCCCTCTTTGCAACTGGGTTCCAGGAGTTCAGTTCAGTGTTTAGCTATGGGTGTCTGCCTCTGCTTCCATCAACCACTGGATGAAGGCTCTAGGATGGCATATAAGGTAGTCATCAATCTCATTATTGGGAAAGGGCATTTAAGGTAGCCTCTCCACTATATTTTCAAAACAAGAATAAAGCCACTGTGTCTAGAGCCTACAGAGTGAAGACAGGAGTATTGGAGGCCAAGAAAAACTAAGGGTTTATTTTTTTTGAAGCAGCTAGATCATGCAAGACATTACTAGGTGTTTACATTCTCATACAAAGCAATGTTTCTGGAAAAACTTAAGCAGGGAACAACAAAACTGAATTTGTGGGTTTATGGGAAATACTTCAGCTCACTCTTAAGAATAGAGGGAAAGTAGAAAACCAGGAGACTTTGCAATAGCTTAGGTGAGTGCCTATGGATGATGGAGCCAGCATGGCACTGGTAGGAAGGTTTGAAATATATTTTAGAGATGGACTTTCTCTAAGATGTCACTTCATCTTCTCTCTTCTGTGAACTTCAGCACTGTTGCTATATAATTTCTTATGGACAGCATTTTTTTTTCAGCAAAGGTGTCAGCTCTTCTGGCTGGAGAGAACACAGTGACACTAGCACATTTATAACTTTCTTTGAGCATCTGCTTCTACATCCAAACAATGTGAAAGTTGAACCAAATAACCTCACACATCTCTTGCAGCTCGAACTTTTGAGTTCTTGTAAAGTGTAAGTAAGTTGTACTGGCTTTAGATATGGAGATAGACTGATAAAGATACCAATGGCACAGTGGTCAGTAATCCCACCGTGAAAGAATGCACAGTCAGAGTGAAGAGGACCAATGTGGATAGTAGGAGCTGAGTTCTCAACTTGCTGCAGCTCGACCATCTATTTAACTATTTCTCATCTTTGAGGCTGTGAGAGAGCATGGGATGCTCAAGACTATTCACATGGTTATTAACAGTGGGATTCTCACTTGGTCCATTTGTCCATTTCTCTCATGACACTTTTCCACAAAATGAAGTCAAATAATACATGCTGTTTTATATAGAGAGTCAAATATAAAAGCTTTGGGGGAATGATGGCTCTGATACAGGCTTTCCCTGGTCTTGATTTTGAAACCAACTTTTAGAGTAGCATATCCCTGCAATCTGGATGGATGTATTAAAACCAGCTGTTGGAGTCAGTCAGAGTCTGTCACTGTGTTGTTCTATCTGAGATACCCTAAGGTAGCAAATAGGTTAGCTTTCTCCTCACCTTGTTACTGTCCTTTTGTGGTCTTTGTCATCCTCATTCTGGAAGCCAAAAGTAAGGTGGGATGTTACTTGACAGTGTTATGGGTTTGTTTGCTTGCTTTCTCTAACTCCTTTCCTTGTGTAATCATATATGTCACCAATAACTGTTGAATGCCCATCTCTTAATCTGCATCGGATATCCAAGGAGATGTTGCTATCAGGATAATGACAGGAGACCTGTCGTTGAGGAAATAAGTGTCTACTATGAAAGGGAAAGTCACAAACACATAGCTGAATAAAGTGTGACATGCACTTCAGTATGGAGATAGGCAAAGAGAACTAAAAAGTCCCAACAGTACCACATCTGATTGTTTCACCACATGTACACATGGTATCTTGTGCTGTGACTAATACCATGCTTCTAAAAGTGACTCAGAAAGCAGGAAACTCAAAGAACTGTCTTAGGACATCTTAAACATGCAAAGAAAACACATCAATTCCTGATACCTATTGAACAAGCCTCTCAAGCACTGTTCTCTTCTCCATAGCTTCTTTTCTTTTAATGGAACATTGGCTTTCATAATAGGAGTGATGAGTAACCAAGGCCAGATAAAGTAACAGTGACACCATGACCAATGCAACTTGGAGAGGACAAGGTTCATTTGGCTCACACTTCCATTTCACTGTTAGTCATCAGAGGAACTCAGGACTGGAACTCAAACGCGGCAAGAACTTGGAGGCAGGAGTTGATGCAGAGATGATAAAGGAGTGTAGCTTACTAGCTTGCTCCCCTTTCTTACTCAGCCTGCTTTCTTATAGGACCAGGACCACCAGCCCAGGGATGGCCCCAGCCACAATAGGCTGGGATTCCCACATCAATCACTAATTAAGAAAATGCTCTATAAGCTTGACTACAGCCCAGTCTTAAGGTGGCATTTTCTCAAGTGGATTTCCCTCCTCTCAGATGACTGCTGCCTGTGTCAAGTTGATATAAAACTATCTAGCACAATGCCTGATCTGATTCATGCTTAGAGTACTTGCATTCATTAGTAAACAAAGGGGAATGATGAGGGAAGCAAAATACTTTTTTGGGGAATTATATGTATTGTTCTTTCATATTGGTCCTGAGTGATTAGGACACCAATACTGGACATTCCTACTCATAAATGTATCTTCCTTTTACCCTATGGGTATCCAAAAAAAAAAGAAAAAATATTACTAGCGTGTCAGTCGCACTGTGAGCAAAAATTTCATGCATGATGAATGAATGATATTCCCAGTAAAATGTCATATGAGGGGAGTTGTGAAAATTGAGAGGGAATAAGTGTCAAGCTACAAAGAGAGGATGCTTTTGAAAATGGGGATAGGATTCACTAACAACTGAGATCTGCCATGCTGCAGGCTCTCTGCCTAATGTGCTAATGGCAGAGAAAGATGCAATTTAGTCTCTCAGGAAGCTGAGTCTGGTGGTGAAGACAGAGAGTTAACTTCCAAGCAATAAAGAAGACAATTTTACCTAATAAAGGCTATGAAGAAATAAAACAGGGTGGTGTGGTGGAGAGGGACGTGGGGAGGCTGCTGAGCATGGGTGGTCAGGAAGTTCTCTCTGAGGTGACATTGGAGACTAGTTAGTATGTGTGAAGGGCAAGGCATGAAGGGGCCTAGATTGCTTCAGCCCCTGGTGTGTGGTATTATGAGGTGCAGCAAAGGCCTGTTGTGAGGAAAGAGGTGAGATATTTATCTGAGCTGAAGCCTGGACTGGCCTTGCATGTTATTTATAGGGGCATTCCTAGCCACTCACTCAGGGCAATGGGTTTCGATGGGAAGAGAGGCTGACAAGAAACTAGTTGCTCTAACCACCCACTCTGAGTTTCTCCTCTCCCAGGCTGCAAGCCAGCCCCTCTCAGGCAAAAATATATAGAAGGCATGGAGGGATTTCTTAACCTCAAGTACAAAGTCTCTTAAGTGGGAAGGAAGTTCTGAGGGAAAGAATTCTGGTTTCTTCCTAATAAATGTTCAAGATCTCCACCTACCAGAGGGGCTTCCAAGGTTACCCTCAGCATCCTGGCTGCTTCTCCCTGTGTCTGACTCACTCTCTCCAGCGTGGACCAAAGAAGTGTGCCTCTCACCAGGCCTATTTATTCTTCACGCCTTGTCCTGGGCTGCTAAAATCAAGAAAATCCCCTTGTGTTGATATCATCTTTGAAATCACTATAAGTTGGCTAGGACATGTCCTCTTCAGGTAGGTTTAGGTAGTGGTTCTCAACCAGTGGGACCTGACTCTTTTAGGAGTTTCATATATTTACATCATAACAGTAGCAAAATTACAGTTATGAAGTAGCAAGGACATAATTTCATGGTTGGGGTCACAGTAACATGAGGAACTGTATTAAGGGGTCACAGCATTAGAAAGGTTGAGCAGCACAGCTCTAGAGGAAATTTGGGGCCAAGGTCTCCTTCCCTCCAGCTCCATGCACTTTGTACTTGGGGAGTCTCAGAAGGGGCTTAGGTGTATGGGTCAGAGAAGCAGGGGAGACTTAAAGGTTCCAGGAACACTGAAGGCTGGAATCACTGGAAGAGCAGCCCTTTTCTGAGATGGAGCATTGCTACTATTAATTCTGTGCTTGACACAAATATATTAATCTTCTCTAATCGCCATTTTGCCACCTGTCAAAACACCTAGTTCATAAACATACAAAGGAAAACATGAATATAATGTTTGTGGTAGTTTTAAAATGGAAATAAATACAAGCAAGTCAGCTAAGTCAAGGAATATGTTGATCCCAATATTGGGATGCCATATAGCCATTTGAAAGAATAAGTTGATACTATATGCACAAACCTTTAAAGTTCTTTTAAGTTTGGAAAACCCTAATATACAGTGACCTAGCTTTAAAACTCCCTAAACTGGACTGTGCCTAGGTGTGTGACATGGCTGCAAGGTCTTGAAGGATATGCAGCAAACGGATTGCAGAGATTTCTTAACATCAGACAATGAGGGACTGAATGAGTGAAGGATTCTCACTTATATTTCTCATTCTTCATGGTCTCAGTTTTTAGAAAGACAATTGTACAGTTTCTGTCAGTAGTATAATCTCAATTAAAATATTAAAAAATAAAGAGAATATCAGGTGAAGTATTTTAAGTTACTCAGTAAGTTTTATATTTGCTTTTGGACATTAAAAATAATCCCAAATCATGGATTATTTTGAGGAACACAGAGGTGGCTTCACTTGTATCCTCTTAGTAATGTTTTGAAGTCTCAACAGCCCAGGAGCTCAGAATACAAGTATACCTGATGATGTTGCCTTTATAGGGGCAATTAAGTTACGTGGACATTAGGTTGGGTGCCAATATAGTATGACCAGTAAGGAGGTCAGGATGTGCAAATACACACATAAACAGAAGGAGGGAGTAGAGAGAAGGGGAGAGGGAGGTAGGGAGCAAGAGAGGGGGGAAGGGGAAAGAGATACAGAGAGAGAGAGAGAGAGAGAGAGAGAGAGAGAGAGAGAGAGAGAGAGAGAGAGAGAATGTAACCATCCCTCAACCCAGAAGAGAGGTGTCAGAGATAAATCACTGCAGGTACTTCCAGCCTCCAGAACTATATATGAATAAATTTCCAATATTTATACTTCTCAGCCTGTGGCACTTGCTATGACAGCCCTATCTTTGTTTAATACCCTCCCATCTTCTTACAAAAATACTTTTTAAAAGACATTTTTACTTTTGATTTTGAGTTTTAGACATCTCATATAACCCAGGCTTGTCTCCAACTTTCTAAGTAGCCAAGGAAGACTGAGTTCTTAAGTTCAATTCTTTAACCACTTAGCTATCCTGGTGCATATGAAAGACTGAATTCTTGATCTTCCTGTTTCCATCTCCCAAGTGTTGAGGTTATAGGCATATGCCAGGGCACCCAGATTATGTATTTCTGTGGATCAACCCAGATCATACATACTGGGCCAGCACTCTGATAGCTGAACTCTATCTCCAGCCCCAAGGGAGGGAGACATTATTGCTTTTTAAATTTATTTATTTATTTATTTATTTTACAGCCTGGTCACAGTTTCCCCTCATTCCCCTTCCTTCCTGTTTCCCCCCTCTCTTAATCCACTTGTCTTCCATTTCTGTTTAGGAAAAGGCAGGTCTCCCATGAGTATTAATAAAACATGGCATTTCAGCCTTTAATCCCAGCACTCAGGAGGCAGAGGTAAGTGGATCTCTGTGAGTTCAAGGCCCACTTAGTCAACAAAATGAGTTCCAGAGCAGGCAGAGCTGTTGCATAGAGAAACCCTGTCTCGAAAAAGACAAAAAAAAAAAAAAATGTGAGGGGAGACATTTTTTTTTAAAAGGTAAATTATTAGATGATTCTGAGCCTCTGAAGATCAGCTTTACTCTGGTATCATGCAGAACTTGTCATTGTTTTGCAAGTGACAGTGGCCATGTATTCTGGATTAAGAGTACCAGACCTCATCTCTGGCTGAGGTGCAGATGTACATAGCCCCTTCCTTTTAATCCAATGCCTGCTCCTTAGACTAGGCAGTTAGGTGTTTGGCAGCTATAATGGTTGGCTGTTCTTGCCCAGAAAAACATGGGGTTGAGTTGGTACATAGAGTCACAATTATATCCAAGGGATCAATTTGTATCTACCATATGAAGTCTAGCTTACCACAAAGACAGGGGGGTCAGTGTGAGATAGACTAGTTAAAGTATGTTGGGTTTCTGTGTGCCTTTACCCTACTGGGCATTGGGAAGAAATTGATGTCTTGAGGGATAATATTTTCAACAGTGTTCCCTTTCCTTGGGCTGGGCCCCTGGCATTAATTACTATTATTACTACATTAGTGTTATTTATGATGGAATCAGATAACAAAGGCAAACACTTTTTCACAAGAGAAATGATGAGTGACCTTTGTATTTTGGAGGAGAGAGCCCCTGTCCAGCCTGTGATAGCATCAGTACTAAGTAAGCTTTGAAGATCTTGTGAGTAAATTAATCTCTGTGTGTACACAGCATGCTGTGTGACAACTGGAGGTTGATTTTGGTTCAAAACACATCATTTCTTTCATACTCGTTAAACACTGGGCATTTAGAATAACGGCTGAAAATATTCACAGCAATTACACTGGGAAAACAACCGTTGCATTTTATGACTGTTTTATCATTTGTGGCATAAAGAAATAAACAATTTTTAATGGTTCACAGATTCCTTCCTGTGGCTATAGGTCTCTCTGCTATGCTCGTGGCTGGGCCACTAGCCAAGTGTACTGGGTGTCCCCCATGTTCATGGGCTGCGCCTTCTGCTTTTCTTCTCCCCTCAGCCTTCTCCTGACTGCTCCTCACATTTACTTTCTTTCTTAATGCTTTTGTGACATATCTTTATTGGACTCCTAATTCTCCACTTTCCCTTTCTCCTTCATGTGTTCTCAATTTTGTATCCCTTCCCTCAAACCTGACCTCTCCCAGGAGAGGTATGGTGTAAACACTGCTCTGTTGAAAGAACTCAGACTTGGTAAGAGCTCCGTGTTTGAGGTAAAGTCTCTCTAACTTCTTGTAGCCTCAGTCTCCTAAGTCATAAAGTAAGAATAATGGCTCTGCTAACTTTGTAATATTCCTTTACGGAGTGAGTGCAGTCATGCCAATGTGTGTGAGTAGTACTCAGCAATTTTTTTGTTCGTTTTGTTTTTGAAATTTGCCTGGCAAAGATGAGGTAAATGGCAGTTTAGAGAGAGTGGGAACCAGTGAAATAGAAACCAAGAGAATCCCATCAGCATTATTAACATTCATGAAAACTATACATTTTGTTCTTCCAGAACAACCAAATCCCCTAACTAAGGGACAATTGCATTTCTATATCTAACTCAAGGTGTATGAAGAACTCCAAATGGTTACAGAAGTTATAAAAGAGAATCTATTAATACAACTGGTTTCTTCATGATGACATCTTTTGGGTAGTTTTTCTCCTTAATTGATTTCTATTAAGCAGCATCTCATAGGGACTGTCAATGGAATGTTGACAATGGTTAAGAATGGCTTTGGAGCACCATGAGCTGGCTTTTCTAGACTGGAGAGCTATGTCTATCCTCTCACTCCTGTGATGCTGACCAAGGAGAAACCAAAGTGCTATGTTGCTTTCATGTGGATTGACAGCTCTTGTCAAGCATCTGCTGTCCTATGGCTTTGCATATGAGAAGTGTCTACTCAGTCAATCCCAGGGTTTGCTTCCATCAGTGTTGCCAGATATGATACCCTAAGGTGAATGTTTGGCTAGATCTTTAGGCAGTGTGCTCTCATTAGTACTATGCTAGCTGAAGGACTTGTGCAGATTAAGATCTTCATCAGTTAAGCTTTCAACTGATGGATAGAATTCACGGATAAATCCATCATTCTACAGACTTATAATACATAAGGGAAGCTCATGTGTCCCATTGTGCTAGCTAGTTCCATAGCCTTATACAAACAGCAACAGCTTCCCTCCTCATCTTAGCCAAAAGACCAAGACAAGATGATAATAGTTAATCTATATGACACCATTCTTCCCTGAAGTGACATATAAAAATGGATCATATACCCCAGGGTCAAAGTCATAGATGTAGAATATGAGAAGAAAGGAACACAGATAATTTTCATATCTGTCATATGTCAGTCATGGTGTCTAATGACTTTCACTGCCTAGCTTATTTAGTTCTCACAACTTCTGAAAAATGGGTAGTGCCTCAGTTTTACCAATAAAGAAATTGGAACATTTAAATAGCTCACACAACTTAACATGGCCCTGCCAGATTCATAAATATCAAAACCTGTTCTCCTAACACCATAAGACAAGCATGAGATGGTCTGGACTAACTCTCATTTAGCAAAGAACAAAACAGAAATAGAAGAGGCTTTTAAAAGGCCAAGCATTTTTTAAACAGCATATGCTTTTTGGAAGAAAAGAGATAATCAAGTTTATTGTGATAATTACAATTCCACTAGGTTAAAAGCATATGCACTGCTTCGAACTTTACATGTGCAAATTAAATACAAGAGGAAAAGCAAATCCAAGCATCCTTGCTGAAAACACCCTCTGTTCCCTTCCCTGGGAGCCCCTCTACCTGTCAAGAAGATATAAATGTGTAAGTCAGTACTCTTCAGAATCGCCTTTCCCAAGCCCCTGGTTTCTGGATTCTATGGGATGTGTGCTGGCCTTTGGTGAACCAAATAGCAGCCTGAATCAGGGGCTTGACAGTGATTTAGAGAGAAATGACTACTGCTGTACATCCTTGGCAGAGTGCCCGGTGGAATGAAACCAAACAAGCTGCCATGTATAGGCTGCTAACTTGCAGATACTTGCTTGTGTTCAGGCTGGTTTCCATGAGCCTAAAAATGATAAGCAACAGCAAATCTTCTGATTAACACCAAGATATGCTGAAGGTCAAACAACAGCAATGCTCAGGGATTTTGCCTTGGGAGAACTCCCACAGGCCTTTGTGCTGAGCATTGTGAGTGGGGCCATTGTTTAATGAATGAGCTAGCTTTTATATCATGTTGCAATTCTTTATTCCAGGACCTTTGCCTTTTGTATGCTTTTTTTGTATTTTTTTCTCCATTTTTTATTTAAATTAGAAACAAGATTGTTTTACATGACAATCCCAGTTCCCTCTCCTTCCCCTCCTCCCCTGGCCCCCCTCAACTAACACCCTACCTATCCCATACCATTTCTGCTCCTAATCGGGGGTCTTCAGAGTCTGTTATATCCTTTGGGATACATCCTAGGCCCTCCCCCATGTGTCTAGGCTTAGGGAGTGTCCCCCTATGTGGAATGGGCCCCGAAAGTCCATTCCTATGCTAGGGATAAGTACTGATCTACCACAAAAGGACCCATATATTTCCAAGGCCTCCTAACTGACACCTATGTTTATGGGGTCTGGATCAGTCCCATGCTGGTTTCCCAGCTATCAGTCTGGGGACCAAGAGCTCCCCTTTGTTCAGGTCAGCTGTTTCTGTGGGTCAAGCCTGGACTTGACCCCTTTGCTCATCACTCCTCCTCCTTTGCAGCTGGATTCCAGCTCAGTTCATTGTTTAACTGTGGCTGTTTGCTTCTACTTCCACCAGCTGCTGGATGAAGGCTATAGGATGGCATATAAGTTAGTCATCAATCTCATTATCAGGGGTGGGCACTTAAGGTAGCCTCTCCTCTGTTGCTTAGATTGTTATTTGGTGTCATCCTTGTAGATCTCCAGACATTTCCCTAGTGCCTGCTTTCTCTTTAAATCTATAATGTCTCCCTCTGTTATGGTATCTCTTATCTTGCTCTCTTCTATTCTTCCCCCAACTCAAACTTCCTGCTCCCTCATTTCCTCCTCATCCCTCCTCGTCTCCCCTTCTCATTCTTGTAGCTCCCTCTCCCCTCCCACCATGCTCTAAATTTGCTTAGGAGATCTTGTCCCATTCCTCTTCTCCGGGGGGACCACATATGTCTCCTAGCTTCTCTGGCAGTATGCATTGTAGGCTGGTAATCCTTTGCTCTATGTCTAAAATTCATATGTGAGTGAGTACATACCATGTTTGTCTTTTTTGTGACTGGGTTACCTTGCTCAGAATGGTTTCTTCTAGTTCTATCCATTTGCCTTCTAATTTCAAGATTCCATTTTTTCCCCCACTGAGTAGTTTTGTCTTTTTGTTTTTTGTGGGTTTTTTTTTTGCATTTTTAAACACCCTATTTCTTTACAGAGGAAGTTATGACTTTTAAGAGAGTTTTTTTTTTTTTTGAGGTCTTGCTACATTTTCCTTATAATCTTGCTATAAGTAGTAGCCATTATGGCTTTTAGAAAGTACATGGTTAAGTTCCCAGTACAGTTCAGTGCTTTGAGTGAAACATGCTCATCAGAGGGGGAAAGATGGAAAAGCATTAATAACATTTCTTTTCCTTCATTGTCAATAGGCTTCATAATTCACCACTTACATCTGTATTTTTCTAGCCCCTCCCCTTTCTCAAGCAATATATTTAGATTTTAAATAATTCAGTGGTATATTTCAAATTGAATCATTTATTATTTTATTTTTTTCTTTCCTAAAATTAGTATTTGAAACATTTTTGTTTGAATTACTATAGGTTTGAAAATACTTCACATAAACCTCTCAATCAATGTAGGACTATGACATCATGTCCACATAAGCCCCAGACAGCCAGTTTCCAGACACACAGCCTTGTTTTATCCAGAACAGCTCTGTTTTCACCTGCCTTAGTTACAAACATCCTGTCTAAGGCTTCTGATACAGCAGAGTTCTTACCACATGGCATTTCAAAATGCCCAAGTTCTGATAGGCTGTCTAAGAAGTCTGCTAAGCTTTCCCTAGACTCTAGGGGGAAAATTCCTTTATATATATATATATATATATATATATATATATATATATATCAGTCCTAATGATTAAGAAGACATTCCTTTCAAAGACCTGATGCATACTTTCTCTCCTATTACTTTTAAATCAAATTCAATTGACATGAATTCAATTTAATAGATTTTTATTAACTATATGCTAGGCCCCGCCCTAGGAAAAATGAAAATGCAAAAGTTCGTATAGGATTTTTCTCCTCTCAAATGTTTTGAAATTAGAGGAAGAACGAGAAGACAAAAGCATTCTAGTAACCCAATGCAGAATGAGGCAAGCTATGTAAAAATAATGAAACAAAGGGGGCGAAGTCCAGCTCTGTTCCTTCTTCCCTTTCTGAACAAGTAACAATACCAAACTTTGATAGAATGATAAAAATCAGTAGGGTGTAGGGCAGCAGAGCCAGTTTCAAAGACTTGATGAAAATTTCCATAGACTACAAATGGATCATAAAGGAAACATGGTAGCTGTGCTGATTGAACAACTTTAGGCTCCCAGTGTAGGAGTGTGCAGGGATCAGCAGCACCCTCATCCCTGAGGACAACCAGAGCTCAGCTAACTTCACAGGAGGAAACTAGGGGGGAACTTGATGTCAGAAACTTAGACAGGATTCTTGGTTAGAAAAAAAGCACTGCTTGTGAGGAAGGCATTGTCTACAATTACAGGTCAAGAGAAGGCTACAGGAATGTAGCTATCATCATGAACTGAATCTCTTCAAGCCACATTGTGACTCTGGAGATGGAATCTCCTTATTATGGCATAAATCCCCAAATTCCAGTATAGTGTCTGACTCTGGACGGGGAGCTGTGTGAACCACATGGAGATAATCATAAAATTATTAGGACAGGGGAAGGACCTTTCTGAGTCTGCAAATAAAAATTCCAAATCACACGAAAGAAACACAATACCAAGAAAGACAAAAAAAATTAATATTTACTCCAGATAAAAGTGTGTGAAACTGTTTGACAAACACATCAAAATTGGTTTATTCATGAGTTCAGGTCATTGTAAATTTGCCTACTTACTAAAATGTGTTTGCAATCCCCATGTAATTATTTGTAGTGTGCTTTTGTGGTCATTCGTGGACAAGGGAAGGGCAGAGAAAAAATCTGAGCTTGCATTCCCAGCTTGGGTCGAACAAGGTGACATTGCCTGGTTGAGTCAGCTCTCACACTATTAAAGTAGCTCTGTGAGTGTTGGTGTCACGTTTTTCATATTTACTTTTGTGTTTTTGTATGGGTGATTTTGCAGTTTAAAATGGCTCCAGAAGGCTATGATGTGTCTCGGAGAGGACACACTTGTTAGATGAGATTCCTTGTGTCCTGAACTGTAGTGCTATTGAGCATGCATTCAATTTTAGTGAGTCAACAATATCTATTAAATGTGGTGTCCTCAAATAGGAATATAAACATACAAAGTTATGCTTCGTTAAGTTGACTTAAAGTGTGATGAACAGAGGCTCAAAGACTAAATTGTTCTAGGGGTAATGAATTCAGTATCTGCTAATTCAATGTTTGTGACAACTATGTAGGACTTTACTATCACAAATAGAAGAATTGACTAAGTAGCAACTATGAAAATGAAATTGGTAGGAAAGGTAGAAATGAGGCAAGACAAACAGATAAGGAAATGAAAATATTAGAAATTTACAATAGAAGAATATAGCAGTCAAAATTAAACTCTCCATAGATAGGATAAATTCTACATCTGAAATAAAGAAGAAAAATGATTGTAACAATTAAAATCTTTACTCAAAATATAATAAATTAGTACAGAATTTTTATTGTAAAAAGCCCTAAAGAGATTTTTAAAAAGCAAGTTAGTCTCAACATATTTCTAATAGAAGTTTCCAAAGAAAATATAGGGAATGACAGAATATTCCAGAAGAAATAAAAAAAAAAGACAAAGCCCTCAGACTAGAAGTGCGATGATGCATTAGACCAGAGAGTCTTTGGAGAATGATCTGCATTTTCAGAATCAGCTAACACAACCTGACAGCCACAGTCAGTGTGAATAAGCCTCCAAAGATGCTGAAGCCCTAGGCTGTAGAACCTGTGGATATGTTACTAATTCAGTGAAGATGATAAACCCTAAGACAGGAGAATAGCCTAAATTACACAGATCAAGGTAAAACAAAGTTCCCCTGGCTAGAGTCAGAACAACTGTCACAAAAGAACCAGAAAGCTCAAGGAGCATCCATGCACTATTTCCAGCTCTGGGATACAAGGAAGAACCATAGAGAGACTTCTTGAGCTGTCATGGACACCAAAAAGTGGCCAGCTGTAAAAGAGGGGCTCTGTCATATAACCTCAAAGAACTGGAATTGATTGATAACCTAGCTAAGTTTGGAATTGGATTCCTTGCTAGAGCCTCTAAAGAACAGCTCCAATCCAAAATACCTTGACTTTGGCTTTGTGAAACTAAACAAAGGAGCTTTTGAACCACACTGTTGCTACCCTTCTACAGGATGACAAAGTAGTACATTTATGTTGGGTTTTTTTTTCTTTTCTTTTCTTTTCTTTTCTTTTTTTTTTTTTTTTTTTTTTGAGACAGGGTTCCTCTGTGCAGATTTGGAACCTATCCTGGCACTTGCTCTGTAGACCAGGCTGGCCTCTAACCCACAGAGATCTGCCTGCCTTTGCCTCCTGAGTGCTGGAATTAAAGGCATGCACCCCCAACGCCTGGCCATTTATGTTGTTGTAAGCACCTACATTCATGACAATTTGTTATGACAGCAACAGAAAACTGATAGTCCTGCAACTGTTGATGGTAATTTTGTTTATTTAATATTTGCACATTAAATATAGTGACTTCTAGAGAACTGTACTACACGTTTTAAAATTTGTAAGACTCTATTACAATAATAAAATAGAATTATAGCCTCCAAAGCAGCAGAGGAAAAACTAGAATATAAAATCTTGGCAATTTAAGAGTGAGTAGAAAGGGGGAAAATGTCAAGAAAGGGGTGATAACCAAAAAGCACAAACAAGATCATGCTTGTTTAAACCTTACATGATAACAGCAAGGTTTACCAAAGCACTTCACACCCCTGTGGGAATTGTCCATGCCCTCTTTATTCAGGCCCTTGCCAATGCTTCAGTCATATAAGACCTTCTCGTTTCTGTCTAATCTCATGGCTGCATTCCTGAAATACACTTCATCTGCTCATCATAGTGTTGTTTGTCAGTTTGGTTGACATGGGTTTTAAATTTTATTTTATTTCATGTGTTTGAGTGTTTTGCCTGCATGTATGTCTGTGCACTTTGTGCATTCAGCACCCACAGAGGTCAGAAGGGACATCACTTCCCCTGGAACTGGAGTTATGGGTTCTGAGAATTTAACCCAGGTCCTCTGGAAGAGCAGTCAGTGCTCTCAACCACTGAACCATCTCTCTAGCCTGTTCCTAGTGTTTTGTTTGATACCTTTCATTGTATTTCTGACTTGTTTTCTTCTTCATAAGACCGTGCTCTGCTTTTGATAGACTGCATTGGAAAATGTCCTCTTTCTAGTTTTTCAACCCATTTGATTTCTGTTGGGGTTGTCTGTCACTTCAGGTTTAGTCACCTTGCTTGTAAAATCACTAGCTAGGAATTGTATGTGGGGCAGGGAATTTTGAGTTCCTATTGAATCTGTTTGAAGGATTAGGAGAATAGTGGGGTGAGTGAGAGAATGAGCTTGGCAGTCACAGTGCCATTTCAGCCAACCAGTTCCTTGGTTTCCTTGCCTGTGAGAGAGGACTCTTGTGGCTGCTGTATGGATTGCATCCATTGATGCATGCAAAAATGGAGGGCAGCATCCAGCCCGTGTGGTACATCTCCATGAGTTATCTACCCCTGCTGTTTCTCTTTCTTCATGGAGTTCATTTGTCCCCTCATTTGTCTGATCCCTTTCAAGTACATCAGTTTGAAGAGGGTCAGACTTTTCTGTAGCAGTCTGTAACTCTGCCTGTACCCTCTCTTTTGCAACTCTAATAATGTTTGAGATTTCTCTTTTGTACATATTATCATTTAATGAAGCTCTTTCTGTTATCTTGGACTTGTCAAGCAACAGCCTTTAGCTTGTTAAAACTCCACCTTCCAGCTTTTGTTTGGTTGGAATTTTTCTTCTTTCCTTTCTTTTTAGTTCCCATTGATGGCCTTCTTTTTTCAGTTTTCATAGGTCTCATGCATGGTGCTTTGGTTGGTTGCTTCTTACGGTGCTGTGAGGGATATCGCCTTTGTCATTCAGTGTCAGATATTTTAAAATTCCATATTTTCTTCAGGGTATAAATTATTTGCAAGTCTGTTCTGTAACTTCTAAATATATGAGAGCTTAGTGTTATATTTATTAACCTCTAGCAATCACATCATTATTTTTAATATTCTTTTCATCCTGTTTCTAAACTTAAGTGCTAAGATTCTGCTTTATGTGGAAGAATGTGCATTCCCTGATGTGGAGGGAGGAGTAAGCTTCCATACAAAAGTATGTTAAACATAGTGCAGGGTTGGGAGGGTTGATTGTCAATAAAATGTTTGTCACCCATGCGTGAAAACTTGAGTTTCTTCTTTAGGCATAAGTAAAGTCAAGTGTAGTGACAGATACATCCAATCCTAGCACTAGAGAGGCAGACAGAGGGGCTCTGGAGTGGCTGGCCAGCTAGTCTCGCCAAATAGTTGAGCTCCAGGTTCAGTGAGAGACCATGTCTCAAAAAATAAGGTGGAAAGCAGTTGAAGAAGACACTAGACATTGATCTCTAACCTCTGCATGTGCATGTATACATGAAAATATATATGGACATACGCCACACATACACCCACAATAAAAAATAATAAATATTTTGGATGTGCTTTGAGCTCTGTTTATTCAGAGATTTTTAATGTACTCAAAGGAATGATTTTTGAAATGTGTCATATGGATAAATTTGCTAATTTTATTTGTTGGTCTATGTGGACTGTTTTGTATCCATTTTATTAAATGGACAAATGATAAAGTTCATTGTTCTTTTTTTGTGACTGTCATTCCTATATCCCAGTATAATCTTGAACTCACACCTGGCTTAAAACTCATTCTGTCTTCCTAGGGAGCTGAACCTTTTCCCATAATCTAGTAACTACCTTGATTTTTCTTTCTCAGTATCAATAATATTTTGCCTTAAAGTCTGTGTTATCTGATGTGGACATAGCTATTTAACTTTCATTTGATTAGATTACCTTGTTACATCCTTTTCTGTTCATTCACTTCCAACATTCCTCTAGATTTGCTCTAAGTGCCTAATATAAAAACTGATGCTATAGTATTACCCAGATGATCTTTGCTTGCTTTGTCTGTGTTTGGTACAACTTCTGCCAGTTGTCCATTTTCATTTCTTTTCATGCTTTCTTGGAAGTTGGGAAACTCTTTTAACCCTTTCTTGTTATATTTCTTCCTCTTCTGGATATATATATATATAATATATATATATATATATATATATATATATGTTTCTTAGTAGCTACCTTAAATTTTAGCATATGTAATTAGAGAATAGAATTAAATAGTGTTTCTACCTGCTTACCAATAATTCACTTTCCCAGACCCTTTTAACTCTCTTTATTCCCTTCTGTGATATGTTGTTAGTGTTCTACTTTTATTAGACACATTAATTAGATGGTTTATCCAGATAGACACTTGATGCAGTCAAGGTTTATTTATGTATGTTTCAAGATACTAGATTTTTCTTGATCCTATATTTTCTTAATTCATAACTCTTCTCAGATTTTTTTTATGTGTGTGTGTGTATGTGGTGTAGGGTGTGCATGTGTGTTGTGGGGATGAGTTCCCATGCATATGCCTAGAGGCCAGAGGAGGACATCCAGAGTCCTGCTCTATCATCTCCATTTCATTTGAGTTACGTCAGTAAGTCAATCTGGAACAAGCTGGCAGCTAGCAACTCCCCAGCAAACCTCCATTCTCTGCCCTCAGTTACACTGAGGTTACAGGTACAGACTTGATTTTTTACACGAATGCTGAGATTTAGGCTTGGGTTCTCATTCTTGCACACTTAAGCATCCTTACCCACTGAACCATCTCTCCAGCCTTCAAATCACATTTTTTTCTCCCTCGTGCATCTGTGTTTTAGAAGCTCTTTTAATGAGAGTACATTGGAAGTAATTGATCTAGGTTTTTTGTTGTTGTTTTTGTTTTTGCCTACAGTAATGGGTGTGTTTTCTACCTTTCTTTAAAGTATTGTGATGAAATTAATCTGTATTAACACTTACCTTTGTCCATTGCTATGAAAATGTTTGTGTACTGTTTTCCACTCTTTATCTGCTGTTAGGAAAGTGATCTTTATTCTGCTTTTTCTTTGTTTTTTTTTTCTTCCTGGTTTCTTTTATACCTCATTGGTGCCTTGTAGTTAACTATGATTTGTGTAGAAATGAGTCTTTTATTTAACAGAATGCTAATGCTGAGAATTTCTGTTTTAAGTATTTCCAAAAATTCTGAATTATTCTCCCTACATAATCAACACTTCCAGGTCTGCTCATATTTTTTTTTATAAATTCATCCCTTTGCTTGAATTTTATGTGACTTTTTGGATACTTCCTTCTATTAAAAAAATTGTCTCGTGTTTCCATTTGTTGTTCTACCTATTAAATTAAAAAAAAAAAAACATTAGCTTCATTTCCACAAATTAAGTTGTGCTTAGTCCTTTGGTTATTATTGCAACCCAACACCATTTTAAAGTAAATCATCAATGTCCACAATGAGTTAAATATATCTCAAACACCCATGAGTGCTGCTGTTAGGGACTTTGAAGCACAACTGGTCAGATGTGATAAAGAAGGTCATTTCATGCTGCTTAAGGTCTCATTACAGTTCCAAATACATATACACAAGGCTACACCTAACTTTGTAAAACAAATAGTACTAGAGGTAAATCTAGATTTTAAGCCCTAAAAAATAGGAGCAGGTGACTTCAATTTCACATTATCATCCATCAGTTGGCAGGTAATTCAGGCAAAAAATAAATGGAAAGAAAAATACATAAATTAAATGGTATCATAGGTCAATGACATTACCAAATAAATAAATAAATAAAAGTTAAAAATAAAACATTTAAAAATATGAAATCATTGATTAAATGGATTTAGTAGAGATCTATAGAATAGTCAATCCAAACACATTTTTCTCAGCAGCCCAGTGAACTTTCTCTAAAATAATCAATATATTAGGACACAAATCAAGTATTAATAAGTATATAAATATTGAAATGATTCCTCCTATTCTGTCTGATAACAATGGACTAAAATCACACATCAACAGCAAGATACTCTATAGAAAATTTATGAACTCATGAACATAATAAGACAGAATTGAATGATGAGTGAGTCATCAGAGAAATCAAGAATTTTCCAGAAAATGAATGAAAATACAATATATTCAAACCATAGGATACAGTTAAATCAGCCCTGAGAGAGAAGCTTAAAATTCTAAGTGCCTACAAAAGGAAGCCAGACAGATGACTAATAAATAACTTAGTGATACACTGTGGGGCCTTTGGAAAATGGGAACAGGCTAAACCAACAATCAGTAAATAGAAGGAAATCGTTTAAAAGAGAGTAAATTAAAGAAATGAAATTTTTTTAAAAAATCAACTAAACAGAGTTGGTTCTTAGAAAAGATAAATTAGATTGGCAAACCTTTATCCAAACTAATCAAAAGAAAAAGAGAAATGAGAGATGAAAGAGAAGTCAATATGACAGATACTAATGAAACTCAGCAACTCATAAGGACACACCTTAAAAACATATGAGATATGAATGAGTTTCTGGATCCGTGTGACATACAAAAGTTAAACCAAGATAAGATATAATAGTCTTAGCAGGCCTACAACAACAACAATATTTAAAGCAGTAATAATAATAGAAAAAATCTCCTGTCCAAAAGGAAGTCCAAGCCAATAAGAATTTATTGCTAAATTCTACCAGATGTTGAAAGAAGCAAAACCAATGCTTCTCACATCATTCTATATAAGAAAGGAAAGAACAATACCAATCCCTCTTTACAAACCTAAAATTAGAATTATCTGAATACAAAAAACAGATAAAGACTTAACAAAAAGCAAAAAAAAATTAAACCAATCTCCTTGATTCCCACAGATGACAGAATTCTTAACAAAATATTTGCAAATAAAATTCATAAAAAACATTTTAAAAAATCACTCACTTTGATCAACTAGGCTTTATTCCACAGATGCAAGATGGTTCAATATACTAAATAAATAACTGATATAAATTAAATGGATCCCTGGACATAAACTACATGATCATTTTTCAATTAAATGTTCTACCACTGAGCAAAATCACACTTAAATTATCATTTTAATAGATGCAGGAAAGAAAAGTTAAATTTTACAAAATCCAATACTTCTACATAATAAAATTCAAAAACCTTGAAAGAGAAGGAACATAACATAATAAAAGCTATATATGACAAACCTACAGCCAACATTATATTAAATGGGGAAAATATAAAGTGCTTCCACTAAAATCAGACACAACACACAAGTGATCACTCTTTCCACTTTTAATCAGTATAGTGCTAGAAGATTGACTTAGAGCAATGACACAAAGAAGCAGAGAAAATGTATAAAAATAAGGAAGGCAGAAGTCACACTATCCTTATTTGCAGATAATATGATTCTAGATATGAGTCCTTAAAGACTACTTCTGAAAACTCTTAGAACTAATACTTTCAGAGAAGAGGCAGGATTTAAAAAGAATTCTAAAGTCTTTCTACATACCAATCATAAACACAATGAGGAAGGGACCAGATAAACAATTCCATTCAAAATTGCCCCAGAAATTCCTTGGAATCACCCAAAAGAGTGAATGACTTGAGCAATAAATACTTTAAAACCATGAAGAGATATAAATTGAAGAAGACACTAGGAGATGAAAAGACCTCTCTTTCCCAGTGCTCATGGATTGAAAGGATCCCAATTGTGAAAATGGCTCTCTTAGTAAAAGTAATCTATGGATTCAGTGCAATCCCCATCAAAATAAAAATACCATTTTTCACAGACCTAGAAGCACAAAAGACTGTTTGGCCAAGCAATCCTGAGGAAAACCAATAATGCTAGAGGTGTCATCCTATCTGTTTTCTGGTTATTCAAAGACATAGTGAAAAAAAAAAGGCACAAACCCAGACATACAGACCAAAGGGATGGGGTATTTGAGTCAGACACAAACCTCCAAAGCTGAAGCCACCTGACTTTTGTCGAAAATTCCAGAAATTCTCATTGGAGAATAGCCAACCTCTTCAACAAATGCTGCTGGGAAAACTAGATATCCACATGTAAAAGGGGGAAACAGAGCCTCATCTCACATATTGCTCAAAAATCAATTCCAAATGTCAGAGACCTTAGGGCAAGATCCAAAATTCTGAACATTGCTATAGGAAAGAGTAAGGAAGATACTTTAAGATACAGGTACAGATAAGGACTTTCTGAATATGATACCAGACACTCGGGAAATAAGGCCAATTATTGTCAAATGGGACAAATTGAAATTAGAAAGCTTTGTATGGTAAAAGACACAGTTAACCAAGCAAAGAGACAGCTTACAAATGGGAGAAATCTTTAGCCTCTCTACAGCTAGCAGAGGATTAATATCTGTAATATGCCAAGAACTAAAAATCAAATAAAATAAACAAGAAAACAAATAACCTCCCCAAAAATATGTACTAAGTAGTTGAACAGAAAAATCTTAACAGAAGAAACATATATGAGAATGTTCTATTTAGTTCTGTACCCCAGTTTTTAATTGGATTATTTAGTGTTTGGGTGACTTGCTTCTTGAGTTCTTTGTATATTTTGGAGATCAGCCCTCTGTCAGATGTGGGATTGGTGAAGATCTTTTACCATTCTGTGGGCTGCCGTTTTGTCTTGCTGACTGTGTTCTTTGACTTACAGAAGTTTCTCAGTTTCAGGAGGTCCCATTTATTAATTGTTGATCTCAGTGTCTGTGCTACTGGTGTAATGTTCAGGAAGGGATCTCCTGTCCAATTCATTCAATTGTACTTCCCACTTTCTATTCTAAGAGGTTCATTGTGGCTGGATTTATGTTGAGGACTTTGATCCATTTGGACTTAAGTTTTGTGCTTATAGAGAGATATGGATCTATCTGCAATCTTCTACATCCAGTTATGGTTATGCCAGCACCATTTGTTGAAGATGCTTTCTTTTTTCCATTGTATAATTTTAGCTTCTTTGTCAAAACTCAGATGTTCATAGGTGTGTGGGTCAATATCGGGGTTTTCAATTCAATTCCATTCGTCTACCTGTCTATTTTTGTGCCAATATCAAGCTATTTTCATGACTATAGCTCTATAATAGAACTTGAAGTCAGGAATGGTGTTGCCTCCGGAAGTTCCTTTATTGTACAGGGCTGTTTTGGCTATCCTGAGTTTTTTGGTTTTTTGTTTTTAAAAAGTGGGGTACAGAACTAAATAGAGCACTCTCAACAGAGGAATCTAAAATGGCTGAAAGACACTTAAGAAAGTGCTCAACATCCTTAGCCATCAGGGAAATGCAAATCAAAACAACTCTGAGATACCATCTTGCGCCTATCAGAATGGCTAAAATCAAAACACCAATGACAGTTTTTGCTGGAGAGGATGTGGATAAAGGGGAACACTCCTCCACTGCTGGTGGGAGTGCAAACTTGCACAGCCACTTTGGAAATCAGTATGGTGATTCCTCAGGAAAATGGGAATCAGTCTACCACAAGATCCAGCAATTCCACTCTTAGGCATACACCCAAAGAATGCACATACATACCACAAGGACATCTATTCAACTATGTTCATAGCAGCATTGTTTGTAATAGCCAGAATCTGGAAGCGACCTAGATGCCCCTCAACTGAAGAATGGATAAAGAAAATGTGGTACATTTACACAATGGAGTACTACTCAACAGAAAACAACAATGGAATCTTGAAATTCACAGACAAATGGATGGAATTAGAAGAAACCATCCTGAGTGAGGTAACCCAGTTACAAAAAGACAAACATGAGCTTTCATTCAGTAACAGATGGAAGTAGAAGCAGAGACCCACAGCTAAGCACTGAACTGAACTCCTGGAATCCACTTGTAGAAAGGGAGGAGAGATGAGCAAAGGGGTCAAGACCAGGCCCCTTGAATGTGGGTTTCAGTTAGGAGGCCTAGGCAGCCTATGGGGCCTCTGGTAGTGGAACAGTATTTACCCCTAGTGTAGGAATGGACTCTAGGAGCCCATTCCACATAGAGAGATCTTAGTGTAGATACACGGGGGAGGGCCTAGACCCTGCTCCAAATGATATGACAGACTTTGAAGATCCCCATGGAAGGCCTCACCCTCCCTTAGGAGCAGAAAGGGGATGGTATGGGGGGTTGGTGGGGGGCATGGAAGGATGGGAGTGAGAGGGTACTGGGACTGATATGTAAAATAAAATTGCTTCTAATTTAAATTTTAAAAAATCTAGAGAAAAAAACAAAACATAAAAGAAACAAAACAAAACAAAACGAAACACACATATCCATTAAACAGTTTTAGCATATTCAATATCCTTAGCCATCATAAAAATGCAAATTAAAGCTACTCTTAAGATTCCTATCTCAGCCCTGTCAGAATGGACTTCATCAAGAAAACAAATGATAGCAAATTCTGGAAAGGGTGTGGAGAAGTGGAGCCCATTCAGTGTTGGTAGATTGTAAACATGTGTACCCGTTACTATGTAGAAATTGGTGTGGAGGTTTCTCAAAAAACTAAAAATAGATATTGCATATGAGCCAGCTATACCACTGCTGGGCATATACCCATAGGACTGTATACCTTACAACAAGATACTTGCTTATCCACATTTGTTGCTGCTCTGTTCACAACAATAAGGAATCTGAATAAGCCTAAATGCCGATGAAAGGATAATAAAAACATAGTACATACACATAATTTTATTTTGCCACAAAGAAAAGACAAATGTGCAATTTTCAGGAAATCAAAGAGAACTGAAAATATTAAGTGAAGTAACCCAGGCCCAGAAAGATAAATAACTGCCTGTTTTCTCTCATATAAAGATCCCAGCTTCTACTTTTTGTATATGTATATCTACTTGAGAGTGAGAGAGGATAGATGCCAGGAATCTAGAATGGGGCTTGTGAGGGGGAAAATGACTCCCTAAATCTCAGTGAGTGTTATCTACACTACATTAAGGACTTACAAAGTCATGATGGAATAGTCTAGCATCTGATCACTTACGAGATATTTTAATTCCAAGTTATTTTAAGAATTGTTACTGAAATTTACTCTAGATGTATTTCCTCTTCTAATTATTGATGTTGGTTTCAATATCTTGTTTATGTCAGCCTCTGTGTGTGTGTGTGTGTGTGTGTGTGTGTGTGTGTGTGTGTGTGAGAGAGAGAGAGAGAGAGAGAGAGAGAGAGAGAGAGAGAGAGAGAGAGAATCAAGCATTAAGCCTCACACACTGTATACCAGCCCATTTTTTTTTTAACAACAGCAATAAAACACTTAAGTTTCTTAGAGTTGTAAACTGATCAGGAATCAGTAACCGTCTCCATATATGCACAGCTTCCTCACTGTCTGCTTGCCATACTGCAGCCATACAGATATTATAGCTGATGAGCCTGCATGGACGCATCATTACCACCCAAAGGCTAGTTGATGTTAGGGTTCACCTTCATGTAACAAATATGTAATGCTTTGTGTCAGTCATTTTACTGTCACTTAAGATTTCACTTACCCCGAAAACCTTCTGTTCATAGGAGATCCAACTCCTTATGGTCACATCCCCCAGTACCCTGGCAGCCTTTTTACTATGTCCAAAGTTTGGCTCCTCATTGTAGAAAAGCTAAGTGTCTTTTTCTTCCCAAGCTTATTATTTCCTTAGAAGTTCTGACTAAGAGTCTGCTCTATGAGATCCTGATTGTTTTCTATAATTCATAGTCCGTAAACTTAAGTCTAGCATTTTTTTAGGTTGTGTATAGTTGAAAGCTTCTTTGGAGTTGCTAGTCTGACATTCTGACACAAATAAAGTCTCCTTATCTGTTCTTGGATATATGTTAATTAGTATCCATTTTGTGCCAAGGTTATAGGAAAACCTTGGGATGTGGCATAGTGATTTCATTCTTTTGGAAGAGATAGAAAGCCTAGTATATGCTGGGTGCAAACATAATATACAAAGTAGGTGCTACAGGACCTTTTTTATGGACTGTAGATAGGAAATTGTCAGAAAAGACCAAATATTACAAATATACATTAAAGAGGTCAACTGGGTGACCAGGAGAAGACATCTTGGATCATGTCTGCTGGATAAACAAAGCATCAAGGTAAAGGCAAATGTCCCAGTGTAAAGTGTTGGCTGGCTAGTGACAAGAAAAAAAGGAAAGTAGAAAGAGGCAAATACAGAGAAATTGATAGAGGTAGTTGCTGCCTTGGATACCATGTAAGAAGGAGAAAACAGAGGGGCAGCTCAAGTCTTAGGATCTGGAAGTAACACAGATAGATGGCTTGCAGAGTAAGAGTTTCAACATTTATTTTCCTTTGCTACCATATCCAGCCTGATGAGGAGACTAAATAGAAAGGGCAGTGGCCTGTACCCTAAAAGAATTCTCCAATTTTGAGATTGTCTCCTATTTTATCTGCAATTCTATAGCTAAAATGAGGCTATGATATTACTGATCTCAGCTTTTGTCTTCCTACTTTAATCTGTAAGCCTCATGAAGATGAGCATTGTCATTGACTGCACTAACTGGTTACTATAGCCTGGTGCTTCTGGTACGTGCTAAGTGTCTCTTCGGGTTTTGAACATGTGCAAGTTATTAATAGTTGATGAGCATGATTAAGCAGAAAGCCTGGCTTCAGCAAACCTCACTCCATGTATGATTTTTCAGTTTGCTTTCCTCTTTATCTTCTCCCAAACACAACCTAGAAAAGGAAATAGGTCTTTCACAAAGAGAGGAAAGAAAATGAACCCTGGAGTAGAATAGTCCATGATGAGGCTGGCGTCTAGGACCTGTGCCTTAAGCTTCAAAGGCCAACCAAGAGATGCTGAGGTTTCAATGTTAGGAAATACATTCTTCTGATTCTACTTAGTTTCTTAAAACATGTCCTTGTGCCAAGATCAACAAACTAAGAACCATGAGCACATAGGAACAAAATTGAGTGTTGTCATCCATTAAACTTATAACCCAGTCAATTTGGCACTTAGTATTGTTTGATTATATTCATATGTTAAGGCATTCATATAAGTCACTTTAATTAAATTTATATTTAAACAGCAAAATAAAGTCATTTTGGAGGCAGTGAGGTATGAGTCCTGAATTTTTCTTTGGAAAGTATTGTCACCATGTCTACAATGAAGCTTCCAGAAATTTCTGCTACAAAATTATTTTACATGGTGTTAACCTTAAATGTTTGTGTTTTCAGTAGGAATCCTGACCAACCTGGAAGTTAGAAATAGATTAAGGAAGGTATGGAGAGAAGTGCCATGCAATTTTTTCTCACTTGGTCCACAGTAACCCAACTTGGCTTCATCCTGATTTCTGTAAGAAAGCTTCAATTTAATCTCTACTACTATCCTTTGACTATCTCCCTGAGTGTCCTGTTTCCTCACTACAAAAAAACACAACACATTCAAGTGCTCCCCATCACTTACCACAGGACTCATATTAGTGTTCAGTGTTAGAGTAGACCCTGGGTGAGAAGACTCTCCCATTCTCGGGTTAAAGAATCAGTAGCTTTCTCTCTGGTCCTGCAGCCTTCTCACAGCTGAGGAGAGCCTCTGGTCATAGCATCATTCTTCAGTAAATTGATCCAGTAGTAACAGTGATTCACCTTGAAGTCCTATGCAGAAACTTACACAGGTTAACATAAAATTAGATGCTGCACAAATGACAGGAGTACCCAATGTCATTTCAGGTAATTCATGATGATCCATTGCATGTTGTATCCCACCAAAAAAGCAACAGAGATTGGGTACCATACCAGGAAAACAGACTGCACCATGAAGGTTCAGGGGGAGACAAAAGATGAGCACAGTCAAGTGGCTTGTGGGAGGCCAGGAAGGAGCTGTTGCTGGAGTCTTCTTCAACTTGTCTGCACGACATTTGTCCTTGTTGTTTTTTATTTTGTTTTGCCTTATATTAGTAATAATTTCATTTATTTGTTCATTTTAAAGTCCACAATTCTATATTTTAAAAACACAAGAGATAAATTAAACATAGCCATCCACCTCCCGCATCTGTTCTTGCACTAGGATTGACCGTGTCTTCTCTTCTCTTATTTTCAAAGACTGGTTTAAGAAAATTTGTTCCAGAGCAGCTTCAGTTCCCATGTATGTGCATTTGTCATCCATCAAGCTCATCATTTCCCACTTGTAAATAAACATAAAGCACCGGGAGTATCCAAGTTTAAGTATTCATTAGCAAATATGTCTCTTTCTGCTTGCCTTCCCCAACCTGACTCGCCGCCACAACTATTTTGTTAAATGCAGTCTGAGAACATAACATTGTATAATTGTGTGCTTATAAAATGAAATGGTGTGCCCTATTACAAAATGTCTTACAAATTACCTCGCCAAATATGCTAATTTGGGGGGAAGGAATGAAGAACATTTACTTCAGACTGTAGTAAAAAATAATAAAAAGTCAGAAATGCTGATTTAAGAAAAGATACTGCTAAATTGGAGCAGTTTCAAAGAAAGGAACTAAAAATAATAATAATAAAGCCTGAAGGAATGAATATTTTCAAAATTGAGAGTCTAACATGACAAACTATAACCAGTCTTACAAATACCTCTAGGGAATTGGATTCCAAAAGTCTACATTGTTCAAAGGAGAAAAAAATAAAAGCACTGAAATAAAAACTATCCAAAAGAAGGGGAAAAGTGAACTTTTAAAACTAAATGTTTTCAACATTTTCACTCAGCCCTCAGAGGTCTGAAGACATTAAACACTAGCCAAGCAAACCATTTGTTTCCAGATAACACAGTGTAACAAAGCAAGTGGGGAGGGGCAGCAGAGTGCCTGTGTCCACACACTGCATGTCCAGTGAACATGTATTGAAGCTACTCAGTATACCGTGACTGGCATCCGCTAGAGTCCAGTGAATAAAATGAGCACACAATAGGGTATACCCAAAGCTGGGATAAATCAGAGTACTGCATCACTTTTAATGATCAAAAAATTGCAACAATATTTAACTGAGCATAAAACCTGAGTCACAGTTAGGCAATAAAATGGGTAATGATTCATTTTCAAGAGCACCCCTTTCCCTTGAATCTGCCCTTTCCTAAAAGTGTTGAGAGTGGAGGAAGAAGTGAAGACAAAAATCAGTGAACCTTTTGTACTAGGAGAAAAAGAACAAAAGCCAAGTGCCTTTTACCCATACCTAATACTTGAAAACATGGTGCCCCAAACCTTCAGCACTAACTTAGAAAATCGTCTGTTGCCTTTGAAAAGGGAGGGAAATGAGCCACAAATGGTCTTTACTTCCTATGGCACCCCCTTCCAAACACAACCCTGTTCTTTGCACTCATTGATATGTTAGAAATTTAAATATTATGCTCTTGAAATATAATAGAATTGTATCCATACATACTGTCTAGACAGGGCAGGAACTGTGTCTGTTTAATTTCACTTTACATAGCATGGAGCAGCCTTGCACAAATAAATGCTCTTGATGATGATGTTGATGTTAGTATAAGCAGGTGGCCAAAATTGGGGGACAGAAAGCTTGTTACTTCAACATTAGCATTTTATGGTGCATGCATGTAACACTTAAGTGTTTAATAAAATTTATAAATGGCTGGCTATTTTTTAAATAATAAATAATTTCAGCACATTTTATGTTTCTTAATATTGCCCTATTAAATTTGTTTACATGGGAGAAAATATCAATCTGCCTATTCAGAAAATTCAACTTCCCTGCTGTCTATAATGTGTAAGTATTCTTATGGCTTTATTTTTTTAAAGGAATGATTAAACATTCTGACAGTGAGGAAACCAAGGTTTAAATTCCTGAAAATTTCAAGAAATAGAATTGGAATCTCTGTTATAAAAGGGATGGCATTTCTCCCATTTTTCAATGTGTTTATCAGTCTGTCAACAAATATATGCCCCATCCTTCTACAAAGTCAATTTTAGTAGCTAGAAACAATGAAAAATTAAGCATAATAAATAAGTAAAGCAAATTGTTGTAGGCAGATTTTTCTGTACTGCCTGCCAACCCCCAAATAACCACATGGAGATTTCTTATTAATTATGAAAGTTCAGCCAATCATTTAGGCTTGTTTATAGCTCTTCTAACTTAACCCATTTCTCTGAATTTGCTTTTTGCCCTGTGGCTTTATTACTTTTACTCAGTACTACTCACACTGCTTCCTTTGAGTCCTGGCATCTCCTCCTTGCAACTCTGCCTTTCTTCTTTCCCGCCAAGCTATCAGTCATTCAACTCTTTATTAAACCAATCTGAGTGATACATATTCACATTGTACAAAAAGATTATTCCGCATTTCCCCTTTTTGTATAAATAAAAAAGGAAAGGTTTTAGCTCTAACATAATAAAACTATAAATAATAAGAACAATTATCAGGTTTGAATTACATTTGCAATGTCTAGTCCATTTGTATTTGGCATATTTGAAAAATATTCCTTAATTTATTCTATCTTGATGAGTCCAAAGCTCATTTACCTAATTTACTTTCTATCATAACTAATGAGAAGTATAACTATGGCCATCTAGTCTTCAACTTCATCAAAGACCCCAAAAGGATATAATAGTACCTGAAAACATAGGAATTACAGAGCAAGCCACTTCCAAACCTATAGAAGTGACAGACATCTGACCGCCTGCACCATCACCCAAGGTTCCTCTGCAATGTTGGGGCATCCAATATTCAGCCTACAGACCTAGAAGATCTGACAGACTCTTCTATCATGCAGGAATTTTGAAATACTGTTCCACCTAGTCTTGGCAAAGTTCAGCAGTCTCTTTCCCATGTATCTTGTAGAACATTTGGCAGACATTTATATGAAGCAGGAATTTTGGATGACTGTCCTACCTTATCTCAGCAAAGTTCACAGAATTTTTTTTTGTGTGTCCTGCTTGTGCAGTTTGTACAGCCTACTGTAAGTAGTCCAGACAAGATCAGTTTCTTGTCCAAATAGCTAGTTTTGCCACATTGAAAGCACACTCCATATGGAGTTTCCTCAATGCCCGTCATCTTCACAGAAGTAAATTGGTACTGCCACAACAGACATGTCTCATTGTCATGAAGAGCCCTATGTTAACCAGATATTTAAAATGTCATATTCTGTAGCTCTTTGAAGTATTAGAAATCTCTATTTAACCTTGAAAACATATCTATCATGATGACAAGTTTGATTTTTATCAGTGACTAACTAATAACCTGTATTTCTTTATTATCCTAAACAGTTTATAATAATAAATTACAAGGACTAGAAATTTATAGTGTTAAGTGAGCTCCATAGGTACAATACTTTAGACAAGAGTAAAAACTTATATACAGTATGTTCTAAAAAAAAAAAACCTTAAATTTGTATCAAAATACAAAAATCCATACTGATATAAAATATTTAAGACTAGCAGTTGCTTTTTAGTTCAAAAATAGATTCAATAAACTACCTGTGATTTCCAGCCTTTTCGTGATCCTCTCAATTATTAACATTACTACAAAGGCTTGAGAGATAGCTCAGCAGTTAAGAGCCCTGACTGTTCCTCCAGATGACTAGGGTTTGATTCTCAGCAACCACATGGTGGCTCACAACCATCTGTAAGTACAGTTCCAGGGAATCAGATACCCTCTTCTGGACTCCACAGGCACCAAGCACACATGTGATGAACATACATGTAAGCAAAATGTCAATACACTTAAAATACCTTTAAAAGAACATAGTGCCAGAATATTTATACCATCACTTTCACATAGTAAGCTAAATGAATAGGCCAATCACTGAATACTTAGAAGCAGTTAAAGCAGATGACAGGAAGATAATGCCTTTTTAAAATGAATGGAAATAAAAGCCAGACATGGTGATGTACACCTGATTAAATAAATAAATTGAAAGTAAGAAAATAATATTTTTCTGACCCCAAATCTGTACATTTTTAAAAATCCATTTTAAGTCCTTTCATAAGCATCACATTAGCTGCTAAGATACAATCAGGGCATAAACTCTGAAGGCTGACACTCTTCTGTCCTGCATTGTAATCTGATCCATGAATGACTATCAGGGGACATCTGGGATCCCTCCTATCTTTCCTACAGACTAACTAAATAACTAGACAATGTTTTCAATTGGGTCCATATATGGCAGAAGCCCACGGGCTGTATGAATTATTATGGGAGCAAATAAAAGGTCAGATTATATTTTTGTGCTG
This sequence comes from Cricetulus griseus, assembly GCF_003668045.3. Taxonomy (NCBI): domain Eukaryota; kingdom Metazoa; phylum Chordata; class Mammalia; order Rodentia; family Cricetidae; genus Cricetulus; species Cricetulus griseus. The sequence goes on along the minus strand of NC_048595.1, from coordinate 61,716,852 downwards.
TTAAAGAACACAGCTCTGACATGGTCAGGGTTAAGTACTTAATCACTAAAGAGAAAAAAAGCCTTATAGTGAATGGCTCCCTATAGTAATTTGCAGGATCATCTGTTACGAAACTAAAAAACATTTTCACAGACGCAGGAAGCTCCTAGTCCCGTCCCTTGAAGCAAGGTCTCCAGTTTACAGGTGTGTTAGAGTTTCAGCGTCCAGAGATTTTCTCCTTTCTCTTCTCCTTTGCTTCATTTCTGCTTGATGGTACTTCTGGGGACAGAGCGGGACAGGAAGATGGGGAGCATCCACTTCATCCTTCCCACGCTGCTTTTGTCAGGTTATTTTGGTAAAGAGTTCAATGTGTTTGATCCCATCATTTACTTTCCTGTGGTTTTGTTTCCCCGTGCTGAAATATATAAAATCACAATTGTTTTTGCTTTTATTTTAAATATCTCATTGAGAGACTATTATTTCTACCTTTAATGAATGATGGGCACTGTGTGGGTTCTGTGCCGCCTGCAATCCTTACTTGTAAGGGAAAACCACCATCTGGCTCAGAAAAGTGGATTTCGCTAAAGAGTACTCCTAAAATCTGGTTTCCCAAAGGTGACACCCAGGAAAAGGTCACAGAGGTATAGGGTGCTTAGGAGACTGGTGTCTGAATCTGACTTGGGAGAGGGCTGGAAAGTATACTTGTTTAAGAGACTAAATTATAATTAAAAGCTAAAATCTCTGTGCATTGTAGCCTTCTACAAGATAAAAGATTTTATTATTAGTGTGTTGCTACCGTTCATTATGTTTCTTAGGACACTTGTGGGATTAGAGGCTACAGGAACTCTCTCTCTGAGCTTCCTCTGGGGAATTCAATGAATATCCTGAGTGACACCTGAGAAGTTGTTGTTTCAAACAAAGAATCCTCTGCCAAGTTCTTCTTTTTTTGAGTATGTGTACTTCAAGAGAATGTTAGTTCATGTGTTTCTGAATCATTTACAATTAAGTCATCAGCATATAATTTTCTATATAGAGCTACTAGCTATCCAAGAAGCTTCCAGAACCTGTTTAATAATTCCTCTCCAGTCCTTTGCTTACAACAGGAAGTTACATTTTGCCAAATACAAATAAACTCAGACATTCAAAAGGCTGAAGTTCAGTTTCCTGCTCCAAACTCAAGGTTTCAAGCACATCTGTGATTTTTACAAAATATATCCTCGCAACTCTTCAAAATTTTTGATTGAAAAAAAAAAACAAAGGTGATAAAAGTGTATAAAAGTGTTTATGTGTATTATTGCTCTCGGGGGTATGTTTACAGCTATAGAAAGAATCATGAAATGTGTCAATGGTATTATTGAAACCATTACATATGGATGAAAGTTCCTTTGGATCTTGTTTTTCTATACTATGTCTCAATATGTTCACCAGTTTTGTCACAGAAAACATTTTAACTTTGTTTTTCACTCATTTTCATTTCTACCCCTTTGAGTCTTAAACACTTTAGGAAACATGTGAACATAGTCTATCCAGCAGAAGGAACTGAAGCATCTGTAGGAGTTTCATGCCTTTACCGAGATGAGGTAGCATTTCTTTCCATTTACAAATGAGATTGACACTATTCTTGGAACTGGAAAAATGCAGAAAATTATCTCTGGTTCACACTCTGACATCTCTTAATTATTTGTCAATCTTCTTACCTGGAAAAGGTGATTAACTCTGGCCCTGGAATTCCCCTCTATCTTGTTCACTTGTGTCATAGACTAAAGAAGCAAAGATAGTTAGGAGAGGTGCTGAGAACTATTTGAAGCAATTCCCTTAATGTTCTGTGACATTGAGTCTACTCAGCACTTCTGCACTCAGAGTAACCAACTGGATGCTGGGATGACAGGTGTCATATGAAAGAAAATACTTGATTTAAACTATATTAATTAGATTATTAGTTTATACTTGATCTTATTAATGGTCCCAGAGGACTTGGGACCATGTAAAGCTGGGTTTATTCAACCTGCTGACATGGGGAAGTAGCAGCTTGAGAGAGACTTTAAGAAGGTCAACAGAGAGATTGAGGGAAGCAAATGTGAGGAGCGTAGACCGAAGTTAGCATGAGTTGTTTTAGGGCAGAAGATAACAAATAATGTCTAAGCAAATGTTGGTAGAATTTCTAAAGAACAATACCCCCAAGAGAAAAACACATGGTCCCCGAAGAAGGGAAAAGGGACAAAATTCCTGAGCAAATTGGGAGCACAGGAATAGAGAGGAGGGAGGGGGGAAAAAGAGAAGGGTAGAAGAGGAGAGGGGAGGAATACAAGAGGGATCAGGAAGACTGAGACAGGGGAGGAATAGAGGAGAGCAAGAAAGGAAATACCTTGATAGACGGAGTCAGTATAGGTTTAGAGAGAGGTCTGGCACTAGGAAAATGTTCAGAGATGGACAGGGATAGCCCCAACTAAGAATCTAGGCAGTGTAGAGAGAGTATGTAATTACTGTCTTTGATGCCCTTCCACTATAATGAGATTGATGTCTACCTTGGTTGCCATCCTAGAGCCTTCATCCAGTAGCTGATTGAAGCAGAAACAGGCACCCACAACTAAACACCGAGCCATACTCCTGGAATCCAGTAGTAGAGAGGGAAAAGGGAGGAGGGAGAAGGGAGGAGCAAAGGAGCCAAGACTCTGCTGGAGAAACCCACAGAAACAGTTGACCTGACCTAGTGAGAGCACAGAGACCCTAGTCATAAAGCTGGGGAACCAGAATTGGATCAAACCAAGCCCTCTGAATGTGGGTGCCAGCTAGGAGGCCTGGACACTCTAACAGTGGAGACAGTGTTTATCCCTAGTGCACAAATGGACTTTGAGATCCCATTACCTATGGAGGGATACTATTGCAGCCCAAATACACGAAAGAGGGCCTAGGCCCTCCCCCAAATGATCTGACAAACTTTGATGATCCTCCATGGAAGGCCTCACTATCCTTGAGGAGTGGGTGGGGGCTGGATTGGTGGGGTCATGATCGGATGGGAGGGTGAGGGAATGGGGAGATTGATATGTAAAATAAGATTGTTCCTAAAATAAAAAATAATACTAACAATAAAATATCTTCTAAGATTTTAAATTACATTTTGAGCCATTTCATGTTTATCCTAGATAAATGTTTAATTACCTGTATCCTACCTTGCCTAGTAAATAACAGAGCCTTACACACTGTGTGATAGAGCCACTAGAGTAATTGAAAAGTCAAGAAGGCATTTTATAAAATAAAGAACAACACAGTTCTCTAATGCTTCTATGAATATAGTTGAGTTTTTCAGGACAAGAAGTGAATAAATTAACTGTCAGATTAATAATGTAGAGAGGGAGAATTGCTGTCCACATACAGATCATTTAAGATAAAAGATTGTAATAAAAGCTTCTCCATAGGTGGATAGTATGGAAATTTTAGAGAATCTCATTCTGAAAACAATAAATAAAATTTACCAGTCTGTGCTAGTTAGCTTTTATTGTCAACTTGACACAATCTAGAGTCACCTGAGAAGAGGGAGCGTCAATTGAAGAATGCCCAAATCAGATTGGTCTGAAGCCAAGACCAGGGAAACCTGTCTTGATCAATGATTGATGTGGAGGGGCTCAGCCCACTGTGGATGATGCATGTGGAACTCTGTTTTGTAAGAAATCTTTCTAAGCCTAAGTCTGGGAGCAAGCCAGGAAGCAGCATTCCTCCACGGGTTCTGCTTCAGTTTCTTGCTCTGACTTCCCCCAATGATGAACTGTGACCTAGAATTCCAAGTTAGAATAAACCTTTACTCTTCAAGTTGTTTCAGTCCAAATGTCTTAGCACACAACAATAGAAAATCAATAGGACTCCTCAGAAGTCAGCCTAAAGTCCTATTTCTCTTTGTGCCTTTTAAATCTATCACTTCCTCCCTTCCTTTCTTTCTTCCAACCACTCCCATGTCCTGTCTCTCCAGTCCCTTCCACGTCCCCCATTACTCCCTCTCAAATGCATGGCCTCTTATTATTAATACTATTATTACTATTGTTATTACTATTATTATTACTCATGAGTATAAATACGTAATTGTACCTACTGAGTTGGCTTAGTGTTGATTGTGTGTATATGATTTCAGGGCTGCTCACCTCGTATTTGTATTTGTATAACCATTTAAGAGGCCCATATCTGGGAAAGACTAATTCTCCCTCTCTCAGCAGTCATTGGTAGTTCTTTGTCTATGGGTGGGGCCCTGTGAGATTTCACCCTCCGCCTTAGCATATGTATTGCTATTGTCCATACTCAGCTCTTATTGTTGAGGTATCATGGCTGTAGCTTCCCTGTCATTTCTACAGGACACAATTTTGCAGCAGATTTTCTGGTTCTCTGGCTCTTACAATCTTTCTGATTGTGATATTCCCTGGGCCTCAGATGCAGGAGTTTTGTTGTAGCTGAATCCACTGGAATTCTGGGTACCCTGGGATCATTCAGTCTCTGCATTTTGACTGGTTTTCTGTGATGGTCTTCATCTGCTACAAAGAGAGGTTTCTTTACTGGAGAGTAAGAGACCTATAATTATCTGTGCATATAAGAATAGGTTTTAGAATATTCTTAAACAAACTCTTAAATATTCTTAAATAAATTTCAGAATATCTAAGAATATGCTGATCTGATGAAGTGAAGGGAGCAGGTTCTCTTCTAAGATCTGCAAGCTCGCCATCCCTTCATAGTTGGCTAGGATTCCATTAGCAGGCATGATTTGCCTCCTGTTGAGCAGGCCTTAAGTCCAATTAGACATCTGTGGTTACTGCCAAGATATGAGTGCTACTCATATTTTGGTGGTAGATCTTGTCATGCTGGTCATTGTTGTGATTCATAGAAGTCACAGCTGAGTACTGCCATTGATTGCTTCCTTTCTTAGGCAGCTTGCATAGCACCGCCTGTTACTGTGAAAACTAAACTTCAGGAAGGAAGCCTTCCAGGTTAGATCCAACTTGAGTCTTCTGAGTTGTCTCAGAGGTGTTGTCTTCAGCAATAGGGACTTTGCCTTCTACCTTTGGAAGGTAACTGAGGGTAATGGCATTGGCCTATACTGTTACATGGGTCTCTTGGACTATCCTGACCAACAACTCAAAAGAGGTTTTCTCATGCCTGGTTCTAGGGTTTTTATTAGATAGTCTGTGGCTCTTGTGGGGAGCATTGTCAGCCCAAGTGTTATAATGTCATTTCAAATACATATATAAATTTGTGTGTACATATATGCATTCTTGTATACATGAATGTATATATGTATACATGAATAGGTATGCACACATTCACATATTTATGCATACATACACTTACATGTATTGCATGTAGTTTCAGGTAAATACAAAGTAAATGACTCCTCAAGGCTTTTTCAAACATCCTTAGTAGTGTTAGCTCTCCATTCTACCTCTCCTGTATTGATTTCCATTTCCCCTCCCCTCTTAAAACTCCCCCCCCACTTCTCTCTATTTCACCCTTTTTAAAAGCTTGATTTTATTTTCTCTTTCTGAGTTTTATCATCCATTAGACAATAACCACTGTTAGTAGTAGTTTTATGTTTTAAGTTTCCCCTTACAAAATGTATATTTAGAGGCTTTTATTTTCCATCAGCCTCTGCCAACATTATTTGAAATTTAAATTAATAGAATGCCCTAATTCTCCAGGTCTTTGTTGTCAAACACCTCATTAATTATTCAAAGTAATTGCTACTGGATATCTACCTTGAGTCAGTCAATGACTGGGCTATGTTCATAACCTTTTCATACAACATTGTAGGCAGAGTGGTATTATTGCCTCTGTACAGAGCATAGGAAGTCTCATTGCCACACATCCATCTGAGGAAAACATCTGTGTCCTCTCTTCTCTGCCTTACCAACTGAGCCTAAAGCAATTCCCATAGAAAGGATTGTCTCTCTTCTTTGTTCCCTATGTTAATTTTAGAGACTAGGAAATGTAAGTTCCAGAAGACAGGTCACAAATGACCTCACATATTTTTAAGTAAAGTCATCATAAGTGTTTTCTAGTAGCTACTAAAACAAAGGCTTGTCATTTGTTTTAGGTAGATGTAATGGTTACATCCATAATCTTAGTACTCATAAGGCTGATGCAGAGGGATCACAAGTTCCAGATCAGCTTTGGCTCTAGAATGAAAAGCAAGGCCTGCCTTGCCAATCAACCAATCAGTAAATAAACTTTAAAAGTCTAGATGAGGCTGGAGACATAGTTTGATGGTTAAGAGCTCTAGATGCTCTTCCAGAGGGCCTGGGTTCAATTTCTAGCACCCACATGGCACCTCACAGCCTTCTGGAACTCTAGTTCCAGATATGATATCCTCTTTGAGCCTCTGCATGTGCGAGGTATGCACATGGTACAAATATATACACTCAGGAAAAAAACAGCATCAGGCATGCACATTCAGAAAAAAAAACCCATACTCATAATTTTTAATGTAAAGATCTAGGGAGATAGCTCAACAGAGCTCGCCTTCTTGCCTATGGTACATGAAGCCATCACATCAATCCCCAGTATGACAAAAAAACAAATGAAACATTGTCATATCTCTCATTTTCAGGATTGAGAGAGACAGAAATGCTTTCAGCTATCCAAAATTAGAAGGAATTGAAATGTCATGATGTTGAAGAGATCATGGGCAAGTAGACATCTTTCAGAAAGTATTTCAGGATGGCTACTTTGCCATCATGTCAATGCAAAGCCTTATTTCAAGTTAGTTGCTTTCTCATTTGACTTCAATAAGAAAGCCTCTAAAGGTTATTTCTTTTCCAGGTCTTTACATTTCAAGGGCCAAAATAATCATCTAACCTCTAAAAAGACATAATGATCATCTGTAATGATCAGGACATTCACTTTATTTTCTGTGACTTTCACATAAGGGACAGCTGTTCCAATTTTCTACTTGAGATTATTGTTATAATATGTACTTATGCCTTGTCCTCTACTTCTCCAGGACTGTCCACCAGAAGCAGGTGATTTTCGAGCTCAGCAGTGTTCTGCTCATAATGATGTCAAGTACCATGGCCAGTTTTATGAATGGCTTCCTGTGTCTAATGACCCTGACAACCCATGTTCACTCAAGTGTCAAGCCAAAGGAACCAGCCTAATCGTTGAACTAGCACCAAAGGTCTTAGATGGAACCCGATGCTATACAGAATCACTGGATATGTGCATCAGCGGCTTATGTCAAGTAAGTGCTGGAGTCTTCCCAAATGCATTGTCCAGAAATGCTGTGCCTCCACATGAAATAAGTTTCTCAAAGATACTCAGTTACCTTGTAGAGTTTATAAAAAGTAGCAGATTTGAAGATTGTAATTTCAGGGAATGTTGTGGTTATTGTATTCCATGTTAGTGTTAAGGAAATGTGGACTGCAGGTGAGTTTGGTTTCGTTTGGTTTCTTTATTCCGTGAATGATACTTTAATGTGGGAGAATAAAAATTCTTGAATACTGTGCATTGAAGATGAAGTTTGAAATTACCTGTAGCTCAAATGTCCTTGAAATTTGGAAAGGAATAGATGGAGGAAGGTAGGGAGATATGGGTGTGTGTGTGTGTGTGTGTGTGATGTGTGTGTGTGTGTGTGTGTGTGTGTGTGTGTGTGTGTGTGTGTGTGTGTGTGTGTGTGTGTGTGTGTGTGTGTGTGTGTTTTCAGACACTCATTTTCATCTAAATAGAATTTCAGAGTAACTCATGTAGGAGAATATTCCTCCTTAGTGCCTGAAACTATATTGAAAATTCAAACAAATTTTAGTGAGAGGCATAGTTTTCAAACAGGTCACCCTTAAAATCCAGGGATATAAAAGGGAATGATTTCTGATATTAATTCATCAGTGTGTACTTGAAGACTTGGTAAGATGATGAAGTATTAGTCTATTTGCCATGAACTTTTCTTCATTTTAGGGCTCACTTTTTGAACTGTCATGAGCAATCTACATTGTAGAGTGAGCAGGTTTCCTGAATGCTATTATTTACCATCTTCTTTTATGTGTTCCAGTACAGACAGTTTAAGAACATTTTCCTCAAGTGGGAGGACATTTATTGAGTCTGAATCTATAACGACTTATATGAAAATATGAAACATGTTTCAGTGGTCTCTTTTAAATTTATTTAAAACTTCAATCTACATTGTTGGTTTACAAGAAAAACTGCAGTGTAAATTGTTATGAGACATGAGATGTGAGATGAAGTTTATGCAAGAGAGAGGGAAGCTGATACAGCCAACCTTCATACACGTTAGGACGGTGATACAAGAAGAGGCATGTTCAATGTTTTTTCAGATAGCATAAGGGAGAGGAGATACATATATCAGAAGTTTCTTTATGTATGTGATATATGAATCCCAGGTACAAACGTGAATGTTGGATTTTATTCTTCTCAAGATTGTAGGGGTCTTAGAGAGTATCCACCTACCTTTCAAAGCAACACATGACATTTTACAACTGTTTGCAAAATTATTTGTGATTATTTAAAAATAGCCCTAGTGGGGCTGGGAAGATGACTCAGTAGTTAGAGAGTATTATCTGCTCTTCCAGAGGACCCAACTTCCTTTCTCAATGCCACCTATAACTCTACCTCCAATGTATCCGACACCCTCTTCTGGCCTCCATAGACACCTGCCACCCATAGCATATACTCACAGAGATACATACATAGACACATGAGTAAGAATAAATCTTTTAAAATACTTCCATCCAGGACTCTTGATTTACTGAAATGGAATTATGATATCTGTAAAACTTTCAGGGATAGTAAAGAATCATAAAGCAAATACATACATGGAAAGGACTGAACTGCAAGAAATAGGAGTTATGATTCCTTATCTGTGCCCACTGCTCAGTATCTTGTAAATAAAAATCTAAGGACTAGAAAATGTGCATGATCATGTGACAATTACATCATGTCAAAAATGGGACTAAATTCCAGGTCTTCTAATATCCATGTCAGTGTTGTTTCTACATTATTATGTTTGCAAATGAACCAAAATCAACAAGACAGGTCAGCAAATTAGGTTTCAATTGTTTCTGTTGCATGATAGCTCAATCTGGCAGGTTTTCTCCCTGGTTATTCCAGCCAGCTGGCCTCATGTACCTTGGTAACTAAAAGAAAATCCTATCTCAGCAGCTGAAGAAAAGAACTTCTACATGAGTAAATATGGAGGCATAATGTTCTACTGTGGATTATGAATGTGCCTCTTTAAGTTAGAGTCACACAATTGTGATTTGTTTGCTTTGAGAGTAAATGTAATTAAACCATTGTTTAACATAAATGCGCTCCACACGTAGAAATTACAACTGAATATTACTGACTTATTGTTCTTGTAAGGAGCAATGCCATGTTGAGGTAGGAAATCTCAGGTTTCATTGGAAAACTAAAAAGCATCATGATTTGGCTGGAGAGAGATTGGATCACAGACTGAAAGCAAACAAAAAGTAGTTTTATAAATTATCATGGAGCATTATGTGGCAGATAGGACTACAGCAAACAGTAAATGTCCAAGAAAGACTTAGTAATAGAAAGAGGCACTCAAAACTCTTCTTTAGACAGATCCTTATAGGCTCCATTATAAGAGGCTTGAAGTAGACAGCCCTGGAGCCACTGAGATCAGCGCTAATAGAAAGTCTTGTGCCAGCCAAGAGGACTGAAGCATCAGCCCTTCCCTGGGTAATGATAGCAGTAACAGAAAGGAAACTAAATCTGGAATGAAAATACTTCCACCAGAAGGGAGGTAAAAGCAATAAATCAAATCAATCACACTGAAAACCTCAAAAAAAAAAAAAAACTGCAACTTAATGTGGATTCATAAAGGGTGTAAGTTCGGATCCTTCCTCCTACAGCATCACATGTGGGTTTCAGTCAAGCCAACCTAAACTTTCTGAAATGAACATAAAAACAGAGAGATGGAGGTGAGTGATGGAGGAATGGAGATTAACAGAGGCAGCTGAGACGATGCAGGAATAGAGATCTTAAGTGAAATTGTGTATCCTCTCAGGAGGACAAGAGAGAGATTGATTAACAAAAGAAAGGCTGAAACATGCCTTTCTACAGAGATAAAATACACAAATTCTATCCGGGTAATCACTTAGTTAGCTTTACATAAGTGATTTATTGTTTCATTTTTAGCAGGAAAAAGCCATATCTTAAAACACACTTGGGAATCAGTAACTTAAATGTACAAGTATATAAACCTATTCCCCTAGTTCTCTGAAAAAATGTATTTCCAGCCTCACTTTCCCTTTCTCTTTTCTACCCCATTTGTTGAAGATTTTTAGCATTTTGTCTGACCTCAGAATTTTACAAAAGCAGCTTTCAACATTGATGAGACCAGCAATATGAATCACAAACTATAAAGAATACATGCTTTAATTGTGGCATATTCACCTTATTAGAAAATCACACACAGTGAGTTCTCATTTACAAGCACTAATTTATTTCTGTTCTGTCTATCTAATCCCCTTCTGAGAACCATTGCCTCAAAACTATTTGATTCTTCATCTCTACAACAGAAGTGTGGAGTCCCTGGGTTTTACTAATAAGAAGGCAATCCTAGCAGAAGAGGAACTGTGCTCTTCGGGAGACCTGGAGACTGTTGCTAATAAGTGGATTGGCTCTATAAGCTGTAAATATGCATGAGGAAAATCTTAGAAACATTGCTACTTTTGTCACACACCTACTTCTTGGTAATAGCAGAACAACACAGTAGGTGAGGTATTCACCCTCTGACTGCAGCAGTGGTGATTACAAGACACACACACACACACACACACACACACACACACACACACACACACACACACACACACACATATATATATATATATACTCACTTGACATTCTATTTTCCAAATATTTGTGGTTATTGTGTCATACAGCACTGTCTTTATCTCACAGATGCAGAAACAGAGGCTTTATGGGATTATATAACTTGCCCAGGGTTACCTGGTTCTGCTTGTTTCCCAGGAGCCTATCCCTTTTGCCACATCAAGGTGCACCAAGACAAGTATGATTTGGTAATAATCCCCAAATTTGGCTGCATACCAGAATCACCTGGAAAGCACTTAAGAGACACAGCTCTTAAGCCTCATCTACAAGACATTCAAATTTAAGAGTTCTAAGTCTTTACAACTACGAGTGTATGGCAAATCCAACTTCATGAACCACTTATAGATTGGACAGCAGGTAGGATTTAAAGAAAAAAAAAAGACAGGAGGTAGAATCTGGCCCTTCTTTAACCAATTGTATGATGTTAGTCTTGGTATGTAGTTCCCTGAAACAATCTGTGTAAAATGAGACTACCTCACCAATGAGAATACCAAGTGAGATCATTGCTATGAAGCTGTAGACAGCTGTGAAAATGTGGAAGACCCTGAAGACTTTTAGTTAGATGATACTTGAGCACTGGTTTCCAAGTGAAGGAAAGGATGTGGGAGGGGGAAAGAAAAAGGAGAAGAAGATGGAAGGAGATAACACAGTGGGATGAAGCTGAATGTAGCATCCCCAAGGTCCTGGGTTTCATCCCCAGAACCGCACACCAGAACCAGAGCAAGAACATCTACTGTCACCTCACATTTGAAATGTGACTATAACTAGATGGAGATGACAACCTAACTCTGCACAGAAGACTCTTCTTTAAGTTGAATCTAGTTTCCCTTTTATGGCAATTCCTGCTCCATACTTTCTCTTTTCTCCCAGAACACAGAAACTGTCACGAGTAGGGCTTCAGAGACTGTTTTTGTAAAACACTGGCTTGAGAATGATCTATTCCACCCTCAAGACATGGGGCTGACTTGAGTTTTGTGCTTCTCCCAGGGCTTCACAGTTAGTTAACAGCAGAGTAAAGGTCAGGGAGTGGCTGTGTTTATCAACATCCTGAAAATATGTTCTCAGTGTTTTTATCAGCATATCCCATGGGCTAAGATTTTTTGTCCAGCTTTAATTCTGTCATCGATATTATGAAAATAATAGAGTTAGTGACTATACCTTTGCAAACCACCCTCCCATTCCCGGGGCTCACTGTGAGGGTGTGTATTCTCACCTTCTGTCTTGGGTTGAAAAAACTGGGATGTTTAAGTTGCTTGCTGTTTCATTAGATGTAGATAGGAGGCAAGGCTAGAATGGGAAAGCAAGTTTGAATACTTAAGGCCAGAGCTCTGGGCTCAGGACTGCCAGAACTACCAGCTAAACTCTACTGTTTGCTGGTGTATTGCCTGAAGCAAAATTATAAGCCTCGACCCACAACATTATTGCTGAAAATAACACCGATACGACTCATTGAACATGGAGAAGTAGAGCTGGTACCTACTTACAGGCTTCACCCTACAGGCTGGTGAGATTCCCTTAGAGAAAGCTAATTCTTCTTTTACAAGTGCTTATGAATTGGAGATAGCTTCTTAATTGTGAATGAGGTATGTATCTACTTCCTTCAGCTTTAGTACCCCCATCTAGTGCAGATCCTTGAAGGCCCTGTGCCTGCTGCCTCAGTGAGTTCATATTATACTGGTCCTGTTGTACTTAGTAGGCCTTGTTTCCTTCATGTTCTTGTTCTCTTCTGGCTCTTACATGTTTTCTACCTCCTCTTCTGCAGGGTTCCTGAGTCCTGAGGGGAGGGATTTGATGGAAACATCCCATCTGGGGCTGAGTGTTCCATGGTCCATCACTCTCTGTATATTGACAGGCTATAAATCTCTGTATTTCATCTGTTACAGGAAGGAGGTTCTCTGATTATGGCTGAACAAGGCACCGACCCATGAATATAGCAGAATATCATTAGGAGTCGATTTATTGCTGTGTTTCTTTTGTAGAACAGTAGTAGTTGGTTTTCCCCTAGGTCCATGGCCTATGTAGTCACAAATTCTTTGTCACCCAGGCAGAATGGGTTCCATCTCATGGAGTGGGCCTTAAATCAAGTAAGTTATGTATTGGTTATTCCCACAAACTTTGTGCCACTATTACACTAGTATATCTTGAGTCAGGACACCATTGTATGTGTTAGGATTTGTAGCTGGGTTCGTGTTTCTGTTTCTTTTATGGGTATCTCGCAGAATGCTTTCTGGCACAAGAATACTAGCCAGTATAGGTGAAAGCTCTATGTAGGCACCAACTCGACTTCCCAGTGTTCAGTGAGTTGTGTAGATGTTTTTGTCAATGGGGCCCTACTGTCAGTTTGTGGAGAACAACCATCTTGGCAACAGTTTGGGTTGCTTGGGAATTTCCATGGGACCCCTTTGGCTAACAATTCAAATTATATGTAACTCAATCCCACTACTGAGAGCTTCATTTGGTGAGAAGAGATGGCCAGGTGGGGCTCGTTCTCCCCCATTATTTGCCAGTTTCACGTGGATCATTTTTATATATGTATGTATTTTAGAAAGGTTTCCATATGACCCCTCAAATACCTCTTAATTTTAGCTGTCCATCCCCATATTCCCTTCTTCATCCCCTCTTTCCTTCTGCTCTCCTCTTGATTCTCCCATTCCAAACTCCATCCCCCTCATTCATACATAACTATCTATTCTATTTCCCTTTCCTGAAGGTAGCTATCTGTCCCCCCAAGTCCCTTACTCTATACCTAAAATTTGTGGTTCTATGAATTGTAGCTTGGTTATCATTGATTTAAAAGCTAATGTCCACATATAAGTGGATATCATATTTGTCTCCCTGGGTCTGGGTTACGTCACTTGATATGATTATTTTCGTCTGCTTACTTGTGAAATTCATGGTTTTATTTTGTTAATACCGAGTAATACTCCATTATATAATATACCATATTTTCTTTCTTTTTTTTTTTTTTTGGTTTTCTCAAGACAGGGTTTCTCTGTGGCTTTGGAGGCTGCCCTGGAACTAGCTCTTGTAGACCAGGCTGGTCTCGAACTCACAGAAATCCACCTGCCTCTGCCTCCCTAGTGCTGGGATATTTTCTTTATCCATTCTTCTGTCAAGTTTGTTTCCAACTCCAAGGATCATGGTTGAGAAAACATCTCTGTGATACGATGAAGCATCTTTTGGGTATATGCCCAAGAATAATGTAGCTGGACCGTGAGGTAGATTGATCCCAGGCTTCCCAAGAAACTGCCCCAGATTTTCATACTCTCTGTATAAATTTGCACTCCCACCAGTCATGGATGAGTGTTTTACCATGCATGGTCTTCAGCAAGAGCTGTCAGTTGTTTTAAGATCTTGGCCATTCTAACACATATAAGACAACATATCAGAGTAGGCTGGATTTGCATTTCCCTGATGACTAATTATGTTGAACATTTCTTTAAGTGGTTCTTGGCCATTTCAGTTTCCTCTTTTGAAACTTCTCTGTTTATATATGTATTCCATTTCTTAATTAGGTTATTTATTTAATTGGTACCTAGTATTTTGAGCTCTTTATAATTGTTAGATATTAGCCCTCTATTGGATGTGTAATTGGTAAAATTATTTCCCATTCTGTAGGCTGTTGCTTTGTCTGAATGACAGTGTCCTTTGACTACAGAAGCCTTTAAGCTTCATAATGTTCCATTTATTAATTGTTGATCATAGTGCCTGTGTTGACAGTATTCTGTTCAGGAAGTCTTCTATGCCAATAAGTTCAAGGCTGTTCCCCATTTTCTCTTCTATCATGTTCAGTATATCTGGTTTTGAGTTGCCATCTTTGATTCATTTGAAGTTGTTTTGTGAAAGGTGATAAGTATGGATTTATTTGTTTTCTTCTACATGTAACCATCCAGTTTGACAGGCACCATTTGGTAAAGATGCTGACTTATTTTTTCAGTGTGTATTTCTGGCTTCTTTATCTAAATTCAGGTGTTCAAAGATGTGTGGGTCTTTATGTCTGGGTCTTCAATTTGATTCCATTGATCAATGTGTCTGTTTTTGTGACAATATCATGCTGCTTGTATTGCTATGGTACTGCACTACAACTTGAAATCAAGAAAAATTATATGTCCCACAGTTCTTTATCATTTGAAATTGTTTCAGCTATCCTGTTCTCTCTCTCTCTCTCTCTCTCTCTCTCTCTCTCTCTCTCTCTCTCTCTCTCTCTCTGTGTGTGTGTGTGTGTGTGTGTGTGTGTGTGTGTGTGTGTGTGTTTCCATATGAAGTTGAAGATTATCCTTTCAAGATCTGTGAAAAAATGTTTTGGAATTTTGATGATGACTGCATTGAGTCTATAGATTGCTTTTGGTAGGATAGTCATTTTTACTGTATTATTCCTATTGATTAATTGGGCATGGGAGATCTCTGTGAATATCATTTGTGAATAAAGATACTTTGACTTCTTCCTTTTCTATTTGTATTCCCTCTATTTCTTTCAGTTATCTTATTGTTCTAGCTAAAACCTCAAGTACTATGTTGAATATATATGAAGAGATTAGAAAACCTTGTCTTGTTCCTTGTTTTAGTGGAATTTCTTTGAGTTTCTTTCCATTTAATTTGATGGGGGCTACCAGCTTGCTGTAAACTTCCTTTTAACATGTTGAGGTATGTCATTTGTATCCCTAATCTCTCCGAGACTTTCATCATGGAGTGATGTTGGATTTTGTCAAGGGCCTTTTCAGCATCTAATGAGATGATCAAGTGGTTTTTGCCTTTCAGTTTGTTTAAATGGTGGATTACGTTAATTAATTCATGTATATTGAACCATTCCTACCTCTCTGGGATAAAGCATCCTTGATCATGGTGGATAATCTTTTAGATGTGATCTTGGATTCAGTTTGCAAGTATTTTATTGAGAGTTTTTACATAGGGAAACAGGTTTGTAATTCTCTTTTCTTGATAGTCTTCATGTGATTTGGGTATCAGGATATGTGACCTCATAAAATAAATTGGGTAAGGTTCCTTCTGTTTTTATTTTGTGAAATAATTTGAAGAGTATTGATGTTTACTCTCCTTTGTAAGTCTGGCAGAAATGTTTCATAAAACTTTCTGGCCCTGTGATTTTTTTGTTGGGAGACTTTTAATTGCCTCTAATATTTTGCTAGGGGTTATGGGTCTGCTTAAATTGCTTTTCTGATCTTGAATTAACTTTGGTAAGTGATATGTATCAAGAAAATTATCCATTCGGTTTAGAGTTTACTATTTGGTGAAGTATATGTGTTTAAAGTATGTCCTTCGGATTCTCTGGATTTCCTTGGTAACTATTGTTATGTACCCCTTCTCATTTCTTATCTTGTTGATTTGGATCTTCTCTCTCTCTTCCTTTTAGTTAATTTGAATAAGGATTTGTCAATATTAATGATATTCTCAAAAACCCAACTCTTCGTTTCATTTGTTTTTTATTGTTGTTGTTTCAGTTTTTATTGATCTCACCCTGAGTTTGATTATTTCTTGCTGCCTACTTCGTTTGTGTGTGGTTCTTCTTTTTCTTTGAGAGCTTTCAGTTGTGCTAATGAGTTACTAGAATGAGATCTCTCCATCTGTTTAATGTAGCCTCTTAGTGCTGTTCACTTGCCTCTTAGAACAGCCTTCATTGTGTCCAATAAGTTTGGATATGTTGTGTATTCAATTTTCATTCAATTCTAGAAAACCTTTAATATTTTTTATTTTTCTCTTGACCCATTTTTCATTTAGTAGTGGGTTATTTAGTTTCCATGCATTTGTAAACTTTATGATGTTTCTGTTGTTGTTTATATACAGTTTTAATCTGTGGTGGTCTAATAGGATACATGGTTTTATTTTAAGTTTTTTTAATCTGTTGAGACTTGCTTTGTGTCTGAATGTGAGGTCAATTTTGGAAAAAGTTCCATTGGGCAATGAAAAGAAAGTACATTGTGTTTCGGCTAAATGTTTTTTGTTTTTGTTTTTGTTTAATATCTTTTATTTCCATTTGGTTTACAATGTCAGTTAGCTCCAGCATTTCTGTGTTCAATTTTTATCTGGATGATCTGTCTATTGACAAAGGTGGTTTGTTGAAGTTTTCTGCTATTAGTATGTGAGGATCAGTAGACGTTTTAAGCTGTAGTAGCATTTCTTTTATGAACTTTCGTGTCCTTGTGTTTGGCGCATCGATGGTTTTTTTGGTTTTTTTTTTTTT
Source organism: Cricetulus griseus (assembly GCF_003668045.3). Classification (NCBI taxonomy): domain Eukaryota; kingdom Metazoa; phylum Chordata; class Mammalia; order Rodentia; family Cricetidae; genus Cricetulus; species Cricetulus griseus. Next base: position 61,699,835 of record NC_048595.1, on the reverse strand, counting down.
GGTTTTTTTTGGTTTTTTGAGACAGGGTTTCTCTGTGTAGCTTTGGAGCCTATCCTGGCACTCGCTCTGGAGACCAGGCTGGCCTCGAACTCACAGAGATCTACCTGCCTCTGCCTCCCAAGTGCTGGGATTAAAGGCATGTGCCACCAACACCCTAGATGTTAAGAATTGCAATGGGGATTTTTTTTTCCCCATGATAAGTATGTGGTGTCTTTCCTTATCTCTTCTGATTAATTTTGTTTTGACATCTATTTTATTAGATATTAAAATGACTATACCAGCTTGCTTTTAGGTCCATTTGTTTGCAATATATTTTTCTATCATTTTTTGCCCTGAGGTGGTATCTATCCTTGATGTGAACTGTGTTTCTCAGATTTAGAAGGATGGATCCTGTTTTTTTTTAATCCATTCTGTTACTCTGTGTCATTTTATTAGGAACTTGAGACCATAGATGTTGAGTTTTATTGGTGAGCAGTGTTTGTTGATTCCTATTATTTTGGTGTTGCTGCAGATGTTGTTATTGTTGTTGTTGTTGTTGTTGTTGTGGTGGTGGTGGTGGTGGTGGTGGTGGTGGTGGTGGTGGTGGTGGTGTGTGTGTGTGTGTGTGTGTGTGTGTGTGTGTGTGTGTGTGTTTCCCCCTCATTTTTATTTGCTGGTTTGAGATTATTTATTCTTTTGTTTTGATTTTTGATTTTTTATTTGAATTAGAAACAAGATTGTTTTACATGTCAATCCCAGTTCCCTCTTCCTCCCCTCCTGCCCTACCACTCCCCCCAACTAACACCCTACCTTTCTGCTCCCCAGGGAGTATGAGGCCTTCCATGGTGGGGGGCGTCATCAGAGTCTATCATATCCTTTGGGATAGGGCCTAGGCCCACCCCAGTGTGTCTTGGCTCAGGGAGTATCCCTCTATGTGGAATGGGCTCCCAAAGTCCACACCTATGCTAGGGATAAGTACTGAACTACTACAGGAGGTCCCATAGATTTCTGAGGTCTCCTTACTGAAACCCACGTTCCTGGGGTCTGGATCAGTCCCATGCTGGTATCCCAGCTATCAGTCTGGGGAGCAAGAGTTCCCTGATGTTCAGGTCAGCTGTTTCTGTGGGTTTCACCAGCCTGGTCTGGACCCCTTTGCTCATCACTCATTGTTCTCTGCAACCGGATTCCAGTTCAGTTCAGTGATTAGTTGTGGGTGTCTGCTTCTACTTCCACCAGCTGCTGAATGAAGGCTATAGGATGGCATGTAAGACAGCTTTTAATCTCATTATCACGGGAGGGCATTTAAGGTAGCTTCTCCTCTGTTGCTTAGATTGTTAGTTGGTATCATCTTTGTAGATCTCCAGACCTTTCCCTGGTGCCTGATTTCTCTGTAAACCTAAAATGTCTCCCTCTATTATGGTATCTCCTTTCTTGTTTTCTTCTATTCTTTCCCTCACTCAACGTTTTTGCTCCCTCATGTCCTCCTCACCCCTCCTCTTCTCCCCTTCTCATTTTCCCAGCTCCCTGCCCCCTCCTCCCTTGCTCCCAATTTGCTCAAGAGATCTTGTTCCTTTTCCCTTCTCCAGAGGACCATGTATGTCTCTCTTAGGATCCTCCTTGTTTACTAGCTTCTCTGGCAGTGTTGATTGTAGACTGGTAATCCTTTGCTCTATGTATAAAATCCATATATAAGTGAGTACATACCATGTTTGTCTTTTTGTGACTGGGTCACCTCGCTCAAAATGGTTTCTTCTAGTTCCATCCATTTTCCTGAAAATTTCAAGATTCCATTGTTTTTTCTGCTGAGTAGTACTCTGTTATGTAAATGTACCATTTTCTCTATCCATTCTTCAGTTGAGGGGCATCTAGGTTGCTTCCAGGTTCTGGTTATTACAAATAGTGCTGCTATGAACATTGTTGAACAGATGTCCTTGTTGTACGAATGTGCTTCTTTTGGGTATATGCCTAAGAGTGGGATTGCTGGATCTTGTGGTAGACTGATTCCCATTTTCCTGAGGAATCTCTATACTGATTTCCAAATGGCTGTACAAGTTGGCACTCCCATCAGCAGTGGAGGAGTGTTCCCTTTCTATTGAACAATTCCTGGGTTGAGGAAGAAATAAAAAAAGGAATCAAAGTTTTCCTAGAATTCAATGAGAATGCGGAAACAACATACCCAAATTTATGGGACACTTCGAAAGCAGTGCTAAGAGGAAAGTTCATAGCGCCAAGTGCCCACATGAAGAAACAGGAGAATAATCACACTAGAGAATTAATAGCATGACTGAAAGCTCTAGAACACAAAGAAACCAATACACCCTGGAGTAGTAGATGCAAGGAAATAATCAAATTGAGGGCTGAAATCAATAAAGTGGAAACTAGGAGAACAATACAAAGAATCAATGAAACAAAGAGTTGGTTCTTTGAGAAGATCAACAAGATATAAAACCTTTATCCAAACTTGCCAAATGGTGGAGAGTGAACATGCAAATTAATAAAATCAGGAATGAAAGGGGGGACATAACAACAGACACAGAAGAAATTCAGAGAATCATCAGGTTATAATTCAAAAACCTGTATATTCCTCAAGATTTGAAAATTTAAAGGAAATGGACAATTTTCTGGACAGATTTCACTTACCAAAATTAAATCAAGAACAGATAAGCAACTTAAATAGACCTATAACCCCTAATGAAATAGAGCAGTCATCAAAAGTCTCCCAACTAAAAAAAGCCCAGGACCAGATGGCTTCAGTACAGAATTCTACCAGAAATTCAAGGAACAGCTAACACCAATTCTCCTCAAAGTATTCCACATAATAGAAGCAGAAGGGTCATTGCCAAACTTTTTATGAGCCTTCAATAACCTTGATACCCAAGCCACACAAGGGCACAACTAAGAAAGAAAACTAAAGACCAATATCCCTTATGAACATTGATGCAAAAATACTCAATAAAATACTGGCAAATCGAATCCAAGAACATATCATATCCACTATGATCAAGTAGATTATTTATTCTTTGAGTTTTCTTTGGTATAGTTAACCTTTGTAGGTTTGAGTTTTCTTTATATTGCCTTCTGTAGAGCTAGATTTGTTAATAGATGTTGTTTAAGTTGGACTTTATCATGGGATGTCTTATTTTCAATCACCCTGTATGGTGATTGAAAGTTTTGGTGAATATAGTAGTCTGAGCTGACATCTGTGGTCTTTTAGAGTCTGCAACATAGGCTCTTCTGGTTTCAGAATCTCCATTTTGAAGCTGAGTGTAATTCTAATAGTTCTGCCTTTATATGTTACTTCGTCTTTTTCCCTTGCAGCTTTTAATATTCTTTCTTTGTTGTGTACATTTAGTTTTAGATTATTACAGGCTAAGGGGTAGCAATCCTAATATCCAACAAATTGGACTTTAAACTAAAATCAATTAAAAGAGATGAAGGAGGTCACTTCCTACTCATCACAGGAAAAAATCTATTTTCAATAAAAGAATATTAGCCTCAGTTTTCTCTTGGTAGTATGGGAATAATTGTCACTGACCTAAGATTACTTAAGTGACCAAGTTTATACAAAATGCTTACACGGGGCTTAGTAAATACCAGCTGTTAGTACCAACAGTCCCCAGTGGCTTTCCTGTCTCTGTCTTTTCCCTCCTTGTGATTGTATGGAGTGCATGGTTTCATACATTTATGCATATAGCAAGGGACACTGGCTCTGAGTGGACAAACCTGCCTATTTCCTTTTCTAGCCATCTTTAGCTAACAGTTCCATATTATCCCATTATCCGCTCCAGCTCCGGGGCAGTGAATTGTGTCCTGTGTAAAGCTAATGAACCATCACAAACAGGATCGGCTCTATTAGTACTGCTGCAAGTCACTGATTTTCATTATCCAAATGCCCACATTTATATATGCTATAAAGCACAAAGCCAGATTGTGTTTTAAAGAACGGCATACATTTACAGATAGAATTGTGCTGCCATTAAAAATAATTTTGAGGTTATTTTGAAAGAAAATAGAAGAAAGTCAGTTTTATTTTTATAATTAATGGGGACTCATCAGCTGATACCTACTATATGTATATCAAAAAAACAAGTATGATGGCAAACAAACCTTTTATATTGAATCCATATATTTTTAGTATTACCTGATGCTATTTCAGAAAACAAGGTATTCCAAAAAAGAAAAGGAGAATTCCTTTCAAGTCATGCCTTGGATAACGTTTTTTAAAATGAGTGGTACAGTAGAGAAGTAAGCAATAAATGAAATTAGGGAGTCTTTAGGTCTACTGCTCTTTGGCAGCATTAAAATGAACCATGCTTCCACCAAAGAAGTTCTTTTCATATTTAATAATTCCTGGGGTGAGCAGTTTGAAATGAATTAAATGGAATGATTATTTCTCCATCTCTGTCTGTGACCCGAGTCATGAGTATCAAATGTCCTCCAGCTAGTCCAAAGGTGGTGATGTCAGAAATGATGAGTTGGCCATTTCTGCCCATGTTTTATAACTGAATTCCACATGGAAGCATCGTGTTGCATAGTCTGTTTTTCCGCCCCTTTGCCTGATACATTAAAGATAAAGAAAACTGCTAATAACTTATTGGATGTAGCTACTGAACCTGGGCTGTTTGGTTCTCACAAAGCTCTGCTGTGTTAGTTAACAAGAAGGCAGAGCTGAACTAAATCTTTTCCCAAGGATGATGCATTTGTAGACTTGTGAGAAACTCTATAATTTTACTTTATTTATTCGCTTATCATATTTTTGCTTGGTATTTAATGCTATGGCAGGTACTGGAAGTATTAAGTGGACAGAAAAGTAAAGAGCAATCTCACTGTTCTGGAATTTATACTCTGTAAGAGAAGGGGGTTAACTGCTTCCTGTTTACCTCATTGTAAATGAGGTCCTCTTTCTAAGAAATGGGGTTGACTTTATTTCTCTTCTTGAACCATTCAGTCGCCCTCCTTTACTTTAGTCAAAAAACTCCTGATTTCTTTTCTATTCATAAGCATTATATTTTGTTATTAAGGTAGTATATCTAAGCTGTAGTCTGGAAGAATGTGAGGTGCCTTAGATCTTTTTTCCACATGTGCTATCTCTATGTGTGGGTCATGTGACCTGGTCTCATGGAAAGACCAAATTTCTTTTCATGGTGTCCTTCTTGACTGTGTGACTCAAAACCAGAGGAATTTATTCTCTCCTATTTTTGGAAGCTAGAAATCTGAACTTGAAGTGTGACAGGCCACCCTTTTCCAAGGCTCCAAGTAGTACACAGAGAAGAATCTTCACCTCTTACCTGAAGTTATGCTCAAAGACAGAAGTGATCAAAAAGCCAAACAAGTGTCTAGAATTGAAGGAGGTGAGGGGGCAGAAGATGAAACAGGCTTTTGAGACCTTGGTCATGAAGATACATGTAAGAAATTTGGGGGTTTGTTGTATTGAAAGTGACAAGCTGAGTTAAAATATTTTGAATGGAAAGAAGATAGGGTGGTGTGTGAGCTTTTGCAAGAATATTCCATGTGCAATGAGGCAGTGGGTGAGAATGAAGCAAAGATTGGTTGTGGGGATAAAAAGAAAAGAGGTTTCTGAAACCAAATCAGGAGACTTACAGATTGGTTAAATGTAGTGTGAGAGAGAATTGATAGATAATCTATCTAATTGAAGATGGAAGTTTTCTGTCTTTCACAAAGTATGATGCTGCCATTCTGCTGAACATAGGAGAAGGGACCGACATTTACATGTGGCAATGATAGAAAATGATAAAATAATTATGTTCAGTGCATTGTCTGCCACATGATACTCAATGAATTTGCATAGTGTCTTCTTCCAGACTATCTCTGTCCTTTTATGTTAAAAGTTTGGTTTTCATCAAGCTGATACAGTCATCAACCATCTCTATATTTATTTATGACTAAAAATGTGTTGACTGTGGACCAGCTAGGTAACACATCAGCATCAATGTTTGTTATCAGTAGGAAACAATAGGGTAAAAACAGCATACAGTGGTTTGAAGTTCCTTGAGGTATTGTCTGTTTCTGAAAATGAAAGCACCCAGAGTGTAATCCAGAGACTCGGCATCTCTTAGTAGTCCTGGTTTATTCAAGTGTCATTGCATTTATGGAAAGCATTTCTTGGTATCATCAGAAAGATTTTTCATCTTATTACTCAATTTGTGGCGTGGAAGGTACCTAAAGCCTTGTAGAAAAACATTTTTTTCAGTATTAGGAACCTAGAGTGTCACATATGCTAAACGAGGGCCACATCACTGGGCCTTATCCCCAGCCGCTTTAACTCTTTATTTTAAACAAGGCCTCACTAAATTGTCCAGGCTGGCCTTGAACTCATGCTGTAGCACAGACGGGCCCTGAACTTGCAATTCTCTTACTTCTATGTCCCAAGTACCTAGAGCTACAGTCTTATATCATCAAGCCCAGCTTTTTAAAAATGGGGTCTTAACTACATCCACAGGCTGACTTGGAACAGTCCATGTCTTTACATAGTCCTGGTTGGCCTTGAACTCTGGATCCTCTTGCCTCAGGAACCCATGTGGCAGAATTGAAAAACTTGGGTATTTATTGATTTTGTTTGCCCAAAGACCGTAAAATATATAAGGATGAGTAATTCTCATTTATATAATATACAATTTGAATTTTATCATTTTAATGCTGCACACTTCTTAGACTGTGGCCATGCTTATTGCCTTGTGCTTTTGTTTTCATATTGTGTGGCATAATTGTGTGGCATATTGTGTGGCTGAAATAATTCCAGCTTATAAATGAGGGGATTTATGCCAAAGGGGTTACAACTAGAAAAAAGCAGCGCTAAAATCAGACTCTTATTTCTGCTGCATCGCCTCCTCCCTTCTGGAGGGGGCAAGGTATTAATAATGAAGTACCTATCAATACACAGGGGTAGGAGCAGGTGGGGGGGTGCCTCAGGGCCTAAGAATTCTGTGTTCCATTAAATGAATGTTTTACCTTGATCTGGCAGCTTTCTTAGTTCTCTCTTTGATGCTTTGTTTGATTAATGATTCTTTGGGCTGCTTTAAATACCATATATATTAAATGCTACCTCATTACCCTTAAGAATTTTAGCAATGTTAGCAACAACGCCAACTCAGAGAATTTGGCCATCTGTAAGATCATGTTCACTTCTGGTACCACTTTTGATTGTGTGGGTCTCTGGATCTATGTTCAGCCTTGATGATTCACTAGAAATGCAAACAGAACACAGAGAAAACCATTATGCTTGTGGTTGTAGTTTATTACAACAAGACAGTGCTGCCTAGCCAAGGGTCGGGATGCATAGAACAAGGTCCAGGAGAAACCCAAATGCCACTGTGCTTTCTCATAGTGGGACAGTTCAGGAGGTAACTCTTCTCTTAGGAACAGTATGTGACAGTATTCTTGGAACACTGACATCCTGAGAAATGTGCCACAGTGCAGTTCTGGGTGTTCAGAACTTTTGCTGAGGTTTGATGCCAATGACCCAGGGTAGCTGGCCTTGTTTTGTCAGCACCTCAAAAGGTCAACTTGATATCGTGTGGCCCAACACTCCCACAAATCACATTGTGAGAGTTGACAATGGTGTATTCCAAGACCCCAGAGAAGGACATTCTTTTGGTCATAGCATTACAAAAGCCTGACAGTTACCTCCCAAGAGCTGAGGGGCAAAGGGCAAACCTCTTCTTGGATACAGTCAATTATTTACTACCTGGTGACATCTTGGCACTGTTAATTCATTCAAAATGTAGCCAGAGAGTACTAATGGTCCCTAGGCTGAGTGCTAAGAATACAGCAGACAGAAGGACGAAGGCCTTTCTCCCAAGGATCTTATCTCTGCAGCTTGCTACAGCATCCAAAGCTAATGGGAGTTTTCCCTTCTTCCCCTGTTTACTGCTTACACTGACAATCACCTCTCTGGTTATAGGCTTCCATGAAAAGTGGCTCTGAATATGTGCTGCAGGGTGGCTCAGCTCCCTTGAAAGCAAACTGGCAGCTCCCCAGCAGCTGACACATAGAGTAATCATATAACCCAGCCATTCTACTCCTAGATATGAACCCAAAAGAATGAAGTCATACATTCACATACCTATTCTCAAATGTTTGTAACCAACAGTCATCCAGGTAGCCAATAAGTAGAACCTAATGCACATCAGCCACTGAATGGATAAATAAATCTAATACCTTGTATACTAATTTAAAAATGAAAAAAAGAGCATGGTCTGTCCATAAAATGGACTATTATTTCATAGTAAAAAGGAATTAATTGTATATTATAACATAAATTTCAAATATTATGAGAAGCCAATAACAAAGGACCACTTCCTTAGTGGGGGGGGGCGGTGGTTGTGGGTGTGGGTGTGTGTGAATGAGCCTGAGTCCTTCTCTCTGCTGTGTTCTTAGCTACAGGAGATGGGGGAAGCATCGCTGTCCTGCTCTAAAGCCATCATCTGCCTTCCATACAGATTCACTCAAAGTCCACAGAGAACTAACATTTGTGTCTGCTCTTGACAGCTATTTTCCTCCATGTTCTTCGTCTTACTGTTTTTCATGGCCGTTTGCACACTTAGGTTGAGATGTTGTCACTGGACAGTGAACACAGCTTACTCATGTTGAGTTGACTGTATTGCTCAATATGACCATTCCATGCATGTTTCAGTGAATCAAAGAACCTCTCTGTTGGCTATTTTTGTTCCCTGATGACCAAGTCCTTCCTAATTCACATGAATTATTCATCTTAAATGTTGTTTTTATCTTATAATCTATTTGGGCCTTGTTCTCACTTCCTGTAGACTGTAAAACAGTCTATTTAGTGAACTTAAATGTTTCTGCCACATACGAGGCTAAAAGTAATTTTGAATCTAAGGGCTCCTGCCATGCACTCCATAGCTTAAGAGATGATTAAAGGGATCCTTGAACCTCCTCCACCAGGGGAACTGCTCAATTAACTTGTATACCAGCCATGGTCCTCTGGATGAGCCTTCATTGCTGAAGCCATCAGATATTTCTTGAGATGGGCTATGAAAAATGCCAGGTTTCAAAAGGCAATAAAAATTGGTCAATATCCCAGGCAGATGGAATTTCTTTGTATTGTATATTAGAAGACAGACACAAAAAGTGTTTATACGTAGGGTGTGTTCCATAACAAAATTAGATAATCTTCAGTCATTCATTTTAATCAGTTCAGCTCTCTCTAATTTAATATGGTTATCAAGTTTTTATCTTAGAATCAGAATCTTGAAGGGCCATTTACATCCTTGAGAAATTTACAAGGTCTGACACTTTGTCCCTGGCTTTGAAGAAACGATGTTAAACTAAAACTAGGCAAAATAGACTTGAGGAAAACATTGTGAGATTGGGTGTCATGACACGCCATGTAATTGTTTTCAAATGTTAAAAATCAAATGTGAAAAGCAATTCGTAATTATACTTGGGCTAATTGGAATGTTCCCAAGGAAACATCATGTTAGATAAAGGGATGATTTTTTTTAATATTGTAGCTACTTTAATTGTCAAGATCCTTAATAAGAACTGTTTAAAGCATCAGAGACCTTCCAGATTCTGAGCCACGAATATTATTTTACCCAAGTTTTAGCACATCCATGTTGCCAAAGACTGTTCTGGAACAATCCTAAGAAGGGCTTTTTGCCAGTCAGGAAAATCCACACAAGCACCTAAAATTAGTTTAATAAACCCCACCTGTCCTTCAGTTGCCTTTTGGGTTCAGCTGCCCCAAGGAGCCCAAATCAAGAGGGAACAAAGTGTTTTTTAGCTGCAGGCTGACCTACTTATGATCCAAGAGAACACCTCAGAATCAGAAATCAGGGGAGCATGGCCAGAAAAGCTCTGTGTGGTTGGCAGAATAGAGACGCCAGCACAAATTCTGAGGCCTCCTGGGATGTTTTGCATCTTGCAAAGCTAATCAGAAGCAGAAAAGGACCTTGGGGAAATCACCAGCCACATCTCCTCATCTCGTAGATCAAGAGCTGAAAAGTTGGAGTTAGAATGTGACTTCCTCAAGGTCTCTCAATTAGCAAATGACAAAACCAAGAAGACTCAAACACAGGTTTCCTTGGTCTGGATTAAGTGAGAATGTGCTGTGCGAGTACGTGTTTTGAAGACCCTGTCGGTCCACTTTCAGGTGTTTGCTTCCTATGTTTTTATTTGCTGTGTTCATCTCTTTCACCACTGCTAAGTGAATTTCAGCCCCTGACTTATGGCCAGATTATCATGGGAACATCCCATTCATTTAAATATGGTACTATTATAAAAGAATATCCAAGCAGCAAACCTCACCAATGAAGCAAAATTTTAAGGTCATAATTTTAAGGTCATTTCCACTCTTGCATTAATGGAGGCATGAAGCAGCTGGGCATGTGTGCTGTGGCACCTCACAGCAGCAGGGGCCTGATGCTTGGCTGGCTGAGTGTGCACCTGGGTGGATGACTGCACTTTATTTACTACAAGTTAATTTCTTTGCCAGCAGAATTAATAGAGATTGGAAGGAAGAAACAGATACTTGAGGAAAGGGAGCAGAGGTAGGATGGGGAGTGAGACTTCGGAAGAAATGGCAAGTGTTCATTTTCTCAAGTCAGCTCTACTTGACTGCTGTCATCCTCAATGCTCCCAAAGCTTCAATAGTGGGGAAGGCTTTCAGCTACCTCTTAGCTTCTGGAAATGGCTGCCAGCTCCTCAGCCAGAAATAACAGCAATGCTCATGCTTATTATTGGACAACACCAATCATGTCTACTCTCTACTTTGTAACCATGTGATCTGAGTGAAGACTGTAAGGTTGTTTTAAAACAGGAGAACCTGATGATGGAACTGAGACTGGCCTTGAACTCAGTAATTTAGCCCAACTGGCCAGGAACTAAAACTCAAGATCTTCCTGCCTCTGTGTCATCGGAGTACTGGGATTATGAGTGTGTGTCAATTGCCTAACTAGAGTTTTTCTTTTTATTTATTTATTTTTCCCTTTTTGATACCGCTTCCATTTTGTTTCTTTCAATTTTTCCCATTAATTTAATAATTTAATGTGTATGTGTGTTACATGCACATGTTTGTGACACTTTGTGGTGTGTGTGTGTGTGTGTGTGTGTGTGTGTGTGTGTGTGTGTGTGTGTGTGCCGGTGCGTGTCAGTGTGTGCCGGTGTGTGCCGGTAGATAGATAGGAAAGTCAGGGCACAACATGCAGGAGTGTGTTCTCTCTCATACCACCATGTGGTTCCTGGGAATTGAACTTAAGTCATAAGGCTTGGTGACAAGTGTCCTTACCCTCTGCACAAGGCCTCTGGCTGGTCTTCCTTCCTTCTATTCTTTCTTCCTTCTTTTTTCTATTCTTCCTTTTTTTTCCATCTTTCCTTTCTGTCTCCTTCCTTTCTTCCCTCTAATCTTCCTCACCTTCTTCTGTCCCTTCTTCCTCTGTCTCTCCTTCTATCCTCTCCCTTCTATCCTTCATTTCTTTCTTCCATCCTTCCTTCCATCCTTCTTTCTTTTACCCATGCTTCCTTCTATTCTTCCTTCCTTTCTTCCTTCTATATTTACTTTCTTCTATCCTTTTCCTTCCTTTTATCCTTCCTTCCATTTTTCCTTCCTTCTTGGCTTCCTTTCTTCCTTCATCCTTCCTTCCTTCCTTCCTTCCATGTATCCTTCATTTCTGGCCATACATAGCAAAGTTTACTTTGCTGAAAGGAAGGATATAGTTTGTGTTACTGAGGTGGCAAAGTCCAGCCAGTGACAGGGCCTCTTTATTCGCCAGCCTGTCCTCCCCATGAAGGTATCTGGGCAGGAAGGGTTCATATAACTTCATCCATAGCTGAGAGAGGAACTGTGGGCCTGCCAGGATAAAAGACCCCAGAGTTCCTTCATGCTCAGCCCTTTCTTTTCTTTTCTTAATTCTGAGACATATGTGTATGCTCATTTGAAGCATGTTGGCATCATGTCAGTTGAATGGTTTTTGTCAAGGCTATTCAGGTTCAGACTTCCATTCCCCAGAGGAACTCTTTGAGTGTCTCTCTACACTTCAAATTAGCACTTGTTAATCTTCTCCCACGGATGATTTTTCACAGCTCTGAAGTAGAAACTGCAAACTAGCAACACTCCATTCAGATAGAACCTACAGTCAATGTGTATTCCATTCAGAGGTTCATAGAGGTATCTGAGAGCTGCAGACTTTAAATGTAAAATGTCCAATAAAATGTGTAAAATGTATATGTGTATGGAGTGTGTGTGTGTGTGTGTGTGTGTGTGTGTGTGTGTGTGTGTGTGTGTGTGTGTGTGTAAGTAGGTAGGTCAGAGCACAATGTACAGGAGTTGGTTTTCTCCCATCTTTGAAACACACAGATCAGATCATTTTCTGCTTTCCTAACTGGTATCCTTAAGTGACAGACTGTGAAGAACCGTTGCTGCCTGGAAATGGTGCCGACCCCAGGAGCTTTATTTGCACACCCATATAGCACACAGCCTGCCCTATGGCTATTCACATGTCTAAACTTCCCCCATGGGGTGTGTAGTCTAGGTTTGGCTAATGGGCAGGAGAAAAAACTACGATCATTATCATTGTAGTACATGAATAATGGACTATCCTCATGTACTGCACAAGTTATGTGTGAAGCTCTTCACACACACTTGAAGCCTCACAGAAAGCCCAAATGGTAATGTGTTTGCTTGAGTTAGCCTAGCTTGTGCCTAATTAGGATGTAACTCCCAGTCATTCTGCCTCTAAAGCTCATGGTTTTGTCTGACCACACTGCCTCCTGAATCACTCCTCTCTTCCCCTGCACTTCAGGCTGTGAGAATCTCTAGCTGTTCATTGGGGTCTTATTAGCCTTGGGTTTCCCCCTTTCATTTCTCTCTTTTTGAGGATTATTTTTATTTTATGTGTGCAAATGTGCATGCACTCATGCATTCAGTGTCTGTGGAGGTCAAAAAATGGCATCCGTCCCTCTGGAACTGGAGTTACAGATGGTTGAGAACACCATGTAGGTTCTGCGAACAGAACTCAGGTTCCCTAGAACACTAGCCAGCATTCCATCTGGAGTTTTTCCCATTTTCATCAAGAGGATGAACAGGTGGAAGATCGATGTCGATGTTTGCTTGTGAAGCTCCCCGGCTCTGCTCTTATCTCCAGTTAGGAACAATTCTAGGTGTAGATTCATGTGACCTGGGCAGAGCAGTCACTGTGAGAGTGTGCTCTCAGTCAACTGGAAGTCATTTTAAAGGCTTTAAGGAGAAAATTTAAATAGAAAGTGAACAAAGCTACTCAAATTGTTAGACTCTTTATGGTATGAAAACTAAAACCTTAATCTCACCGTGTAAAGTGAAAACTTAATTCTACACAATTCAAAAGCACGAAATTCAAAACATAATTCAAAAGTAAAGTAAAAAATTAGTCTTGGAATTATGTGTCTTATGCAAATTATACTTTATGCCTTGATTCTAGCTGTGTGTGTGTGTGTGTGTGTGTGTGTGTGTGTGTGTGTTTTGGTTTCTTCCTCCTATCCCTGTTTTAAGAACTGTGAGAACATACTTTTGATATGTTTTCCTATCATATATTCAGCTCCAGCCTAGGAATATAAGTGTTCCTCTTGATATGATGGCTTTGTCCTATTTTAAGATTCTTTGGCCTGGAAGCAATAGAATTTTAATCAACTGAGCATGGGCTCAGAAGAAATAGATTGCTGAACGGCTAGAGATCCATGACAGGAACACCAACCGCTCATTCAGAAGCATACTACTGAGTGACAGAACTCGCAAAGAAAGGCCTGGCCTCAGGAAGCAAAGATAGGGTAGTTGTGGGATCCTCAGCTACATGGTCATATTCACTCTTATTCATTCTTAATCACTCATATTCATTCATACTCTCTCTCTACCTTCCAAATGCCTCTGCCCTAGATAGTATTCTGTGATTGAGATGTTCACTAGCCATGGCTACAAAATACAACGGCTGACATTATAACCTCCAGATATTTCATGGATGATCATTGTCATGGCATTCTTTTCTTATAAATATTTTAAAATAAGGACTCTGGTCTGTTTAGATGTGTCCAACCTTTTGATACAATGGCATGAAATTATCATCTATATTCTGCAAACTTTGTGCTGCCCAAGAGCCATGCAAATGACATACAAAAAACTCCACAAAAATCTCATAATGTTTTGAATACATTTATGATTTCATGTTGGACTGCATTCATGGCTGTCCTTGGTCACATGTGGCTTGCAGGTCATGGTTAAGCATGCCTGAAAAGTTGATATTATTGAGTGTATTTCACTTATATATGTAAATCTCTATAGAAAGAAACATTTAAGGCTTCTGAAATATAGTAAAATTATCAAAGATTCAGACAACTTAAAAAAAACTAAAATTGTGGTTAACAATTGAGTTTGAATAACACCCCATATCTTTTCTGTGAGAGGAAATAATTATAGCATGGTCATTTTGCAAGTTACATTAAAGCTCTACCATCTCCCTGGTGGCTAGTAATTGTAACAGGGTGACATCACACAGGCTCATGCATAAAAATGTCTCCCAGTTTACAAGTGGCTGTGGGCTTGCTACTGGCTGCTGTTGTGAGCACATTACACCTTGAGTCTCTTCTCCCTGGGCAGGGGCTTGGCATCTTCCATGTTTTGGTGGATAAATATGAGAGGCTGGAACTACTCAGATGTTAATGGTGATAAACAAGCTATGGAAAACCCATCTTGGTTCATAGTAGAATCTTTTTGTACTAGGACAAGATGAACCTTCTGCAAGCAAAGATTCTCCTCTCTTCTTTAGCCAAAAGTTCACCAGGGCTCAAACAAGTTCTTAATGGATTCCAGCAAGACTCTGAAGCTCTGGGAAAGAAGTTTCTGTTTTGCAGCCTAGAGGAATGTGCCTAGCTCAGTACCACACTGAAATCCAGACCCACCTGCATTCAAGCCCCAGACCGAGCTTCCAGTCTGGTTCCGATTTGGCAGGGGAGGGGGACCTTGGCATCCTGCCTTTATTGTTTTAAAGTATCACTGCCATTCTATAATTCACAGCTCACATCTCACCTCTTCCATCAGCCCTTTCCAGGCTGATGAGAAATCAGCCCCATCTGTACCCCAAGTATACACATAAGGCCCTTTCATTCTGCTCCTCAAGTCTATCAGACACAAGTGATTCTCAGTTGTCTGTACTGATAAAGAAATGTGTTCCTAGAGATAATCTGTCATTACACCTACCTAGCCTGTGGAGACTTTCCTCCATCATAGGAAGGTATAGGACCCATGAATCTAAGTCTGCAGGACAGAGAAGTGACAGGTTTGAAAGGCCATCAGCAGGCACAGTTTATTTGTGGTGGTGGGTTTTCTCTGAATATTTGATCTGTCATCTCTAAGTAGTACCAGTTTTCTTGTATGTCTTAGAATAGTGAGTGTCTTCTTAGAGGGTGAATCAAGTCACTTCAATAATGAATAATAATCTTTTACAGGAATTGAGAGCTCAGTTATTTTTTTCACCCCTATATTTAAGTTTTTTTAGATAACATACAAAGTGATGTGTTTTACCATGGCATTACTAAACATATGTGTTATTATACTTTGTTCTGTTTTTGAAAAATTTAAAAAATTTATTGATTTCATTTTGCTTTAAAAAGCTTTGTGTAGCCAGGTGGTGATGGCACACACCTTTAATCCCAGCACTTGGGAGACAGATGCAGACAGATCTTTGAGTTTTGATGCTAGCCTGGTCTACAGAGAGTGTTCAAGGACAGCCATGGCTACACAGAGAAATGCTGTCTCAAAATAATGGGAGAGAGGGAGGGAGAGAGGGAGGGAGGGAGGAAGGGAGGGGGAGGGAATAAGAGGGATGGAGGAGAAGAAAAATAAAGGAAAAGGGAAGTTAGTTTTGTGTATATTTGAGTCTTCCCAATTTTTGGCTTTTGAAGAATATCACAGGGCAGTTTTTAACACACATTAATATCCCTTTTTTTCTTCTATTTTGTCTTCTACTTCAGCTAATTTGTTGCTATTGTTTTTAATTATAATTAATAGCCACTCCTCCCATCCTTAAACTGTAAGAGCTTTGCATTCTTGCACAGATTCTTCACCTTAGAAGAGTCATTGCTACACTTGGCAGATGTATAGGCCAAGGACCAGGGAGATGATATGACATGGACAAAGATGCACTGCTGATAAGTAAAAGGACTTGGATTTCTATTTATGTCTTCTGATTCTGAGTTATTCTGATGCCATACCAAACTATAGATATCATATAGTTGGGTCCATACTGGTCTTGCTCTGTGGAAGATTGGCAAATGCAAACACATAGGCCTCTCTGTCCATATCTACATGAAGAAGCCACAAGACCAGCCAGGGCAGAGTAAGGACACCAGTTCAGAATTGCACAAAAAAACAAACATTGTCACATGTTTACTTGTATTTGCGCATCTAATTACACTGTTCCATCTGTGTGTTCCTTGTGTTGACTATTTGTATGTGTTTGAATTTGTCTCATTTTTCATTGTAGTAGAACAGATGTAACATGCAATTTACCATTTTAATCTCTTCTCATTATGTGGTTCAGTGTATTGAGCTGATGCACACTGTTACCATCACCCACCTCTAGAAGTTGTTCATATTCCAAATGAAACTCCACACCTATTCATGACTAACTCCACATACTCCGCCTCCCTTGAGTTCCTGGTAGCCACCATCCTACTGCCTGTGTCTTTCTATTTTACTCTCCATATAAGTGGAATCTATAACATTGACTTTTCTGCACTATGTGGATATTTTTTTTCCACTTAGTGAGTATAAAACGCTCAAAGTTCATCCATGTTGTAGCTTGGACCAGAAATCTCATTCTTTTTATGGTAATGTTTCTTATAGATAAGACTTTGTTTACCGATTCACCTTGATGAGCATTTTCTGCTTCCAACAGTAGCAAATAGTGCTGCTATCAAACACTCAAGATCTGTTCAAGTCTGTGGTTTCAGTTATTTGGGGTCTATACAGAGAAGTTAAATGTTGGATCACATGAGAATTCTATTCTTAGCATTCTAAGGGTTTTCCACAGTGTTTTCTCCAGTGCTGCACCACCTCCCAGTCCTATTCCCATGATTCAGGCTGACAACATCCCCTAAAGCATAGCCAGACCTCTATGTCTTTCCCCCAGCAGCTAGTACAATGTTGTTCCCAGTGTGCTGAGCAGACTTGCTCATTGTAATGGAGAGCCTAATGCTGAAGCTTCTGGGAATTTCCCTCCCCAGTATACTTCCCCTCATTTTTACCCCTCTGCTGTTCCCAAACTTAGAAAATAGCCATGAGAATAGTGACATGCATGTCTGCAGGGGGGAAAAAACAATGTGACTGTGCCTCTTTACAGTCTAATGAGCTGCTTTGTTGAATGGCTGTCTCCTTGCCCATCTCATGTTGATTTATGATTGCAAGCACAATCTGGGCAAGCTGAAGCCACATCTGCAATTTAAATGAAGCCCTTAATATCTAGTTAGAATGGCTGTCGTGGTAATCAAGAAAGCAGTTAGTTCTAACACTGTCAGCTAAACAGGAATGCAAACCTTAGTCAACTGTATGTTCCAAGGCAACAGCATGTTGGTACAAACCAGTGGATTCTGCACTTAACTTTGAAAAAGTTAGAATAGGGTTGACATTGGATGCTTTTGATTCAGTCCCTTGAGTATTTGCTTGTTTTGTTTTGAATTTTGCTTTTATTCTGGGTCTGAAGTCAGAACTGCATGAAGACCTGGCTATAGAGGAACACATGGATGCTAGGAACAGTTCTGAGCCTTAGGGGAAATATGCAGTATAGAGGCTATTCATGTCATTCTCCTCTAATCCTCACTTTGTACTTTCATCACCTCTGCTGCAGTTACCTTGAGTACTCAGGAAGAAAAGGGTACCAGTTTTTCCCATTTTGTGCAATGTTGTAACGTTCCCAAGTGGAACATTCCCATGATGGGAACATGCTCTACTCTTGTGCTTCCAGTGTTTGTATTTTACCACTGACTAAGACAGAGCTAGGTAATGGTTGATACAACACACAGTCTCCTTGCCTCAGGCTGTGAGCCTTGACCCCTGCACCACCATGGAAACAGGAGATGGGTGCTGGAGTAAGCATGCTTTGGAATTGACTTCTCCTCTCCTTCTGACGCTGTGTGCTACAAATTAGAGGTTCATACTGAGGTTATAATCACTGGCTTTTGGCAAACTCTAATGAGAGAAGGTCTCTGAAGGGTTAGGTTGCCCAGATGTGTCTGGGCTGCGTTCAGTTTATTTCCATTCTCTGGCCCCTCACTCCTCCCTTGTCATCATTAGCCCTGTCAGCTTCTCCTTGCTACATTCTCTTCTCTCTTTCAGACAATAACCTAGTCAGTGCTGAAGCCAAGCTATAAGCAATCATAAAAAAAACAAATTTTCAGAGGAGGTTGTTCTTATATAGGATTTGAAAAGCCTTGGGATTGGTGGCAATAGTTTGCCTCCAGAGAAACTTTCCTTTGGGTATACCTTCATTTCCCAAGGGACTCTGAGTTGATGCTGAGAAACCAGGTCAGCATTGTTGAGAGGTTGCTGGTGGGCTTCAATAGACAGTGTCTTCTCACATGGGCATCTGGTTAATGCCAGCTCTTTTGATGTACACACTGTTGGCTTAAGCATCCTTCAGTGTCTTGGGTGACAGAGGGTAATAAGGAAGAACATGTTAGATGGCAAAAATCCCAACTGCCATAGTCTAGATAGGTGACTTAGGAAGCTGACTGGCTATGTCTTATGTATAATCACCAAATTGACTGTGATTTACTGTCCAATCTACATGCTGTCTGAAAAGAATTGACAGTGCCTGACATACAGAATGCCCTTCATCTATGCCATCATTCCTTTCCTATCACTACTCATTTGTTCACTCTCTATGTGATTGGGCTTCCTAAATGACAATTGCTCATTGCCCTAGTTTACAATGTCCTAGCGCAGTTTCCTACTCTGCAAGTAACTTTTATTCTATCCTTCTGCTTGCTCAGATACTGCAGTTATCTCCTGGCCAAATTAAAGAACCACATTTAGTTCAAAAGAAAAACCAGCCAACAGTGAGCAATCTATTTTCTCTTGATGTATTCATTGGAAAGAATCCAAACAATGAAGATGCCAATCATGACAATTCAATACCCAACCATTCTGGGCAACACTCTATTCATAACTGTTCTCACCTGACACTGACAAATATTTTCCTCTACTCTTTGATATATACCCCACTAAGTGGTTCTTTGCCACCTGACTGTACCTACAAGGAATAATGAACTTTAAGTAATAGAAGTATGACATTAAGAATCACATGATGATTATGTAAGTACATTCAGAACCAATTGGAAATAACCATGGAAAACCTTAAAATTGGTGATCAGATCATGTTTTTATATCAAATATATCTAATACTGTTATGGAAATCCCACCAGAAATGACCACTAAGACACAGTTTACAACCAACTGTAAGTCTTTATTCCAGCCAACTGGGACTATATTCAGATATTCAGAACCCAAGTGTAGTGTCGAGTGTTTAGAGTAAAGGGTTTTTGAAGACAAAATCCACATCCTGATATCACACTTGGCAGCTGCAGGGGGATATTTAATGCAAGCAAGCAGTTTAATAAAAGCTGAGATAAGCAGTTAGCTGGAGTGGGGTTCTGCAAAAGTATTCAGTTTAACAGAAGCTAAGCTAGCTAGTAACTAGACCTTAGATTCTTAGACTACAGTTGCTTAAGTTTTCCACAAGCCTTCCCATAAAGGATACAAAATTCTAGTCAAGGCTAAAGTGGCCTAATACAAGATTGAGGAACCTCTGTGCTGTTCTGCCCCGTCACAGTAGACCCAAACTTGAGAAGTTTTCTATTTAGAGTTTTACAGGTGTATTGAAAATGATACACTTCATATATTTTTCAAATGAAAATTAAGTTGCATACATAATAAAATGCATGCTGAAGAAATGCTACAAGCATAATGTAGTCAAGTTATTGCTGCTGCATAAAGTGTGTATCCCTTCTCATCTTTGCCTTTGGTTCATCAGAAATCCGAGGGATTAGAAAATATTTATGCTTCCTGTGTTAAAACGATGCTTTCTAAGTAACTTGTAGAATTTGACTAAAAACAATTACAAGTACATTAAAAACATACTTTCAAATCTTTATAGTTTTAAGTATCCTTGTTACCCTGTGATTCATTTGTGCTCTTAAATTAGAGATGTGCTGACTGTTTTATTATCAGATTTTGAAACTCAATTTCATCTTGATTTAAATTAAGGACACAGTAGAATAAAACAAGGGTTCATTTCTCTGTAGGGATGTGGGTGCTCACTGGTATTTTCTTCATCTTTCTGAATGGGAAGAAAATGCTTGCAGTTGTTTCTTTGACTGAACTTATTATGTCAAACATGAAAGAAGAAACAGCTCATTGGCCATTGTCATGACAGTGCAGTGATTCAGCAAAATGAAGTTGATTGTCCAGACCCCACAAGCTTGGACTGTAAAAGGGTGGCCACATTGTCGCTGCCTGGCTTGTCTAGTCACTGCTCCCAATAGTTAACCACTCATCTGGCCCAGGAATTTTGGCACCCACTAAAATTTAGTCAGTTTATTTTTCTTCTATGTGATTTGTGATTCATGCTTATTGATTTATTGTTAATTTTGATTAAGAAACAAATCAAATTCACAACTCCAGGAATGTTACTTTCCTTTATTTAAAAAAAAGCAAAATAACTTTTAATTCATTCTTAACATGTTTGGATTCAGGGGCTCTTTCCCACTAAATGCATGCATGTTGAATATTCCCAAACACAACTGAACTGTTGATTGTCTGTTCTCTGTCAGTACCTCTAGCTACCATTTCAGTACACTCAATCCAAATAGACTCTGGGAGAGAAAAGCAGAGTTCTTGTTCCAACCCTTAAAACTTGATTTTCCCAGGATCCTAAGGCTAAAAAGAATATATTTGAGACTGCTCTGTTTTGCACTGAGAATGAGACTTGGTAATTATTTTTTACATGGATATATTTAAAAGTGGTTCCTGAATTAACACTGGATTAATCATCTGGAGTTGGAAACTTAAGACCTTCCAGAATTCTAAGCATTCCTCTATCACTTGAGTGACTTTTGCAAGAGATAATTTGCCACTCCACAACAATGCTGGGAATTTTTTAACTTTAATTTCTAACAGACTCCATTGAACTTCTTATAAGTAATTTATTTATGACCCAACCCAGCTTGGTGCTGGCTATTTCACTGGGCTAGTTTACTGGGATGTAATATGTAGGGGTGCAGTTTAAAAGCTATTTTCTGTGGGATTCCACCCATTCTAATACTAGAGCAGAGCCTGTTTCCTCTGCAGAGCAGCACTGTAATCTTATTTCACGTCTTCTGTGGTCAAATCTGGAGGAGCTAAAATGTTATGAGTCTTTGCCAACTTGACCATGTGTCTAGAGCTGTGCAACTAGT
Source organism: Cricetulus griseus (assembly GCF_003668045.3). Taxonomy (NCBI): domain Eukaryota; kingdom Metazoa; phylum Chordata; class Mammalia; order Rodentia; family Cricetidae; genus Cricetulus; species Cricetulus griseus. The sequence continues at coordinate 61,678,397 of NC_048595.1, read as the reverse complement.
CTGTAAGACAAAGAATACTAAGGAACATAATGACTACAACCCCCTCAACATAATTAACATATATGGTTTGACAGTTATGAGGACTATGAGATTTGAAAACAGAATCATCTCAGAAATTCTGAACTATATACTAGGAATTTTTATGTTCTATGCAATGTACTGAATCTTTATATAAGTTATATCAAATACTTCCAGGTCCATAAAATAGATGATCATTTTCTTTTTATAACTCATGAGCAATTGAATTTCATACACATAGCATGACATATTCAAACAAACAGTATTAAGTCAGACTATCCAAGTTGAGTCATGTGTTGCCCCATAAGTCACCCTGCCTCTTTCATAGTAGAACACAGAGACTTTTAGTAGTGTATAATATATAGATTTTTGGTAACAGTAATGATGACCCAAGCCAAAAAGTAGACAATGACGTGAATATATTGATAGTATGCTATGACACAGTATTATAGCCTTGTTAGTAATAAACAATATATCTAGAGCAAGGAGTGGAAGGCTTATAGTATTACTGGGGTTCACAACATGGCACTGTTTCTTGGGGGTCAGAGTAAAAGCCTGATCTTCATTCAACAAAAAGAACTTTACTATCCTATTCAAATACTTTATAGTATGATGTACTCCTTTGGGGAAACTTACATTAACAGCCATTGGCTTCTCAAGATAATCTAAAAAAAAAGTTGCTGTCTTGTCTATGCTTTGAGGCATGTGGACAGAGATTTGGAGTTATTATACAGACAGTCAAAAACTCTGCTTTTGACCAGTTTTCTTCAGGCTTTACCTGGAAGAGGTTCAATATGTATAGATAGAATTGGCCATAGGGAGATCAGGGATCTGGAGTTGAACTCATTTAAATCTATCAGTTGATGATGAGTTTGACATATGTTGAAGAAGAATACACATAACTTTGTCCAAGAAGCTTCAAAACTGATAGAAAGTAATGTCTGGGGAGGTGAGCAAGTAGAGACTTGAGAGCAAGGGAGAAGCAGGAGACCTCCTTTCCTAGGGATCTGAGACAACAGGACACTTAGGTTAGCATTGCATCGCCTTACTTTCCTTTTTGTCCTCTCTAACCTTGACACATAAAGACAACCAGCACACTTGTCTAACTTCACATAATTACTGATGTTTAAAGAGACTTTTATTGTGTCAAAATTTTTGTTGAATTATGAACCAGATCTGGAATTTTGAACTCTTTAGATCAAAATGTCAACAAAATTATCCAGAGCTACATGTCCAAGTGAGTGCTAGCCCTGACAGCAGAGTGGCTGCTTTGTGGTAGCTTATTGAGCAGGCACATTCTACAAAGATCCATGTTTTACCCGGACAGAAGAACAGCTGCTATCCTTTCTTCTCAACAAAGAACTCCTGTGTTTGAACAAAACTATGTACTGTGTGCCCAGCAGCAGAAGGGAGTCTGAGCAGTGATGTCAAAGTATACCATGATGTCACCACAATTCACAAAGAATTACAGTTAATGCCATGTGAAGTGGGGCCAAATTCAACACTTTCCCTCATGGGTACTTCACAGTCTGAGAGACAGAAGCAAGGCCAGAGGTCGGGTCTTTGTATAATTTTGTTTCGCATTCTCCAGACACCCTAATTTTGGAAGCAGGGAAGAAAGAAGACAGCCTGTTAAAGAAAGGCCTCTGACCATCTGCAGAGAATGAGTTCTAGTGTCTGCAAGCACCAATGTCTACACTACAATAATTCTTAGGCTCTCTCCTGGAGACTACTAGATAAACAAATTTTACTAAAAACAATATGCAAAAGGAAAAAATCCAGATGTGTTTAGCAATGCATTTACACAAGAATGTGGCCCAAACCCTGGAATAAACAAGGAAGGAGAAATATAAATCAGATAGGGAGCACCTGAGTGTTTGAATGCAGGCTGGAAATCAGAACTCCTCCTTCTCTTTTTCCCTTTCAGAGTATTTAGCCAACCATCATATGTCTAAGATTCCTGACCCCACTAAAGGCAGGGCAGGATAAGTTCTTTCAAATATTTACAACCTGAAAGATAAGTTACTCTTTTTGGTGTCTCATAATGCTAGCCTTGGTTTCTTGTTTTTCTTCATTGACTTTGTAACATAAAAAGATAAGAACTTGGAAACTAAAGTTATAGTTCAACTTAGGTAAAATGCTTGCATCTCAGCCTCAGTTGAATTCCCAGCCACAATGTAAGAAGCTAGATATGGTGCAGAAACAGAAAGATGGCTAGGGCTTGCTGACTAGTCAATTAGTGAGCTCCAGGATTTGTGAGAAACCCTGTCTCAAAAAAGAAAGTAAAATAAGGTCAAGAAAGACAAAAAATAAGGTTAAGGAAGATACACAACACCAACTTCAAACCTCCACCTGTACAAACACATACAAGTGCAGACACACATGAAACCCACAAGGTAAGAACCAAAGAACTAGTGTGGATGACCCGTGTTTTCTCTAGAATGTGCAGTGAACATGCTACTGAGGAGTTTATTATACAGAGAACAGGATTAGCCTCTGCCCCCCCCCACACACACACACAAATCCTGCCACCAGAAAATATCTCATTCCTGAAGAAAAAAAAAAAAAGGCTGTCCTCTACAATGGAAACACAGAGGTTGTTTAGTCCCTTCCCTCTGAGGAGATAGGAGTAGATAGACTAGAGTTAGAAAGGCTGTGTCCAGACAACCAAAGAGGAGAGCCCATATAGGGAATGCAAGAGTCCAGTGAGGGGTTACCCATGCTGAATGAAGTCCATGAGGAAGAGCCAAGAATCAAGTCTCAAAAGAATAACTGCAGGATGAACCTCTAGATGCAAATTCCTGGGAGAGCAAAGGCACAAAGCCCAGAGACTATGCCTAGGGAAAGGGTTAGGGTTAGGGACATGCCCTTAGGAGAAATGTGCATTCTAACCCTAGTTCAGTTCTGGAATAGGCAGTAATGGGCCAGAGACAGGGAAGCAAAGTGAAAAGTGGGGGCTGAACTCTCCTAATACAGTGCTGTGTTAGGAGAGGTTTCTTGCTTTCTCTCTTTTCTTTAGAATAAATTTAGAATAAATAAATTCTTTAGAACAGGGATGTCTCTTCCCCTGATGCCTGCTTTTGTGACCTATTCCTCCTGCCAGATTTTCTCATCCCACCTTGGTGGAGGAGGGGATGCCTAGTCTCACTGCAGCTTGCTATACCATAGCTGGCTAATATCCTTGGGATTCCCACCTGTATCTGAAGAGAAACAATGGAGGAGGAAGTGAAGGAGAAGGATGGGGGTGGAGGCATAGATAGAGGAGGTTCAGGGATTGGGAAGAGGGGAGGGAGAGGAAGCTTTGGTTAGGATGTAAAACAAGGAAGTATTTTTTAAAAATTTACACACACACATATGCCTGGAGAAGAGCATTCCAGTCTGAGCCAACAACTGGAAGTTGTCCTAAGAGAAGAACACAGTTTTGTGCATTTGAAAAACTCCCAGGAAAGTGAGTTAGAGAAAGACGGAGTCAGGAAGGAAGCTCAGTTGGATGAACCAGGATCTTGTGAGTCCTTGTAAGGATGTTGGGTGAAGGTATGGGAAGAGAAGTAGTCTTATAATTGAGAGGCAAGCTTCAGAGGAAAGAGGACCACATATAGGGAGGATTCTTCTGGAAAAAAATTGTCTTCAGTAAAAGGAGTTAATATTTTCATATAAATTTCTATTATCTAGTGATATAGTAGAATGTGGGAGAACTGCACCCTACCCCAGCGGGGCTAACCACCTATACAGCTCCTGCTAGTATGTGTGGCTATCTCCTGGATCCTGGCTACCTTAGAACTGCAGTGTTGCCTTAGGCAACAAGGTGTGACTGACAGAGGTATGAGTATCCTCCTTCCTGCTGTCTCATGTGATTCTAACCTCCAAGACACAATATGCTGTGGTGAGGAGGGACCACCCCCTAGTGATAACTAATGTGGCTCTTCCTGCCCTTCACCTCTGACAATATCATGCCCTAGGAATGTCATCTTCGGTAAGTGCTTTTTAACCTTTCAGAAGGATCTCAGAATTTGTTTTAATATGGATGTGATTTTAGTTAGTCTTCAGGATTATTGAAGGAATTAAGTGAGAAGTCACATAATTACCTAAGTATAGGGAATATTTGGCAAATGCTAGTTCATTTTACCTCTGTCTTTCTTTTTGTCTTTGCCCTTTTAACATTTAGTCTTCATGACCTTACTTCCTTTCTGCTCTTACCTGTTTCTGAAAGATAGTTAAATTCATCCTGTTCACGCTTTCGGGGAACATGCCTAGAGTCTATCTGATTTCTCCATAGCACCTCAACAGACATTGTAATGCTTAGATTCACTTGATTTACTTTAAGTTGGGCATAGTCAACAGATTCGTGTGTTACCCCCTGTGTGAAGCGTACTTTCACAACAAAAAAGTACTATATAAGCTGTTTCAATACAAAGATGTCCTGTATAATTTTTTTCTATGTGGACCTTTTGTTTTGGAAGTTTCCATCAATTCAAAACATTGCATGTACTAAGCAACAATTTGTTTTCCAAATTTATGACTTAAAGACCATAGTTTGCAATTAAGAAATACATACACATATAGCAAAGATCAGCCTTCATCTTATATGTACAGTTGAGGTAGTTCATGTTCTGGTTACCTTATATAGTTTTATTGCAGAAAAACATATTCCATTAGAGTTTTGAAAATAGTAAACCTAGTTCACGGGCCTTTGTGGGTGTGATTGTGAATCATAGAGATCCTGTTTTCTCATTCTGGAAATTTTAATTAAAATCGCCCTCCCAAAAAATAAAGGAAGAACATTTGGCATCCACAGTAAACTGTTAGACATGGAGTTGTTGCTGCTGCTGTTGGGGGAGGTAGGGAGGAAGGAGGTGTGAACCACAGGTTTCGATTAGGGATGACACCTCATTCATTTGCCACAGGTGCTTCCAAGTCACAAAGTGCACAAGAAACCATCCATTCATCCACTCTTGCATGTATGTTACTATGGTTATTGGGATCCAAATGACAGTATTCAACCTGGCCATTACTATTGCCATCTAAATATTTTACAGTACACTTCCCTGTGGTTCATGGCATTCTACAAGAAAGAATTTTGAAGCTATTACTTTCCAGGCATTTGATATTGAGGAAGTTAGCTTCTCAACCTCAGTGTTATAAGCTATACTTGAAACCATTCAAATATAAAAAGAAGTAATACTTGTGGAAAAATAATATTTGTGATTGTCTGAGAGAGAGGCAGCCAGTTTATTTCGCTGTCTCTAGAATGGTAAATGGGTTTGGTCTTCTCATATGACAACCATAGTCTATTGGATCTGGCTCCTAGAGAATAATGGCTTAAAGCATCTAGGGCCACATAAAAGCTCAATGGCAAAGGATGCTGCAGTTGCTCAGCAATGTCTGAGCAGGAAAAGTAGCTGCTCATGCACCATACTTTTCCCTAGCCCCAAGTGGCACAGTTTCCACCCTGGGATTAGGGTAGACAGTCCCAGTGCTTTGTAACTAGATGATTTGTTTAGGCGTCTTAAAAGACCTTGTATCCAATATTCTCTAACTGTTATGCTTCATTAGAGGTTCTTGGGAAAATATGCATCTGGGATCTGGGTGCTTTGAGAGTTTCCTGAATCTGCTTTTCATCCATTCATTACACAGACACTAGTTATGTCTGCTACAAGGAACACATCACCTATACAATTTGAAAAGTTCACATAGGTTACTTTTTTTCTATTGTTCTTCTTTCTTCTATTCTGAAAAGTTAAAATGCAGACACAGGGTTTACCCCCACTTACCATACAGCAAATCTATGCAAGTTCACATTATGTACTCACTGTACATAGCTTTCTCGTGTCTGGATTTATTCTTCCTAACCGTGGTTTTTCTTTTGGTTTAATTTACTCATTTAAAAGTTTTTCAGTGTATTACATCAGAAATATGTACTATACATCTTATTGTAAAGATCTTACTCTTGAAGAACATGATTGGATATTTTATACCTCCCCTACTTCTAAGCATAATTAGGAAATGAGGTGTAATATCTGCAAGAGCATACTATGCCCCATATAATTTTGTCTGGATTAAATAATTCAGAAGCACTCTGATCAGATTTGCACTTTAGTTTTCCATATTTGTCTTTCCCAGTGCTGAAAATAGAGAGATTTAACAGCATCTTACCTCATGGGTTGGATCAAGAACAGCTTGACATCATTGGCTCAGTATTTGATGCTTGCAGTTGAGGTCTTTATGGGAAACTATTTGAAACAGGGCCAGCATGAACCCATCTAAGAATATTTATCTAGGGTATAGCATCTGCTTAGGAATTACATTTATTTATATTATAAAAATGACTGCTTGTTGGATTTGTTTTCTTCTGTGACTTCAAGTCAAGATGTTTTCATACGGTACAACATCTAGAGAATTCCAGTCCTGTGTTCTACCTAGTCACTTACTATCAGCTGTGCAAAGTGAAGGGAAAAAGCCCTTTCCACGTGCACTGAAGGCTTGCTGCCTGGAATCTGCAAAATGTATTGAAAGTCAGTGAGGCAACTGGACTTCTGACTGTGGTGGTCTGTGAAGGAGCCCCTTCCCTACTGTCTTTAACAAGTCTCAAGAAATGAAGGAGCATTGGCAATGTTGTGTCCATATTTTCTACCCATAAGTAAAGAAAGGGGATGCATATCTGTATGTATGAATGTGTATGTAAGAAAGAATACAAAACATCATCCATTTAAAGTGTAAAAGCCAAACATGGTGGTCTATTAGTTGCTTATAAACATCCAAAAGATTATTATTGGTACTAGTTTGTCTCGGGGCATTATTGGTGCTATTTTGCTTTGATAATGTCTTATACTTTGTAGCACTTGAGATCAACATTTGGTGAATTTAGCTACACTGTAGAATCATTTTGGATGGGGATGAGGTTAGACCCCTATTCCATCTGATATTTAGTACCAGAATATGAAGAAGCTGCTTAAGACCAAAATATTTAGCTGGATTTCCATCCCTATCCAGAAGATTTCTTGCAGCTGCCAAAATAATAAGTGGTCATTATCTCACTTTAGTGTCTTGTCCAGAATGGGTGGGTCTGGGAACTCAGTGACCTGAACATATCCTTCTGTGGCATTTTACTAATAATTAGTGTTGGTGCACTTGGGAAATGGTCTCTAATAAACTCTAGCCCTTTATAGAGGTTTAAATGTGACCCCCATCATTTGTGATATGTCCTTTTTTTCCTGTGCACACAGATACACACTGTGTGTGTGTGTGTGTGTGTGTGTGTGTGTGTGTGTGTGTGTGTGTGTGTGAGAGAGAGAGAGAGAGAGAGAGAGAAAGAGCGAGAGAGAGAGAGGGGGGAGGGAGAGAGAGCAATGATTGTCATCAATGATTTCCACTCTGGAATAGAGGGGAAAACTAAGTTTGCCTGTCTGTAACGTGAACTGAAATTGCAAATCAGCCATTATAGTTGGAATGTTGTATTTTATTGCTTCTGAACACTCACGGTGCATCTCAAATCTCAGATAGCATGATAAGCAGCAGACTAAGCAGCAGAAATACAAAGATACACAATACTATTTGATTTATCAGAATAAAACTATTAGGTTCTCTCCCAAAGCCTATGAATGAGCCAATCAAGGGATTTGGCCCAGTTAATGATGTCGAAATGAATTTCACCTTGTAGAGTGGGCTTTAAACACAATCATAAAGTGGTTGGTTTCTCTCATAACATCTATGCCACTATTGTACCAGTGAACATATCTTGCCAAACTGGTCACTATTGTAGCTTTCAGGGTTCACAGCTGGGTAATACTACTTGAGACTTTTTCCCCTAGCAATATATATATGTAATCTTCTAGCACTATGAAATCTAGGCATGAAACTTCCAGGTCAATACCAATTTAATTTGTCAGTGTTTTATGATTCAGGCATTTTGGTGTCTTCAGCAATAGAATTTTAACATTATGTTCTACAGGATACCCAAGAATAATGGCAATAGGCTCTAATGATTGAAGCAGGTACTGGAACCCCACCGACTCATGAATAGGTAACCCATACCTGACACTGAGCTTTTTATTTATATGGTGTCTGGGAAGTTTATTATCCAGAATAAAAAAAAAAACAGATCTCAAATTACCCACAGTGTGATGTTAGGCAAATATGTTCATTGTTCAAGCTCCATAGAAGTTCTGTAACCATTTGAGTTGGGTATGTATAAAATAAATTCCCAAAATAATAGTGGTTTACATTAATAAAGCTATGTTCTCTCAGAAAAAAAAGGAAGCTAAGATATAACAAGTCCCATTGTGGTACAGAAGCTAGACTAGGTGCTATTCCACCCCTGCATAGGTCTGTCCTTCTCAAGGTTGTCCCATTTTTCATGATGGTTACAGGGGCCAACAAGAAGGAAGGCAGGTGGAGGGTGGTAGGGAACCTTACCCAGCTACATCAGATTCTTTAACTAGTCTCCCCAGGACACATTGTATTTCCATTTATATTTCAATAATTAAAGTTTGGATGTATGGCCAAGGATAAATGACTTCTTTTAACTCAAAATAGTACCATCCCAATATAATTGGATCTGCGTTACAGGGGAAACATGAAAGCATCTATGATAGTTACAATCCATAGTCTCTATTATCTATAAAGAAAAGGCCAAGAAAGCATGGAGCTAGATTCTGGAAAAGGTTTTCTTTGCACCAAGGATGCTTCATTTAGAGTTTGGGGGATGAATAGAAATCCTCCAAGCACAGGATGGATCAGGAGGCTTCAATGCAGAAAGTATAAAATGCTCAAAGGCACAGAAAATTCTGGTGTTATGCTAACCAATTCAGCCCATTTCTACATTCCTAGTTACTCTCTTTTCTGTTAACAATAGATTGAAAAGCAACAGTTTAAATTCTAATTAATCTAATAGTCATTCATAATCAACAGATTGAAACATGTCAAGAGTGATCACCCTGATATAATTGCAAACAATTTTCATCTTGGACCAAACTAAGACCATTTTATCTGATGATAAAGTATTTCACATTGTGAAAATAATTGAATTAGAATATTTTGGAATCTTAATAAGGGGATTGATGCAGAGGAAAATTTAAAAATCAATGTGTCAAGGAGATATTTGTGTCTTAAGCATTGAGATTAAGCAATGCCCTGTTAGAACTGACTTGCCTCATATCCTAGGGTCTACAGACCCACCCTGAGAACGCTAAGTGGGGCTCTGGCCAAGTTACTCATATAGTATGTCACCTCCTATTTAGCCATTCCTACTATGACTGTTACTTTGGATCTAAGAAAGATAAATTGTTCTTTTCTTAGCACGGTTTTGAAATTGTAAGACATCTTTAGAATTATGTAAGGACTTTTTAATGATTATCTCCTCGGGTTGCATTAGAGACATCAGTTTCTATTAAAATTATCCCAGAGAAACATAAACCAAACCTGAAAGTTCTATAAAGTTAAGGTATAGATCCAGTTAGTTTGAGATGCCCAAGAACACACATTCTCATTACCACTGCCCACCTTGTCCTTCTTCAAGGATCTTGTGATTCTGAGGAGCTTGTCATCTCAAACCTGTCTTTGTCCAGCCCTGAGCAACAGAGCACCAAGAGAGACTCTGAGTACCATGTATTCTCAAGGGAGTCTGTTGCACTAAAGAACCTAGTTTTGTGAGCATTTTCTCCTGCCTCTAGGTTTCTTCCTATTTCTAAGTAATCAGTGTTGAATGTTGAATGTGGTGTAAATATAAAGAATATGGTGTAAATATCGCAGCCACATGTACCCCACAGCTCTTCAGCCCTCTGTAAGCTGAGAAGATTTTTCCTCCATGAGGTCTTCTCTGATTCTCTCATCAAAGTCACTGCATTTTTTTTGCTCTCGGGATACTGTGTCTGTATTTGTAGTTTTCTCATGATTATCTGCTTACTTTTATGATGATTTGGCTATTATCTTCCTTCCAGCAAGACCAGAAGTCTCCTTCAGGTGGGCCCATATATGCTTAACTGTATCATTGAACTCTGCTCCTCACAGAGCAACTGATCCTTAGCAGATCCTCACAAAATGTTATTTAAATTGCTAAATATTTTTTGAAGTAGGTACTTCTGCAACTTCCCTTTTATACTGTCCTCAAAATACAAGTCTGAAAAAAATACATGTTCCATTCATGTGGAAGCCCATCTACAGATAAGAATTTTGAAAATAACTCTACTACAGCTCTACAGAAACCTATCAGAGAAGTTCTAATGACTAGCTATGAGTCTCTTGAAATGTCACTCCATTTCTTTTTTATTTCATCAAAAACAATAATTGAAATAATTTGGTAGCATGATAAGGCTTTGGCATTAGCTCAGTATGGAATTCCAGGATATACCACCTGGTTTCATATGGTGTAGTTGTGTTTTTCTTTTCTTTTTTTCTCTTTGGGAGCCCACCACCCAGCTCCCAAATAGACACACAGAAACTTATTCTTGTTTATGAATGCCTGGCCTTAGCTTGACTTCTTCCTAACTTAAATTATACCATTTATCTTTAACTATGTTTATCTCTGGGCTTTTTACCTTTCTTTATTCCATATATCTTTCTTTCCTTCTTACTCCATGGTTGGCTATGTGGCTGATCCCTGGCATCCTCCTCTCCTTCTCCTTCTTCTTTTCCTTCTTCTCCTTTTCTCACTCCTTGCTCCTCTTCTCTCTAGATTTCTCCTCCTATTTATACTCTCTGTCCACCAGCCCTGCCTATTTCAGCTCTTTATTAGACCAATCAGGTATTTAGGCAGGCAAAGTGTCACAGTTTTACAGAGTTAAACAAATGCAACATAAAGAATGAAACACATCTTGGCATCACTAAACAAATATTCCACAGCATAAACAAATGTAACACATCTTAAACTAATATTCCACAACAGTATTACCTGGCTTGTTTCTCTAACTTAAACATAGGGAAAAAAAAAACATCAAAGATACAAAGAAGCTTGCCTGCCTACTTGATAAAGATAAGGTTTCATTGAAGCCTGATGTGCACCAACTATGAATAGTTTGCTGAATGTATTTAAGAACATATCTGCTTATTAGCCAAGTGTCCGTAGGTAAAACACATAACTTGAACCATAAAATGGAGATACCTTACATGATCATTTTTAAAGTTAATGAGATATTTGTGTTTGTTTTATACAGGAAAGACCCAGACAGAGCCATTCCTTCCCTACACAGACACACAAACACACACACACACACACACACACACACACACACACACACACACACACACCTATGTCAGTGTTACTGAAACTGTTACTGAAAAAACTAGTATCACAACATTAAAGAAACGTTAATCTACAGTTGAAGTACTCTTATTTTTTAAAATACAATAATGAACCTAATGTGCAAAACCCTTATGCAGTTTGTATTCTAAGTAACATTCAGCACTTGGAGATTATTGACAATGTTTCCAGTTGCTGTTACTTCACAATTGTGTATTTTCTAATTTGAGAGCGACATCATTATTGACACTGAGAATTACTTTTGTACTAAGATTCTAGAACATCAATAGTTTAGAATCTATTTTTAATTTCTCCCCATCCTTCCTAGTACCCATTCTCTGTCTTCCATAATCGTCTCACTTACATACTTGAACTATAAAGATATTTTTATGCATACTACAGATTTCCCCCTAAGCCTGATTCATATTCTATTAACTCTCTTTAAAATGAAGTACATCTTATGTTTCTCAGAGATGAGGGCTGTGTGTGTCATTTGGTAGCCATTGGCCTTACCATAGATCCCTGCGCTGGGAGGTGCCTTGTTGAATTATACATTTCTCTTTCTCATTAGATTGTTGGCTGTGATCACCAGTTGGGAAGCACCGTCAAGGAGGATAACTGTGGGGTCTGCAACGGAGATGGGTCCACCTGCCGGCTGGTCCGAGGGCAGTATAAATCCCAGCTCTCTGCAACTAAATGTAAGACACTACAGAGATGGGCAATTTTGTACTTGTTGACTTGTTATTCAACCCTCACCTCTCTGTGGCTCCCCTCTGTAACTGGAGAATAAAACATCTACCAAAGTGAGAGGAATCTGAAAATTTGAAGTAAATATGTTCTTATTTTGTGGATTCATGTGGAATAAGTCAGATCACCATTATAACCTGAGGGAGGAACCCTTTGCTTCTAATACACAGTGGGAGAGAACATTAGAGACAGCCAAGCTTTTCTGCTCAATGGGAATACAGACTGCAACCTAGCTCCTGTCTCATATGTAGTCTGAGATGCCTGATTAAATTATCACAGAGAAAGTGGGGAAATCAAAGTAAATTCACCCCTACTACTGCAAAGTCACATGGCCCCCATTACAAGGTGGCCTGAGGTCTGTGCTGGAAGTAGGCCAAAGTTTGGTGATACCATTTATGTTTGTGAAGCCATTTGGTGATCTTTGTGTCCTCATCTCCCTATATCTGGAAGTAATATGTGCCTACTATACATGTGTGTGCTTTGAACTCCACACTAGCACCTCATGTAGTCTTTATAGGAACACCATTAACAAGGTAGTCTTAATTTTCATGTTACAGAGGACATGACTGAGACCTTCCCAGATGGTATGACTTTCTTGGGTAACATAAAGAGGTAATATTTGAGCTCAGAGTTCTGAATCCAGTACCTAAACACTCATTCCTCTACTGTCCCATAATGCTACTGAGTAACTCTGGGGTTAGATATTTATAAAGCAGATAGATCAACTCAGAAGACCAAGGGCATCTGCCTAGTTGAGTCTTGTAAGAATAGAAGTCATAAATGTTGTGGTATCTAAACCATGGAGCTGCATGTCCATGTGAATTTTTGTAATAGTTTCCTCTGTGAGGATCACTACACAGAAAGAAGTGTGGCCATTAGATTCAAGGGCATGGGTTTTAGAGCCATTTTGACCCTGGCCTAATGTTTTCATTTTCTACAACCCTTCAGTATGTTATTTTCCAATATCTATTTCCATATGTCTCTGCAGCCTGGGAAATAAGAATAAATTTTTGAGTGTGGTTTTGTTCTCTTTACTTGTTGATTAGTTAGAGGAAAACAATTGACATGTGGCAGGTTTATGGCTTTAAATGGACCTGCAGGTCAAGAGCAAAGGCAGATGGAGTTCTTCTGGAAAGCACTGAAGAACTATTCCATGAAAGCCATAAAAAAGGCACCTTGCCAAAAGGGAGGAGCCTCTTAGGAAGAGGGCAAGAAGAATAACCAGGGATGTTTAAGCACATGAAGAATTGTAGATCCCTACTTAGGAAGCTCATCACATTTTCACTACCCTGGAGGCAGGGAAGAAATGTGATTGTCTGAAAAACTAAAACTTCTAAGAATGCTGGCAGCTAAAACGAAAGATGGGGTGACTCAGACATTGATAAAGCATATCCAGCAAGAGTTTTCTTTGCTCATATGTGTTGGTCATATATATTGGTAGGGTTTTTTTATATGATGAAGAATTAAGGAAGTCAGATGATGGAAACCAGAAATGGGTAGGGGTAGCATTCTTCTGTAACCTCTGAAATTTTGGTAGAAGAATTTTATGAAAAAAAATGCACTTAAAGGGCCACTCTTTTTTTAAAAAGAAAAATCTGTCAATAGTTACTGAAATACCTGTCTTGAGTTAAAGCATAGTCTTCATGGTTTTTGCCTATTTGGTTTTTTTCGTGTTTTTTTCCATTTTTTATTTAAATTAGAAACAAGATTGTTGTCAATCCCAGTTCTAAAGGGCCACTCTTACCAGAATTCTCTAGGAAATGCTGAAGAATTAAAATCTTTCTAATTATTTGTTACACAATTGAATTGGTGTCCATTATCCAGGAATGCAGGAATTGCCATTAAGCACAAAGGGTTGTTAGGCATGTGTGTAGCAACTGCTCTCTGGTGACTCCTGGCAGCCTGTCTTAATAGAGGGTCTTCCTTTATCATCATGCCTCTACCTTTCTTCTTACCCTACTACTGGGGACATCAGGGACTCCCAGGCTCTGAGCCATGGCAGTACAGGAAGAGAAGCTCTGAAAGAACAAACTGAGGCAAGTTGAGAGCCATATGTCACCCGCAGTTTTGCAAATACATACCTCAGTGAAAGGGACTCCATCAAGACCAACAGTGGATAAATTATAGAACACACAACCTGATGATTATACCTAATGACAAAATGCAATTGATTCGTTTACCTTAGCCCTGATGATGCCTCATGACAAAAAGATTTATATCAATAAAGCCCAACATGTGCGTGCTCCTCACCACAATCTGTAGCAGATGCTGAGTGAGCTTCGTCACTTAGATTTTTCTCCACCCCAGAAGAATCTCCCTGTCCTGGATTTACAGACTTCAAGGCAGCCCACAGGCAAGGGTGATTAGCTGTTCAACAGGCAGTGTGCAGGCCAGGTGAGCATGCTCCACCCCTGAGGCTCCAGAGGAGTGCTGCCAGGTCTCTCCCGGTGTCTTGCCAAAAAGATCCATAAGCCAGCCACATGCTCACTTCCAACTCCTAGCCCTTGGATTCCCCACACTGAACTCATTTTCTTTCTAAATTTATATCCAAGTTTTTTTTCTCATGTTATCAAAACTCATGGGAACAGAGGGAAAACAAAAGAGTGGAGAAAGACCAATGCCAAAAGTGCCAGAATGAAAAGAAAAAAAGATAGGAGTAATTTTTCAAATGGCTGCTGGTGAATGTAAAGGAAGCCACCATTTTATCAGAAGGCATTATAATTGCCCACTCCTCTGTCATAGCAAAAGACTCCATTGATGGTGGTCAATCCTTCTTTCATATATGATTGACTTCCTCAGACCAATAAGGAAAAATAATTAGCTAACTTTAACTTGCCTTTGATTCTTAAAATGTAAAGGCTCATTTTTTCTCACAAGCCTCATTGACATGTGAGGTAGTATGTGTCTTCTTAGATCTCTACATCCAAATCTACCCTGTTTGCTATGAATTTATATTCATTTTGCAGAACTTTCTAATGTCACTGTAGGTTTTGAAGCCAGCAGGATGTCCTCAAGCTCTCTCACCACACTCCTTGAGGGGCAAAGATCAAATATGTTAATTTATATCAAAATAAAATGAATCTCCTACATCTCAGGGATGCCCCTCTCAGGCTTATAATGGCTGACTTATAATGGCTAAAGGTTAGAATATTCCTGGACTGTCAGTCTGGCTCAAAATTTTTGAGACCTCGGAAATCTACCAGACCTCCTGTAGTAGTTCAGTACTTATCCCTAGCATAGGTATGGACTTTGGGAGCCCATTCCACATAGAGGGATACTCCCTGAGCCAAGACACACTGTAATGGGCCTAGGCCCTATCCCAAAGGATACAATAGACTCAGATGACCCCCTATGGAAGGCCTCACCCTCCCTGGGGAGCAGAAAAGATTTGTGATAGGTAGGGTTTTAGTTGAGGGAGGTGGTAGGGGAGGGATAAAGAACTGGGATTGACATGTAAAACAATCTTGTTTCTAATTCAAATAAAAAAGATTAAAAAATTTACAAGAGAAAGGAGAAACACACACACACAAGAAAAAAAACAAAAAACAAAACAAAAAAAACCCGCAGGCCCTCTAAGTATAAAATACAGAAATATTTTCCCTCGTGTATTATTACTTCCGGTTGTACTCATAATCCCTTCAAAGATTTCTATCCATTCATTCATAAGCAGGCATTTAGGAGACAAAGGCTATGCACTGATGAGCTGTTCCCAGTGCTGGAGATGCAGCAAAGAAAACAGGCAAAAGAACCTATTTCTCCATGAGACTTACAAACTAGTATGAGGAACCCTCAGACAAACAGATAAACAAATAAGATGCATATGTGTCATTGGCTACTAGAAGAGATGGAAAACAATAATCAGGGAAGGTGAAGAGCCTAGGACGTGGATGAGCTGTCAGCCAAAGGCTGGAGAAGAGTTGCAATTTTAAATAAGTTAGTGAGAAAAGGACTGGACGATAAGAAACCTGATACTTGATAGAGGTGAAAGGAGGTCATGATAACAAAAGTCAGGTATTTGGCATCGTAACAGAGAAGAGAATTCCAAGCAGAATGAAGGACAAATACAATGGTCCCAAAGTATGTACATTTGTGACAAATTCAATGAGGGACAGCAAAAAGCTTTTAAAAGCCTAGAGAAATGTTGAAGGCAGGAAGGCAGTGGGGTGAAGAATGCCATGGGTGGTGTGGCGATTTTTTTTAAGGAATTTGGATTTGGATCTTAGTCTCAGTGAGATAAGGAGCCATGGGGGATTTTGAAGAGAATGTCTGAATGGGAGCAGAGCATGGAATTGGGATGACTATGGAAGTAGGAGACGAAGTCTGGAGGCTATTGCAGGAAGCTAGGCCAGAGGTAATGATGGCTTGGAGCAGTAGCTGTGGATAGGACGAGAAAGGTTCAGTTCTAGATCTACTGTATTTCTAAGGATCTAGGACGCCATTGATTGAGACATGTTCCATTATTTCATGTGCCACATAAAGAAGAAAGAAGCTGTCATTTAAACTATGATTAGAACACAACTTTCTAATGGATCACTCCAGGTTTTGACTTCATCCTTCATTTTAGAAAGATTTGCTTTACATTTAGACATATTTAATCATATACTTCTTTATATGTGAAAAAATAAAATGCAATTAAAGTAAATTAATAAGTAAAACTAAAACTAAACTTGTTTTTTTCAGAACTCAGCCCTTTTGAAATTTCTTTGGGTATTTTTTAAATTTTTTGAGACTTTCATATTATGAATATTTTATTTACATTATTTTTACTCCACCAATTCTCCCCTCCAACCTCTCCCATGCCAAATTTATGACCTCTTCTTCTTTGATTATTCTGCTTTACACAGACACACACAAAATCCACTTATTCCACTTACTGGCTCTTATGTATGTGCATTTAGGGCTGCCCTCTTGAGATCGAATAATTCTGCTAGCTAGTTTCTATGTCAACTTGACACAGCTAGAGTAAGTTTGGAAGATGGAGGAAACCCAGTTTGATTTAATTTCTTGATTCAACACCATCAGGACAACTCATTGGTATTGGTTGTGGTACTTACTAGTACAGTACATCCCAAAATCAGGAATTTAATCCCAACACCTTTTTAATTATTCTTCATTTGAAAGTAATTTTGGCTGTTTTATTTTGGTTCTTTGCCTTTCCATATAATTTTATAGTCTTCTTGTCCATATCTACAAAAATTCTCCTGAGGACTTTGACTACAAGTATGTTAATTCTTCAGATAGTTTTAGTAGAGAGGGGAATACATGGCAACTTTAGTATAATGAGTCATTTGACCTGTTAGGATCTCATGCCTCTGAACTAATTAGGTCTTCTTCAATTTCTTCATTAGTCCTTATTAGGTCTCAGAAAACAAATCCTATGGCTTTTAGGTTTGTACCTTTTGTATGTTTCATCCATTACAAATGGTACTGTATTTTTTACTTACCCCTCCAATTACATATTACATTTTTTTTTTTTTTTTTGGCTTTTCAAGACAGGGTTTCTCTATGTAGGTTTGGAGCCTATCCTGGCACTCACTCTGGAGACCAGGCTGACCTCAAACTCACAGAAATCTGCCTGCCTCTGCCTCCCAAGTGCTGGGATTAAAGGTGTGCACCACCAACGTACGGCACATATTACATTTTTTACAAACATAATCAGTTATTTATTATTTTTACCATGTATTTTTGTGTCCAGCTAAATTCACTCACTAACCCTATGAGTTTTGGTGAATGCTGGGATTTTCTACATAAACAGACATCTTGTTTACTGATAAGTATTATTTTTCTTGGATACTTCAAATTGTTGACCAAATTTTTTGGTCCTTCCTTTGGCCAGGGTGTCTGATACAGCGATTAGGTGGTGAATGGGCATCCTTCTCATTCCCATTCTTAGGAGAAAGTATTTCATTTCTCACTACTGAGTATCACAATAGCTCAAGGTTTTTTATTGTTGTTGTTTTTTTTTAACACGGGCACTTTAAATTGACAAAAATCACACACACATACATACCCCATACACACACTCTTCTGGGAGTTGCTATCATGAATGGATAGCAAATATGATCGAATTCCCTTTATGTCTCACTTGATATGGCCATGTAGCTTCTCTTCCAGTCTTTTCTTGTGACAAATTGCATTAATTGGTTTTCAGTTAAAGAGCCAGCCAGCTATGGCATTCCTAGTACAGAACTTCCATGGTCTTATTAATAAACTGGGATTAAACTGGTCCAAAGATAAATTCTACTTAGTCACAGTTAGTCTTTCCATAGATTGTTTTGCCAAAATTTGGTAAGAGTTTTTATATCTTTTTCATGGAATCCACTAGTCTGTATTTGGGGGTTGGGTCCTGTCTGTGATTGGTTTGTATATCTTTCTAATGCTGGCCTCATATAACAAGTTTGGAAATGCTCCCTTATAAGTTATTTTCTGGAAAATATATGGAATTGATATTTATTATTAATATTTATTATTTCTTCTTTAAATGCATGGTAGCATTCACCAGTGAAGTCTTAAGGGGCTAAGGATTTTTTTCAGTACTTTAGTTTCTGAACATATGGAATACAGTTATAGTGACTATTTTAATGTCCATTCTGTGTTTTGATTGATGGATTTTTCACTTCAGTTGGGCTATATTTTGGGGCTCTTTACATGTCTAGTAATTTTTGACTGGATGCCAGTCATTGCAGATTTTACTTTGTTGGGTATGAGATATTTTTGTATTCCTATAAATATGCTTAAGCTTTGTTCTGGGAGCAGTTAAGTTTCTTGAACTCAATGTGATCCTTTTGAGTCTTAGAATTTGCTAGATGGGAGCAAAACCATGCTTGGCCTAGAGTTAATTGTACCCTTCTACACGGCTAGACCCTTCTACATACTCAGTGTTCTATGAATTATGGTGTCTTCAAGTCTGTCTAGTGGGATAAGACATTCTTCTTGGCCCTAGGTGGTTGAAGTATATTCCCAATTCTTTGTGTTGTTCTTCCCCAAGCTAAGGCAGTATCCTCATTGATATATTGATACCTATTCTTCAGGACCACCTTAGGTCTTCACAGTGTTTCTCTCTCTCTCTCTCTCTCTCTCTCTCTCTCTCTCTCTCTCTCTCTCTCTCTCTCTCTCTTCTTGTACTTTTTAGGGTTTTGTTTTGTTTTTTGTTTTTCAAGACAGGGTTTCTCTATGGCTTCGGAGGCTGTCCTGGAACCAGCTCTTGTAGACCAGGCTGTTCTCAAACTCACAGAGATCTGCCTGCCTCTGCCTCTGCCTCTGAGTGCTGGAATTAAAGGTGTGTGCCACCACCTCCCGGCTTCTTATACTTTTTTCAAAAAACTCTAACTGCTTCCATTGCTTGAACTCTTGGGTTTATCTTCTCAACTCAGAGACTCTATCAACTTCTTCTAGAGCCCCCCGCTGTCAAAACTATAATCAGGAAACCCATTCAAGGAAATAAGAGAATGAACTACTAGGTTGTACCTATTTTTCTTCCTGACTCTTGGGAATTGCTGCCCTTCTCTACCTGAGTCCGGTCATGTCTTAAACAGCATGGTTTAATAGAATTTTTGTCTGACTTTTCAGTTATTTTATAAATGTTAAAACTTGTCCTGTTTTTTCTTGGTTGACTATTTCATTCATTTTGCAATTATGTAGAACAGTGGTTTCCAACCTTCCTAATGCTACAACCCTTTAATACAGTTCCTCATGTTTTGGTGACCCCAACCATAAAATTATTTCATTGATACTTCATAACTGTAATTTTGCTACTGCTATGAACCATAATGTAAATATCTGATATGGAGGAGATCTGATATGTGACCCCAAAGGGGTCATGGCCCCACAGATTGAGAACAGGTGATGTAGAACCAAATAGCTTTGCCTTTTTTTATGGGGATGTTGTACAGCCCTTCAATTCTCATTACCTAGCAGTCTCTACAGTTATTTCCCATGGTTTAAGGAGTGCATTCTACTATTGCTGTGGAATTTTCTTCTACACTTCAGACAATTATTTTATAAGTATGCCAGATAGTTTTTAATATAATATTTTGTTAAGTTTTTAGATTTTATACAGTCATACAATGCAATTTTGATGTTAACATCTATACAGCTCAAGAGAGATGAGGCAGAATTACTGCCTGAATAACAGAGAACTTGAAGACACTATTGTGCAATATTTCTAATATAAAATATGAGCATATGTTCCTCTTAGAATCAATGAAGTAGAATATTTTAGCAATAGAGCTTATTCTGATTAAAAGTAATTTTGGATAGCACTAAAGTTTTTGGCTTAGACCCCTCAAAAGATAAAATTTTCCAGTTGATAATGGAGAGAATATTGTTTGGCCTGCCCAGCATATATCTTTCATTATGCATTTACTGATAAATTTGGGTGGGATGGAAGCTTGAAAGGCTTAAATGTTAAGCCCCTTCTGTTTTATTTGATGTGTTTTAGAGCACTAAAATTGGGATGAAGATTTAAAACTCACCATCAAAACCTCCTCAATATTGGCAGACTTTCTGTGTTAACAACAATTGTCCTTTCATTTTAAAAAAATAAGATCAAGTATTATCCCTAGAGAAGATTCCTGGAAAATGTGAACTTAACAGAACTAAAACTAAGAAAAACTCAGACAAAAGAATAAGAAGCCTATGATTTCAAAGTATTAGCTTTTTACCTTTCTCTGGTTCATCAGTTCAGGACACTGACAGAATCTAAAACTTTGTTCAAAATGCTCTCTATAAAAAAGTGAAGGTAGTATCTGCCACACTATATAATTTTCAAACAAATCTTTTAAGTACATTCTTTGGTTACAATTGGCTTGTAAAATGTCAGTTGCCACCAGGTATGTGAAATGACAGAATTAATGATTCCCATGAAGAGCTTGTCCATTGACCACAGAAATATGTTATCTAAACTCTCTTAAAATGTTGATTACTAACTTAGAAATATGTCCCAAAGACTGGCATCATGGTTCTGTCAACAAAGCCAGAAGATTAAGACAGGAGCAATGGATCAAGAAACGGTGTACCTTTGTAGGAGAGGGCATCCAGAGTAATGTGTGGCATGGTAAAAGATGTGGCCACCTTCCCCACTAACCACGGCAATTCCACTAGTCACTCAGGAATATGGCATCACAATGCATCATATCTTAGAACTTCTTAAATACCTCTGTGCATTACAGTGACACAAACTAGAAAAACCCTCTAACCCACTCTAAATCAAAGAGAATTTATTGTTAAATGCAACCATGTTTTCCAGCTCAAAAATGGCTTTTTCTATCAACACGCAGTAATTATTAAATTTTTCACATTTTCCTTTTTATATTTTAATAGTTGATCATTTTCATGCATGAGTAAAACTGTATTCATATCATCTCACCCCTCCCCCCAACTCTTCCCATGTTCTTCCTACTATCCCTGCTCAAATTCAATGATCTCTTTTTCTATCATTATTATAGAGTCATTGTAGACTGTGTATACAACCTACTGTGTTCAATTAAGATTGCCTATATATATGTGCGTTTAGGGCTGACCTCTTAGGAGCCTATTCCCTAAGCTATGTTCTGCATACATCAAGTGACACTAACAATTCTTATGATATACATGTTGGACATACCCTGAGTTAAATAGAATGGTTTCTTTGATTTAGGGTTGCTGAGGAACTAATAGAAACTAATGAAAGGGCTTTGAGAATTTCCCTGAATAGGGTATAGTCAGCAGGATTCCCTATTTTTTTCCTGAAGCCATTTCTTCAGGACCTGTCTTTGGAGCTAATGGTTCACTCATTTATTTGATTCCTTACTCTCTCTCTCACACACACATATACAAATTTTGACATATAAGAAACTCTTACAAACTTTGTAGAACAAAATAATGAATTGACTGATTCCTGGTGACTGCTGGGGCCATCTTCTCACAACTCACAAGCACACTATGGCTCCCCCAACCAATGTATTTTGTTCTGCCTCTAGCACCTGTGTTAGCCCATTTTCCTCTTTGACTAGGCACATGCAGAAGTGTGTCAAAAGATATTTCTTCCCTCTTGTTTGGTGGGCTTTCCGAATCCTGCCTCACACCCTTTGCAGCCTTCTGGGTTCCTCCCTACTCCTCCTCCTGGAGCAAACATACTTTAGTGCATCAGCCAAAAGGCAGTGCCGCTGCCTCAGCATGTGGAATGTGAGTTACTTCTAACAAAGAGGAGCTGGGCCCATGGGCTGTGTGGGGGTCAGAAGACTGCAGCTGAGCATAGCAGTGCCAAACAGAAAGCTTCCCTTTCACTTGGACTTTATTTGACCTATGGATAAACAAAGACTTGCTATTTCTAGAAATCCCATTGTTTCAACTTCTTTGCATTTCTTTTGCAAACTTCAAAATGCAGGTCTTTTTGGAACTTGAGGTTCTGCAGGCCCAGCCTTAACATCTCTGTGTTCCTCTTCTGTTTTTTCCCTTAATCGCTTTGCTTTATGTGCCACAAAGTCCTCACTCTCAGAAATACAGCCTTTTATTCAACAACACATGGCATTAGAAACAACACTAAATCTATAGTGTCAGTAGAGTATTCAACAGCCTCAATAAATGTAACCTATTCAGGGCAGGAATGAAGACTCGTGATTCAGCCTCCTCAATCAGCAAGTTATGCCCTAGGGAACCTGCAGTATTTGATGGTACATAATATAAAAATCTTTCAGCTCGATGCATGCCTGGTGCCTGTTGAGAACAGAAGAAGGTACTGAAACTGAAGTTAGAGACAGTTTTGAACTGTCATGTGGGTGCTGGGAATCAAACCCAGAGACTCTGGAAGAGCAACCACTGCTCTTAACCATTGAGCCATCTCTCAGACTCTCTGCCCCAATTCTTAAGAAGTCTTGTGTAAGATGAATAAATAAATGACCCAGATACTGATATTGAGATTCAAACTTCAAGCTGAAGGTCAGAATAGCAAAGCAGCCAGCTACTAGATTTTACCTCTAGCTCAGGCTGAAAGGGCTGATCCATGCATGAGCTCTTCACCAAGTCTCAAACTGCTGCCTCTCCTCAGTGTAACTGGAGAACAAATTCCTCTCTGAGACCTTGTTTCTGTCATATATACTTCCCTAATATTGGGATTAAAGGTGTGAGATATAATTCTCTTTTAGACTGATTAATTCTTGTGTAGATCTGGATGGCCTTGGACTCACAGAGATCTATCTATCTCTTAATTCTGAGTCCTAGGAGTAAAGGTGTGTACCACCACCTCCTAGCTTCTGGCTGCTGTGGCTGACTTTGCTTTTCTGAATCCTCAGTCAAGCTTTAATAAATCATAAATAACATATCACTATAGTCTTGGACTAAGGAAAGAAAATAAATGTATTTAATAACTACTGTGTTCCAGGCAACATATCTGTATGTGTATCTGATATTCATATCTATGTATGTCAGTGTTAGATGGTGTCTTGTTTTAGAAGCATAGGAACTGAATGAGACTTATTATATAACTTCAGTGACTCACTATCTGAACTAACCTCCTCTGGGAATCTTTTATTTTAACCTAATTATCCAGTACTATGATGATGTCTAATGTTAGAAATACAAATAGGAATAGACGTTCACCAATAATTTCTGGCTATAATGGTTCATTCTAAAGAACTTGCCTTGTTTTTGATTTTGTCTCTCAAGTGCTTTTCTACCTTCTTGGCCTTGCTTTAGCCACCACGCTTCTGGAGATTTTCTTTCTTCATCATAAAATCCTCTTTGTTCATGTCACCAGTCATGGGTGAAGCACTCTTCTAAATGAAAGTGAGGCTGCAGCAAATGTAATGATAAGGCATTGTCAGAGATGGAGTTCAATTGATAATGTTTGTGATGTCAACAGGGTGAATGTAATCTACCTCCAAGTACTTTTTGAAGGATTTATTTTTATTTTGAATTATGTGTAGGTGTATGTATACACACATGATTGTGTATACATGAGTGCAGCTACTGGAGGAGCCCAGAGGCATCTGATCCTCTGGAGCTGGAGTCACAAGTGGTTGTGAGCAATCTGATGTGGGGGCTGGGAACTGAACTCAGGTCCCCTGGAAGAGCATCAAGAGCTCTAAACCACTGAGCTATCTCTGCAGCTTCTCTGTTCTTTTGAATGTGTGTGTCTCATAAATGTATGCTCAATTTATAAGTAGGGTAATCCATGGTAAATTAATCTTTGATACAGCCAGATTTTTTAGTTATTACTTTTCACTTTTAAAACAATCTTATTTTAATACAATCCCAGTTCCTTCTCCCTCCCATCCTCCAGCTCCCCTCCACATTCTCCCACACTACCCCCCATCCACTCCTCAGAGAGCATGAGTCCTCCCTTGGGGAATCAAGAAAGTCTGTAACATCATTTGAAGCAGGATTAAGCCCCTCCCCAGTGTATCTATGCTGAGCAAAGGGAATGGGCTCCATTTCTCTCCATAGGGAATGGGCTCCAAAAAAACAGTTTATGTACTAGGGATAAATACCAGTTCCCCCGCGAGTGGCCCCACAAACTGTCCAAGCCACCCATCTGTCTCCCACATTCAGAGGGCCTAGTTCAGTCTTACAAAGATTCCCCAGTTGTTTCTGTGGGTTTCCCCATCATAGTCTTAGGCCTTTTGCTAATATTATTGCTCCTTCCTCTCTACGACTGGACTCCAGGAGTTCGGCCCAGTGCTTAGCTGTGGATCTCTGCATCTGCTCCATCAGTTACTGGACAGAGGTTCTATGGTGACAATTAAGGTAGCTGTCAATCTAATTACAGGGGAAGAGAAGTTAAGGTACCCTCTCCACTATTGTTTAGATTCTTAGCTGGGGTCATCCTTGTGGATACCTGGGAATTTCCCTTAATGCTAGGTTTCTGAAAAACCCCATGATGGCTCCCTCTATCAAGGTATCTCTCTCCTTGCTCTCCCTCTCTATCCTTCCCCAACTGGACCAACCTTCCTGATCACTCATGTTCTCCTCCCCCTTCCCCTTTCCCTTCCCTTCTCCCTTACCACCCTCCCTCTCCCCCCATACAGCCAATTTACTCAAGAGATCTTGTCTATTTCCCCTTCCCAGGGGGATCCATGAATGTCTCTCTTAGGGTCCTCCTTGTTTCCTATCTTCTCTGGGGTTGTGGACTGTAGGCTGGTTATCCTTTGCTCTATGTCTAATATCCATTTATGAGTGAGTACATACTGTGTTTGTCTTTCTGGTTCTGGGTTAACTCACCCATGATGGCTTTTTCTAGTACCATCCAATTGTTGGCAAATTTCGAGATGTTACTGAGTAGTAATCCATTGTGTAAATGTACCACATTTTCTTTATCCATTCTTTGACTGAGGGGCATCTAGGTTGTTTCCAGGTTCTGGCTATTACAACTAATGTTACTATGAACATAGTTGAACGAATGTCCTTTTTGTATGAGTGTGCATCCTTTGTGTATATGCCAAAGAGTGGTATTGCTGGGTTTTGAGGTAGATTGATTCCCCATTTTCTGAGAAACCACCATAATGATTTCCAAAATGGCTGTAAAGTTTGTAATCCCACCATCAGTCAGATTTTTAAAGGTATTTCAAAACAGAGGTGGTAAGTGTAGAGATATATTAGATCACCATTTACCAGGTTTTCATAATATTTTATTAAGAATGTAGTTTATAGTCAAGAAGGAGAAGAAAGGATTTTGAAGGTTCAAAGCACACAAATGTATTTTCCCCTTCCTAGTCTGCCCCGACTTGGCC